>NC_053394.1:400981241-401287041 GCF_905171765.1 Bufo bufo | reverse complement strand
TTGCTCAGAAGAATTCAAGCAAGATGGTAACACCTGTGTCTGACTCTGACTGCGTTTGAGGGAATTGAGATTTACCTATTTCTTTACACAAAGTTTGATGAGAGCGGATTACAACTATTAATATTTCTACAACAGTTTGGCGAGCACAGTTAGGAAGATAATTTTTTTTCCCCCGTTATCAGCAGAACTTAAAGGAGACACAGCTTAAATTTCAAAAAGCAAAAAAGGCCGGCATAAGGTAATATCCTTTTCCTTACTCTCATTTTTGAGAAAGTTTTGCTCTTTTTGAACTGAAATCTGTGCACTCCAATCTGTTGATATCAGAAAAAAATCTACTTAAAGAACCTTTTGGTGTATGTGGTTATCTGCAGCGTCAAGGGGTGTAAGGATAAGGTAAGCGCTTTTCCGTTGTGTTGATTGTATGGAGCTTGTATGATGAGATAGTGTGCTGAGCAGTACAGGGTATAATTTGGATTTTCTATTGCTGGATTTTGTAGACACTATCTTGATTTCCTTTGTGAAGGCCGTGTGGTTTGTCGGCCATTTTATTTTCCTTTGTGTGTGTCAAGCCATGTGCTTTGGTCGTCCATCTTTAATTTCCGTTGTGTGGTATGAAGAACATATGCTTTGGCAGACATCTTGGTGAGTTGGTGCTGCAGGTTTTAACAAGGAATTTATTTAGTTTTGGTGTCTATGGAAAGCGATTTGATTGTTTTTGCCTCAAATGTCAGTTTTGTCCAGAATAGTTATCTTGTCTCTTTGTAACCTTTCTATGTACAGTTTGATTTTGTTTTGGTAAGTTTTGTGCGGGATATCAGTGGGGTGTTCGGTTATGGTATAGCGCAGTGACCAGTCTGATACAGGAATCATTGTGTAAGCATTAGTGGCAGTTTAGCGGTGAAATCGTCCTATAGTTGATGATTCTGCTTAATGTTTGCATATATGTGGCTGTTACACTGAATTGTAGAATTGTTTGGCATAATTAATACGGGTACTACAGTGTAGAAAGGTTCTGTGCCAAAAGTATTGGGACAACTCCTAGAGATCGATAGCAGTGTATTTTTTGTAGCAACCATTGTGGTGTTTGTTTTGTTGTGCACTGGAAAGTATTTTTAAAGAAGTTGCAAAATTGAAGGACACGGCGGCCATTCTTCAAGCTATGCAGGGATCTACTGATCCATGGCTGCAGGCTCAGAATTGTGTAGCAAACCTGATCGGTACCAAAAAATGGCGCAAAAGGAAAGGCAAGTATGCTCTGATTTTTGCTGCTGGGTGGATAGCGGATAAATATCAGGAGTCTTGTAGTCTGAAGCTGAGTTTGGAAGGAGAAGTGGAAGATTTAAAAGTGGAAATTGTTAAATTGAGAACTCTTGTCCAGCAGGCAGCTGAAGCTAGCGCTAATTATGAATGTACTGTGAGGTGTAATACTGAGCTGCGCAAGGAAAATGAATGTTTATCTGAAAGCCTGATGCATGCACAGGGTGCTGTAAGGGAATTGCCAGAGTTATTGAAACAACCGTTGGAGAGTAATGTGTCTGGGATTAGAGGAAATGTATGGGCTGTAAGCATGGGGAAGTCTGAGGACTGTGGGTCGCATGGTGGATCTGACTCAGGGATGGAGATGGACAATGTGTCTGACCCTGGAGTTGGAAGTGTTAACACAATGCCAGAAGATTCCTCAGATGAGTCCGTGGTAAGTGGACTCAATACAGATAGTAGTGTGGGATCTAGTCATGTTAGGATGGTTAATGTTGTGCGCCAAGTCAAATCACCATGTGCCCAGACAAGGTATTGTGCAGGGAGACAAGCTATTCGTTGTTTTGCATGCAGGAAATCTGGGCACATTGCACGATATTGTGACATTGCTAATGGCAACAGACACAGGTATGTTAAGTACCACAGAACCACACCTAGAAATAAAGTGGTTTATTCAGCAAGGTGGGGTAATGGTCCCAGACATGGTTCTTTGCAAAGGCAGAGAACCCAGGCACAGCCAAGGTCATTGATCAATGAAGCAGATTTTAAATCCCAATATGAACGGTTAAAATTTGAAGATGTGAAGCTCAGAGAGGAAAGAGATCGGTTCCTGGAATTCAGTAGAGTTTATAATTTTTGTGTGCCAAAGAAGGGTACATTAAGGTCTTTGTAAACGATTTTAACTCTTAAGACCTAATTAAAATAGATTTTTCCCTTCCCCTAGGAAAGAAATATTGTTTTGGGACCTTGTAATGTTAAATCCTGCTTCTCTGGTAAAATGAATCTAAAGCTGGTTTGGGGCTGGGCAAATTAACATTTCAATGACTGGGTGGGTAGAAATTCTCCTGCTCACGGTTTCAGGTGAACCCTCCAAGACATTGATTTGTTAATTCAGTCCTATACAGTTGTATGTGTTCCAAAGGGTTTTTGTATTTGAGTCTCAGTTTTTAAGTTAAAATTTACTTTTTACTGAATCTCAATGTATATAGCAAGACTTTCTGTAACGGAAGTTTTCTATGTTGTTTTTCTCTACTTTTTACAGGTCTTCTTTTACTAATCCATTTTTTTTTTTAGGTTTTATTGTTGTAATCAAGTTTTATTTTCAGTTTTTCCTTATTTACCAACCCATTTTTATTTTTAGTCTATTATAAATGTTTTCCTTTTTCATATTTTGGCGCTTTTCTCTTTTTCTTTCTCTCTCTCTCTTCTCTGTAGATTCGGTTAGGAGTACTGGGGGTCTCATGATATTGTGTGGGAACTACTGTCTGAATTCAAGGAGTTGCTCAGAAGAATTCAAGCAAGATGGTAACACCTGTGTCTGACTGAGGTTGAGGGAATAGAGATTTACCTATTTCTTTACACAAAGTTTGATGCGAGCGGATTACAACTATTAATATTTCTACAACAGTAAGGAGGGTGGGGGTAGTTACCAAATAATAGTAAAAGTCCAGCTCACCTGCATCAGCAGTTTCAAGAGTGCACGGATGGGATGAGACCCAAGCATATGAACTTAAAAGGGAAAAGAAATCCAGCACCTTGTTTTTCTTGCTTGACGGTATTTATTCCACAAACCAAGTGTACAGCGGTAATGGAACCCTCAAAATATAAGCCCCAATGCGGTCTACATGTTTCGAACCAGATGGTTCTTAATCATGACCTCCACAATAAATTTCCAACACAGTGTATATATAGAAGTGAACACAAAAATCCCTCCCCCAGTGAACTGGCAGGGCGGTGCTGGTCATCCCAGGTGTTCTAATTAAAAGTGCTAACAGAAATTTAGGTGCACAGAAACACATTTAAAATTAAAATCCAAAATGAGCCATTATGAACAGACATTCCATAGCATTATATCCAGCAGGTAGGGAGGAGAGAAAAAAGACAGTCGCGGGACATGAATAAATAAATGAATATAAATATATGGAAACATCTAAAAAAAAAACGCTCCGTCTGAACACTCCTCTATATCTGCTGGCTGCAATCCATTCCAGTTCAGTTAGGCTATATAATGTTTTTCTTCAAAATTGCAACATGGTGTAGTTGTTAATGCTATTAGTAGATATACATAAGTTCTTTTATCTGATTTAGTCCTGCAGGGCTTCTGGAATTCAGTTTTAGAATCCAGAAGGCTTCTCTTTGATATACAAGCTAACTTTTTTTAGTTTTGATAACAAGTTCTACCTACAAATACAGGGTGTGAGCATGGGAGCTAAATTTTCCCCGTTACTTGCAAACGTCACCATGGCATACTGGGAGGAGCGCTATATTTATGACACAGACAATCCCTTCGGTGATTGTATAGAGTGGTATGGCAGATACATTGATGACCTGTTATTCATTTGGTCTGCCGATGTATCTGCCATACCCTCTTTTTTGCAATATCTGAATGGCAATCTTTATGGTTTGCGATTTGTTGGAGCACATGACGGCTGCAAAATTAATTTCCTGGATGTAACTTTGACGTGTATTCCGGGCCAGACAATATGCACCCGAACCTACCGTAAACCCATAGCGGGAAATACAGTACTTCGAGCTGACAGCCATCACCCGCTCCACACTATAAAAGCCATTCCAGTGGGGGAGATGATCAGAGCCAGGCGCAATTGCAGCAGGGACTCTGACTTCTATGAGGAGATACAAATAATTGCCAACAGATTACAGGATAGAGGATATCCACTGTGGATGACCGAAAGGGCAACCAATATAGCCAAAAGATAGGAAAGGCAAGATTTATTGTTTGGAACTCCCTTGAATCATAAAAAAAATCTAACAGAAAGGAAAGTAAGAGAGAAAAAACTGCTGAAAATAGACAGGTGAGGGAAAACAGAATTAAACTAGATTATGAGGATAATTCCACTAATATCCCAACACTCGTACTGACTTTCAGTAATCAATTCTCTATAATAGAAAAAGCGGTCTCCAAGTGCATTCCTATCTTGTATGAGGATCCACAATTATACAAAATATTAAGGGGAGGACACAGAGTGGTATCCAAGATACCTGCGTCTTTGGCTGCCTCACTGTCTCCTTCTTTTTTCAGTTCAAAATCAGTGGGAAAATCACGGACATGCTGGTTGCGATATACAGGCTTCACACGATGTGGCAGCTCCCCATGTAGAGCTTGCAATTATGTAACCCCAAAAAAACAATTCCAAGATTCTGAAGGCATTAATAAATATTATATTAAAACTTACATTAACTGCAACACATCAGGAATTATATACATCATTGAATGTGAGGAATGCCGGCTAATATATGTGGGTTGTTCAACCAGAAAATTTAAAGTGAGGCTGTTGGAGCATATTAACTATATATTAAACCCTGCATATGTTAACATCTCAAGTGCGGCAAAACATTTTATCATGGCACACAATAGAAGTTTATCTTCATTTACAGCTTATGCCATAGAACGAGTGTTCTTGCCCACAAGAGGTGGAGATTTCAAAAAGCTTGTATATCAAAGAGAAGCCTTCTGGATTCTAAAACTGAATTCCAGAAGCCCTGCAGGACTAAATCAGAGAAAAGAACTTATGTATATCTACTAATAGCATTAACAACTACACCATGTTGCAACTTTGAAGAAAAACATTATATAGCCTAACTGAACTGGAATGGATTGCAGCCAGCAGATATAGAGGAGTGTTCAGACGGAGCGTTTTTTTTTTTAGATGTTTCCATATATTTATATTCATTTATTTATTCATGTCCCGCGACTGTCTTTTTTCTCTCCTCCCTACCTGCTGGATATAATGCTATGGAATGTCTGTTCATAATGGCTCATTTTGGATTTTAATTTTAAATGTGTTTCTGTGCACCTAAATTTCTGTTAGCACTTTTAATTACAACACCTGGGATGACCAGCACCGCCCTGCCAGTTCACTGGGGGAGGGATTTTTGTGTTCACTTCTATATATACACTGTGTTGGAAATTTATTGTGGAGGTCATGATTAAGAACCATCTGGTTCGAAACATGTAGACCGCATTGGGGCTTATATTTTGAGGGTTCCATTACCGCTGTACACTTGGTTTGTGGAATAAATACCGTCAAGCAAGAAAAACAAGGTGCTGGATTTCTTTTCCCTTTTAAGTTCATATGGCGGTAGTTACCCTTGGAACCGGGCACATGCAGTTAGCGCGACCAGTCAAGATGCTATAGGTCAAATGGAGAATGGATGGTTAGGAATAAGGAACTCAAAAAGTAAGGTATTTTGAAGTGAGATACAGGATTAAGAATAATTGGGTACATGACTGTAGGTCTTGAGATCAGAAGGTATGGAGAACTGAGCAGGAACATATTGCATTACCTTTAGTTCGAGCTGCTGTGTGTGGCGCGGCTTCCCGTGTGTGTGAGAGCGTGCGCTTTCTTCAGCCGGGCGACTGGGAACGTGGCTAATCACGGGCTGTCAACTGGAGGATGCGAGGGGCGGGGCTAACGGCGGGCAGCTGGAGCGAGACTGTCCTGACTTGCAGCATGTGTGCGCCCAGTGTCAGCGCACTCAGTATCGGAGCGCTGGCACAGTTGGATAGGTAAGCTGAGGACAGGGTAGCGCTTAATTGGGTATCTGGACGGGAGTCTGATGAGGGATGATAAGAATAAGTTTACTTGTTCACATGATTGGAGAAAGGACATAAAGGATTTTGTTAAAGTGAAATTAAGATGTAATTATAGAATACAAGATTTACTTCCGATTCCGGCGCCAGCATGGCAGGGCGCGCTGAGTAGGAGCTCCGCTGACGCCCGCTACCTAAGGGACTGATTCCCCAACATACCGGACTTGACAGTAGTCATAGTCTGGGCCTACCGCTTAAGGAGTATTCCCGGTTTCATATGGACCGGTTTCTGGTGACAATGGGGAGCAGGAACAAGCAGAAAGGACCGATGAAAGTCACCAGGTCTCAATCAGTGGCGCGAAGCATATCTGATATGGCCGCCCACGAGTCCCTCACAGAGAAACCACTGACACAGGCAGGAGACGATGCTGCAGATGATCTCGATCAAGGAGATGATTTCACAGTTGACTACAAGCAGCTGGCTTTAGAAGTTGCGGCTCGTATACTTCCAGACCTACAGGACTCTCTTTCCACCACGGTGTCAGCCTCCCTGTCGCAGATCCATCAAGACTTGGCCGAACATGGCCGCCGTCTCACTGAGGCAGAGGGGAGGATTGCGGCGATTGAAGATGACCAGGGACACTATCGCACTGAATGCTCCAGGCTCCAACAGGAAAACAAAAAGATCCTACTGAAATTGGATGACCTGGAGAACCGCTGAAGACGGAATAACCTATGGCTAGTAGGTATTGCTGAAACGGTACCGTTACATGAGCTGGTGAAATTGTGTGAACAAGAACTTCCCCAGGCACTGAACCTTTCTAAGCACTGCAAGGTAGAGAGAGCCCATCGGATAGGCCAAGCACCGTTAGCGGCAGGACGGCAGAATCGAGAATCGGCATCACAAGCGGCGCTTAACCAAAGACCGAGACAAGTGATTGTACGCTATCTCGACTATTCTGAAAAAGCGGCCATACTTAGGGCCTATAAAAATAATAAAACACCCCTGATGCTAAGGGGCTCCAGAGCCCTGTTGTTTGAAGATTTTTCAGAAGTTACCAGAAGGCGGGGAGAATTTTCTTCCATCTGCTCAGAGCTATATAAGGCGCAAGTGAAATTCGCCCTGATATATCCAGCGATACTGAGGGTCCATGATGCGGAGGGGAACATTGATACCTACCAGGATCCACAGGAAGCGAGAAGAGCCTTACAGCACGTCCTTCGGAATGACGGAAATCGCTCGCCGCGTGAAAATAACTATGGGGGACGATCATTCCAGTGAGACTCAGGTCAGTAAGTGGCGGGAGAAGAAGTAGTATTACCTGATATCAGGACCCGTGACAAGAGTGATATCACTCTATGTTCCTGTCAGTGATGGATCGATTTGGTCTAAGACACACAATGGAACTTACATACTTGGAACTGGCTAGTTACTGGACATTCCAGATATCTCAGTCGCAGCCACTGTTTTTCACTGAGACTGTGCGTTAATCTAGGTACACCGAAAGCGGTTATCTACAAATGTTCTTTCGTCACATTTATAGCTTCTACATAGGGCTAAAGTTGGAGTTGTATTTTAACACATTATCTCAGCGAGATGTTGAAGGGAGATGTAATGTTATGTTGGGAAGAAGTGAGGTCTGAATGTAATAATATAGGGCTTGTTTCAGGGGTGGGAGGGGGGGGGTCTTGTTATTGGGGGGAAGGGTTCATAGGTTTTCATCTCAGATACTGGAGAACGCATTTATGAGGGGGGAAAGAAGTATTATTGCAAGTGTCCATTTTAATGCACAACAATGATCAAAATTGTCACGTGGCATGTGAAAGGGTTGAGGTCACAGCACAAACGGATTATGATCCTACGACATCTGAAAAGGCTGCATGCAGATATTGCTTTACTACAAGAAACCCACTTGGTGAGAGATGATTTTTACTGAATGCGGCGCTTATGGGTGGGTCAGGTTGTTGGGTCACCAGCAGTTGGTTCTAAGGGGGGAGGGGTGGTGCTTTTGGTCCATAGACACTTGCAGTGCAAAATCTTAGATAGCACAGAGAATAGCGAGGGCAGACTTCTCCATGTCCGTCTTCAATTAGCAACTGACGTGTTAAGTATATATAACGTCTATGGACCAAATGATAACAACACTTCCTTTTTTGATACCCTACGCCAAATGGTTTTGCAAGATATAACGCCATTATGTATGGTAGCTGGTGACTTGAACACTGTTATGTCTGTTTTGGAGGATAGACGCAGTAATTCAAAATGTCAGCCTAGGCCTAGACACAGGGATTTGATACTAGATAGAGTTGTAACAGACCTGCGTATGTATGATGGTTGGCGGTCCACTCATCCAGAAGATAGAGAGTTTACTCATTTCTCCAAACCGCATAATTCCTGGTCACGTATTGACTACTTTTTAGTTACGGAATCACTCCTGCAACGCACAACAGCAACAGAAATAGGTGACCTGGTAATTTCGGATCACTCCCCAGTGATCATGGAAATTACGAATTCCACGCCTAGAGGTAGTGACTTTCCATGGAGGTTTCCCTCACATCTGACATCTAATGAAAACTTTGTAGAAATGCTAAACCATTGGTGGATGGAATACTGGAATGAGAATTCACCTACCAGTGATTCCCAATTGGCTTGGAGGGCAGGGAAGGCAGTATTGAGGGGCAGGATAATAGCATACATTGCAAGTTGGAAAAAAAAGGTGAATGGCAAGTTGAGAGAACTTACAGAAGTGCTCAGAAAATCTAATACGCAGTATGTCTTGAATCCTTCCACTTCTACTAGAACACTCTGGATGGAAGCCAAAGAGAGTCATGATAGTTGGCTTAGGAAGAGAGAGGAATTAGAGGGAAAGAGGAGGGAAGCAAAATACTATAAGTATGGCAACAAAGCAGGGAGACTTCTAGCGAACCTAGCAAAAGGTTTTAATCCCCCTACCCAAATAGCTGCGATAAAAGACAAAGAAGGTTGTTTACTTACAAAACCCAAACAGATAGTAGATACCTTTAAGAAATTTTATTCTGAACTCTATGCTTCAACTATGAGTCCAGGAACCCAAGGAAAGCCATGGCTGGCTACTCTGTCTTTACCGGTTGTGTCCCGAGACAAATTAGATATTCTAAATAACCCGATTACGGAGGAGGAAGTCCAGAGGGTCATTGGGAACTCCAGCAATGGGAAGGCGCCGGGGCCTGATGGATTCACTAACGAATTCTACAAGGCACTGAATCTTAAGGTCGCCCCGGTACTTGCGACATTGTACAACAACATTTTACAAGGGCAAGAGTTACCACAAGATATGAATACAGCTTACATAAAAGTCCTGCCGAAGGACGGTAAAGACTGTACTTTACCTTCATCATACCGCCCAATATCCCTGATTAATAACGACCTAAAATATATTTCCAAAATCTTGGCGGACAGACTGGCTACTTTCCTGCCTAGGCTTATTTCACCGCACCAGGTAGGTTTTGTTCAGGGTAGATCGGCGGTTTATAACATTCGCAAAGTCTTGGCAATTCTCAATGACATCAAAGCAAATCCACATTGTCATCCATCTCCAGCTCTACTGACCATTGACGCTGAAAAAGCGTTTGACAATGTAAGCTGGAGATGGCTGAACGAGGTATTGGATGTGATGGGGTTTAGTGGCGTTTTTAGAACATACATAGACAAACTATATAGCTCCCCAATAGCTAAGATATCAATCCCGGGGTTCCTTTCAGAACAGTTTGTTCTTCAAAAGGGAACAAGGCAGGGGTGCCCACTTTCACCCCTGCTCTTCAATATTGCTTTAGAACCACTATCTAAAGCAATTGTTCAAGACCAGTCCATTAGAGGTATTAGTATCAAGTCCCAATCCCTTAAGCATGCGTTATTTGCGGATGATCTCTTAGTGTTTTTATCGCGACCACAGTCTGATCTTCCCGTTTTGTTTAAACTGCTCGATGATTTCGGACAATTGTCGGGATTTAAAGTCAATAGATCCAAGTGTGAATTACTGAATCTATCCCCTTCTCATGACCTAACATCCGCAATGTTAAAGGATATACCAGTTATGGTAACTAACTCGAGTATTAGATATTTGGGTATAAAGATTGGTAAAACACCAGACACTTTATATTCACTTAACTATCCCCCTTTATTTAAGAAAATTATTTCAGAACTTCATAATTGGTCGAACTTACCCATATCGATGCTAGGTAGGTGCTCATTGATTAAAATGATGAGCTTCAGCAAACTACTATACCCTATGCAGACGCTGCCCATTCTCCTGAAACATAAAGACATCCAGAATCTGCAAAGAGTGTTCAGGGAGTTTATATGGAAATCTAAAAGGAGTAGGATAGCGATGAAGACTCTAAGCAGGCAAAAAGATAGAGGTGGGTTAGGATTCCCGGATATTCGAAAATATAACCTAGCTAGTCTACTGAGGCATGGCATAGACTGGATACATAATTCATAAAATATGAGATAATGAAATTGAAAAAATAAAAAAAATAAAGCTAAAATAATAATAAAAATATGAATATGAAATAAAACTAAAGCTAAAAATAAAATTAAAATAAACCTAAAGACAAAATAAAATAAAAAAATATAAAAAATAAATAAAAAATAAGAAATAAATAATAAAGAAATAAGTCGAGACGGATCCGTTTTGACTTAGACTTTTTTTCTATGAATAATGCAAACGGATCCATTATTAATGGATACAAGCGTTTGCATTATTCGTGTGGATCCGTCTGTGCAGATCCAAGATGGATCCGCACAAAACGCGAGTGTGAATGTAGCCTAAATGGGACGTTCTTCACATTTTTTGTGAGGTGCACTTTGGTAATCTAAATAACTATTCCCATCCACTTTTTTGAAGAAAATCTTGGTGTCTATAGAGTTTTTTTTGGAAGAGAGGACCCGATCTAAATATTCAATGGATGTTTTGGAATAGTTGGCCGTAAATGTGAGGTTGAAATAGTTATTGTTCAAGTGAGCAGTGAATTTGTTAAGGTCGTCCAAACTTCCATCCCAAATGAATAGTAGGTCATCAATATAACGTCTGTAGAATATCAATTTGTTTTGCCAAGGGTGTTCATTATAGATGAAATGCTCCTCAAATACTCCCATATATAGATTTGCGAAGTGCGTCCCCATCACGGTCCCTTTTGTCGGCTTATATATTTTATTTTCAAAGGTAAAAACATTATGATTGAGTATAAAATCTATAGCCTCCAGTATAAAATGGCTTTGCAAACACGGCAGGCTCTTGTCTCGCTGTAAGAAATGCTGTATGGCGTTGATTCCGGTAGTGTGTGGGATGTTGGAATATAAGGATGAGACGTCTAGTGTGGCCCAGGTGTAAGAGTCCTTCCATTCTATTCCCTTGAGAAGAGTGATCAGGCTTGCTGAATCCTTTAGATATAATGGTAGTTGTATGACATATTTTTGCAGTAAAATGTCAATATAATGGGATAAATTACAGGTCAAAGAGGAAATGCCGGAGTTGATTGGTCTCCCTGGTGGGTTGGTGATGGATTTGTTCCTCATTCCTAACCATTCATTCTCCATTTGACCTATAGCATCTTGACTGGTCGTACTAACTGCATGTGCCCGGTTCCAAAGGTAACTCCCTCCAACCTCCTTACCCATGCTTCTTCTTTTTCAGCATGCCCCATATTATTCCTACTCAATATTAGCCACTCTCATTATTCAACAATCTGCACACCCAATGAATGATGTCTATACAGTTGCAAGAAAAAGTATGTGAACCCTTTGGAATGATATGGATTTCTGCACAAATTGGTCATAAAATGTGATCTGATCTTCATCTAAGTCACAACAATAGACAATCACAGTCTGCTTAAACTAATAACACACAAAGAATTAAATGTTACCATGTTTTTATTGAACACACCATGTAAACATTCACCGTGCAGGTGGAAAAAGTATGTGAACCCTTGGATTTAATAACCGGTTGAACCTCCTTTGGCAGCAATAACTTCAACCAAACGTTTCTTGTAGTTGCAGATCAGACGTGCACAACGGTCAGGATTAATTCTTGACCATTCCTCTTAACAGAACTGTTTCAGTTCAGCAATATTCTTGGGATGTCTGGTGTGAATCACTTTCTTGAGGTCATGCCACAGCATCTCAATCGGGTTGAGGTCAGGACTCTGACTGGGCCACTCCAGAAGGCATATTTTCTTCTGTTTAAGCCATTCTGTTGTTGATTTACTTCTATGCTTTGGGTCATTGTCCTGTTGCAACACCAATCTTCGGTTGAACTTCAGCTGGTGGACAGATGGCTTTAAGTTCTCCTGCAAAATGTCTTGATAATCTTGGGAATTCATTTTTCCTTCGATGATCGCAATCCATCCAGGCCCTGACGCAGCAAAGCAGCCCGAAACCATGATGCCCCCACCACCATACTTCACAGTTGGAATGAGGTTTTGATGTTGCTGTGCTGTGCTGTGCCTCTTTCTCCACACATAGTGTTGTGTGTTTCTTCCAAACAACTCAACTTTGGTTTCATCTGTCCACAGAATATTTTGCCAGTACTGCTGTGGAACATCCAGGTGCTCTTATGCAAACTGTAAACGTGCAGCAATGTTTTTTTTAGACAGCAGTGGCTTCCTCTGTGGTATCCTCTTATGAAATCCATTCTTGTTTAGTGTTTTACGTATCGTAGATTCGCTAACAAGGATGTTAGCATATGCTGGAGACTTTTGTAAGTCTTTAGCTGACAATCTAGGATTCTTCTTCACCTCATTAAGCAGTCTGCGCTGTGCTCTTTACAGGACGGCCACTCCTAGGGAGAGTAGCAGCAGTGCTGAACTTTCTCCATTTATAGACAATTTGTCTTACCATGGACTGATGATTAGCAAGGCTTTTGGAGATACTTTTATAACCCTTTCCAGCTTTATGCAAGTCAACAATTCTTAATCATAGGTCTTCTGAGAGCTCTTTTGTGCGAGGCATCATTCACATCAGGCAATGCTTCATGTGAAAAGCAAACCCAGAACTGGTGTGTGTTTTTTATAGGGCAGGGCAGCTATAACCAACACCTCCAATCTCATCTCATTGATTGGACTCCAGTTGGCTGACATCTCACTCCAATTAGCTCTTGGAGATATCATTAGTCTAGGGGTCCACATACTTTTTCCACCTACACTGTGAATGTTTATCTGGTGTATTTAATAAAAACATGGTAACATTTAATTCTTTGTGTGTTATTAGTTTAAGGAGACTGTGATTGTCTATTGTTGTGACTTAGATGAAGATCAGATCACATTTTATGACCAATTTGTGCAAAAATCCATATCATTCCAAAGAGTTCACATACTTTTTCTTGCAACTGTATATATTTTCACATTATCTTAATCATGTTTTATAATTGATTTTGTCGACGTTATAGTGATTATTACTACTATTATTATGATCCTGTTTGATATTGGATCCTAACCTTGTTTAATCAGTGATACTATCAGTCTCATCATGATTCCTCTGCTACTCAAATTATGTCATCCCCCTTGAGTTTTGGATCTAATCTTGTATCACGGCCACCACTTTTAACATTATTATTACCATCATTATTATTATTTCCCTAATTGCGAAGTGAATTCTAATTACTATATGGATATCCGATTAGGTTACATCAGATTAACTTGTGCATTTCGACAATGTTCTCTACATTCATTATATTGTCTATCGTCCTCGCACCTTTTTTATGAATTATACAAGTCTATTTATTTATTTATTCATTTTTGTTCCTTTGCACTGCTATGTTTTAGACTTGAAAAAGGAGTACTCTTACTCCGAAACGCGTTGTCACCTGATCAAAAATAAAAACCTTTTATTAAGACTTCATTCGTGGTTGTGGTTTTGTGCCAAGAAGTATCACATTGTGTACGACCTCAGTACACAGCTTCTTATACCAACTTTATAAACGTCCTTGTGCCTGAAAAATAAATTTCTCAAATATTAAGACTGCATATGCGGCAAAGATGGAGAGGCGCTCATAGGGTAGTAGTTCTTAAAAAAAATAGGATAAAAACAATAAATTGTTAGGCTAACCTTTACATGTTGTGTATACACAGGCACAACACTTGTGAAGGCAAATGGTCGGTGCTGCCTGGATCGTTCACTCCTCGCTTATGGGGTTGCCAGTCCTCCAGATGAATGATAAAGAGAACAATAGAGGGATATGGACTAGAAAAGTCCATAAGATTCGATACTTCTTTGCACAAAAACTCAACCTCAATCTCAATGTATTGAAGATAATTCCTTTTTATTGAGATGTAGATGACAACGCGTTTCGGAGTAAATACACTCCTTTTTCAAGTCTGAGCTCTGGCTGGTGAGATCCCTGCACTGGTAAAGAGAATGGAGATCATTCTCTTTACCAGTGCAGGGATTTTATCAGCCATCTCAGACTTGAAAAAGGAGTGGATTTACTTCAGGGGAAAAAAATAATTATCTTCAATACATTGAGGTCCAGTTTTTGCGCCATGAAGTATTGAATCTTACGGACTTTTCAGTCCATATCCCTCTATTGTTCAAATATTAAGACTGTGATTCCTATTCTTAGACAGTGTAAAATGTACCTCTATTCGTAAATCTGCCCCAGCATCTGAAACAGACATAAAAAATAGTAAATGAGACGGGCCTACCAGCCTGTCCCCTTCCCCGCAACGCCCACAATTTTAGACCTGGCGTGAATGGGGAGAAGTCGCAGATTGTGGCGCAACTAATCGTTGCACCACAATCTGCACCTGAAATACACTTAATATAGGCAAATTTCAGCTAAATAAATGACCCCCTAAACTCTTGTCCCTTAAACGATGTGCTTCAGGTGTTCCTGACACTGGAGCTTAACATTCAGTTTTTGCAATCCTTTATCCAGGGATTGTTCAATGTGATAGCATAGCTCCATACACACAGACTCAGCCTCATGCATATCATGGTGGGTTTAAAATACTTTTCCTTTGCCCAATCATATGGTTATCCAGATGATATATCCTTTTCACACTACCCTTTCACAATTTAAGCTTTGTGGTATGGAAACATCAATCTAATGTAAAAAACATGAGTGAGCAGGTTTGTTGGGGATAAACTTCTATGTGAATCTACATTAAAATGGGAAAATGAAGTGATCTGAATGACTTCCAATGGGGCATGGTCATGAGTGCTTGGCTAGCCAGAGCCAGGATATAAAAAACTGCCTGGTAGTGTTTTCTTGTATTATTGTTACTAGCAGAAGGACCCGGCTTCGCACGAGTAGATTTAATCTATTTCATTCTATGTCGTTAAAAGATAGACAGTATCCACTATAACAGTGACATCTACAGTACCCCGCCCCTTTAACAGTGACCTCCACCGCGGCCACCACTTTATTAGTGACCTCCACAGTACCCAGTCTCGTTAACAGTGATTTCCACAATAACCCACCCCCTTAACAGTGACCTCTACAGAACTCTGTTCCCTTAACATGTGACCTCCACAACACCCAGCCCCCTTAACATTGACCTCTATAGCAATCTTCCCCTTAACACTGACCTCCATAGCGGATCTCCCCTTAACTGTGACCTCCACAGTTCCCTGTCCCCTTAACAGAGACCTCCACAGTGCCCGCCCCTTTATTAGTGACCTCCACAGTACCCCATCTCCTTAACAGTGATTTCCACAACACCCCGTCCCCTTAACAGTGGCCTCTACAGCAATTTGCCCCTTAACACTGACCACCATAGTGGACCGTTCCCTTAACTGTGACCTCCACAGTTCCCGTCCCTTTAACATTGACCTCCACAACATCCCACCCCCTTAACTGTGGCCTCCACAGCAGCCTGACTCTAGGTCACCAGAAGCCTGGTTTTAGGCCGGACAGCCCGGATTTCAGAATCCCTGTCCTCCGTCCGGCTCAGGGGCTGGACGGACACAGGGATGTCCTTTTGAATTGCTGCTGTCTGAGAGTGAGCTATGTGCTGTCTGAGAGTGAGCTGCAGGGAGAAAATCACTCTCCCTTCCACCCCTGCAGCTGACAGAAGTTGATTTTTACCTTCATTTTTTCAATCCCCGTGGGCTGCGGAGAGGGGGCGTGGCTTGGGAGGACCTGGGGTCTGGGTTTTTAAGTCCGTCTTTTGAGGGTGACCTGAATGGCCACCCTATCTGCCCCCTGAACTGTGACCTCCACAGCACTCCGCTCCCTTAACAGTGTCATCCACAGTGCCCTGCCCCTTTAAAGCTGACCTGCAGCAGTG
Source organism: Bufo bufo (assembly GCF_905171765.1). Lineage (NCBI taxonomy): Eukaryota > Metazoa > Chordata > Amphibia > Anura > Bufonidae > Bufo > Bufo bufo. The sequence continues at coordinate 401,270,747 of NC_053394.1, read as the reverse complement.
AAGAAAAATGGCTGGGTTGTTATGGAAAACTGGTGTAAAACTGTGTGTATGTGCAGACTAAGGACCTGCAAGCTTCTATTGGCTGATAAGGGACATGTGACTTTGTGCATGGCAGTTGGTATATGAAGTTGGGATATGAAGAGAAAGACCTGCAGACATCTATTGGCTAATGTAGGTCATGTGATGTGCTATATTTGCATGTTTTGAGAATCTCAGTAACGGTAAGTGCTAGAGAGCTGAGACCTGGTTTAAAACCTTCCCGGACCACCTGATGTACCTGTGTGCCAAATTTCGTGATTTTAAATGCGACATACATACATACACTCAGCTTTATATATTAGATTATTATTATGATTAATTTTAAAGCTCCAGTAATTCCATAGCACTGTATAACCAGCCGGGGTTACACAAATATAAAAATATAATAAACAAGAAACTCTTAACAGACTGGTACAGAGGGGTAGAGGACCCTGCCCCCAAGAGCTTACAATCTATAAGGAAAGGGAAGAACATAGTAGGCGAGGGTAAATACTGCTCATGTGGCTGTGTGGTGGCAGCATGCTCATTGCAGATGGTAGGCTATCCTGAAAAGGTGGATTTTTAGGTTACTCTTGAAGGTTTGGCTGTTGAGGGAGAGCCTGATGTGTTGGAGTAGTGAGTTCCAGAGTAGGGGAAAGGCACATGAGAAATCTTGTAGTAGATTGTGTGAAGAACAGATGAGAGGAGAAAAGAGGAGGTCCTGTGAGGATCTGAGATGACGTGTGGGGATGTATTGAGAAAACAGGTCAGAGATATAAGGAGGAAACAGATTGTGGAAAGCCTTATATGTAGTTGTAAGTATTTTAAACTGAATTTGCTGGGCTATGGGGAGCCAGTGAAGGGATTGGCAGAGGGGGGAGGCAGAGGAGAAAAGAGTTGAGAGGTGGATTAACTGGGCAGCAGAGTTTAGAATACATTGGAGGGGAGCGAGAGTGCTGGATGGGAGACCACAAAGGAGGATGTTGCCGTAGTCCAGGCGGGAGATGACGAGAGCATGCACTAGCATTTTAGTTGATTCAGGGGTGAGGAAGGCGTGAATACGAGAGATGTTATTAAGTTGAAAACTGCAGGTGGAGGTGAGGGTTTGGATGTGTGGCTTAAAGGACAGGGCAGAACAGCAAGAGTGTACCAAAAATTGTAGGATCAAGGAACACATCCTGAAAAAAATGGGATCTTGTGTGGGAGTAAACAGTCATGGATTGGTTCCAGAAATATTATAGCGTGCGAATGTTGTGCCCAGTCACAAGAAAGGTAGTAGGGAGGAATCGGGCAACTATAGGCCAATAAGCCTGACATCAATAGTGGGTAAATTAATAAAAACCATACTTAGGCCAAATGCACACGGCCGTGTTCCGCGGCCGAGAGCGGTCCATGGTATGCCGGGCTGGATTCCTGTTCAGAGCAGGAGCGCACGCCGTCATTGGTTGCTATGACGCCGTGCGCTTCATGCCGCCGCTGAACTACAGTAATACACTCGTATAGTGTATTACTGTAGTGCAGCGGCGACATGAAGCGCACGGCGTCATAGCAACCAATGACGCCGTGCGCTCCTGCTCTGAACAGGAATCCAGCCCGGCATACCACGGACCGCTCTCGGCCGCGGAACACGGCCGTGTGCATTCGGCCTTAAGGAGAGGATTGTGGAACATCTAAAATTCCATGGATTGAAAGATGAAAAACAGCATGGGTTTACTTCAGGGAGATCATGTCAAACTAATCTTATTGATTTTTTTGATTGGGTGACTAAAATAATAGATGGCGGAGGTGCAGTAGACATCGCTTATCTAGACTTTAGTAAGGCTTTTGATACTGTCCCACATAGAAGGCTTATCAATAAATTGCAGTATTTGAGCTTGGACTCCCATATTGTTGAATGGATTAGACAGTGGCTGAGGGACAGGCAACAGAGTGTTGTAGTCAATGGAGTATATTCAGACAATGGTCTTGTTACCAGTGGGGTACCTCAGGGATCTGTTCTGGGACCCATATTGTTTAATATCTTTATCAGCGAAATTGCAGAAGGCCTCGATGGTAAGGTGTGTCGTTTTGCTGATGACAAAGATTTGTAACAGGATTGATGTTCCTGGAGGGATACACCAAATGGAAAAGGATTTAGAAAAACTAGAGGAATAGTCAAAAATCTGGCAACTAAAATTTAATGTTGATAAGTGCAAGATAATGCACCTGGGGCGTAAAAACCCAAGAGCAGAATATAAAATCAGTGATACAGTCCAAACCTCAGTATCTGAGGAAAGGGAGAATATTTAAAAGAAGAAAAACTGCTACAAGAGGACAAAGTTTTTAATTAGAGGGGCAAAGGTTTAAAAGTAATATCAGGAAGTATTACTTTACTGAGAGAGTAGTGGACACATGGAGGTAGCTGCAAATACAGTGAAGGAGTTTAAACATGCATGGGATAGGCATAAGGCCATCCTTCATATAAGATAGGGCCAGGGGCTATTCATAGTATTCATTATATTGGGCAGACTAGATGGGCCAAATGGTTCTTATCTGCCAACACATTCTATGTTTCTATGTTTACTTGCTTCCCTGGCCTTCATAGTCCACAAGATCTTAAACCTATAGAGCATCTCTGGAATGGGATACAACGAGCTGTTCAGATGATGTCAGTGCTTCCCTCTTATCCTGTCCACATGGGCCAATATTCCTGAAGAATGATTTCAACACCTAGTGGAATATATGCCACGATAAATTACTTTGGTTCTAAAGGCGAAGGACATCCAATGCTTTACTAGATAAGCGTCTATATAACAAAGTGGCCATTCATTATGTAGCCATGAGAAATATTATTTCCACATGATTAGTCTACAGTTGTGTATTCTGGATTCTATTAGTATTTTTGGATAACAGATGTTTATTGGTAATTACAGACATTTCTAAATCATCATTTAATGTTCCAAACTGCTTTACTTTGACTTTAACCCCTTAGGGACCGGGCTCATTTTCACCTTAAGGACTTGGCCATTTTTTGCAAATCTGACCAGTGTCACTTTATGTGGTGATAACTTTAAAACGCTTTGACTTATCCAGGCCATTCTGAGATAGTTTTTTCGTCACATATTGTACTTCATGACACTGGTAAAATGGAGTAAAAAATAATCATTTTTATTTATCAAAAATACCCAATTTGGAAAAATTTCCAAGTTTCAATTTCTCTACTTCTAGAATACATAGTAATCCCTCCAAAAATAGTTATTAATTTACATTCCCCATATGTCTACTGCATGTCTGGATCATTTTGGGAATGCCATTTCATTTTTTGGGCACGTTACAAGGGTTAGAAGTAAATCTTGAAATTTTTCGGAAATTTTCAAAAAACCCACTTTTTAAGGACCAGTTCAGGTCTGAAGTCACTTTGTGAGGCTTACATAATAGAAACCACCCAAAAATGACCCCATTCTAGAAACTACACCCCTCAAGGTATTCAAAACTGATTTTACAAACTTTGTTTACCCTTTAGGTGTTCCACAAGAATTAATGGAAAATAGAGATACAATTTCAAAATTTTACTTTTTTGGCAGATTTTCTATTTTAATATTTTTTTTCCAGTTACAAAGCAACGGATAACAGCCAAACAAAACTCAATATTTATGGCCCTGATTCAGTAGTTTACAGAAACACCCCATATGTGGTCAGGGCCGTCTTTAATATTGATTGGACCCTGGGCAAAAATTTACTTGGGCCCCCTGGATCCCGCCTTCCCACACCCTTGCAATCACGGCCTCCACCACAACACACACACACAAAAAATCCACACACCTGGTAGAGTACAGTGATGTAAATACTTCCAGTTCTGAAGACTCCAGCGGCTCAGGATCAGTGCTCTGGGCAGCTGGGCTCAGGCTGGAAGTGAGCACCGCTCTGCATGAAGGGGACCGGGGCTCAGTTCACCCTAGCGTTACAGTGCACCCCAGAGTATGCAGTATAGCACCCTATAGTATACAGCAACCCACAGTATGCAGCATAGCACCCTATAGTATACAGCACCCCACAGTATGCCGCATAGCACCCCACATTATATAGTAGAGCAGTATAGCACCCCACGGTATACAACACCTCACAGTATACAGTAGAGCAGTATAGCACCCCACAATATACAGCACCTCACAGTATACAGCACCCCAAACTATACACTATACAGCACCCCACTGTCATGACCGGCGACACGCAAAGGGAGGGAAATGGGAAGGCCCTGTTCAAGGGAGAGGGAAAGATGGTGACCTCTGACTCACCTTGAGGCTGGCACCTGACTGCCCTGACGTCCCTAGATGGGTTCCTCACCCGTACACCGATCACGTGCCTAAGCCCTGGCTTTCCCTAAGATGAGCCCTACGTAGTGAACAGGGCGGTGGGATCACTAGTCCGCACCACTGACACTAAAGGAAAACACCAAGGAGAGGACAGACAATACAGACAAAACATATAATCCCAGGTGGGCGACCACAGCAGACAACAAAAGCCCAACAGGGATCCGGAGGGTAACGCTCTGGAACAACAACCAGGGATCACAGCTACTCAGCTCCAGTGGGTCAGTATAGAAGTCCAGGCAGGAAGCTCTATATCTGGCAACCAGAGAAGTCGGAGAGGGGAATATAAGGAGGTTGGGAGTGCTGGACAAGAAACAGCTGAGGAGAAGAAGCTACGGATCCCTGAGTGAGCCAAAAGGGGTTGCAAGGCAAACCCAGAAAGCTACCATTAAGAAACAGCACAATCTTTATACATAGAGGGCGCAGCCACCCGCTGCGACTTCCTGACCCCGGGTATAACGGAGTCAGGCGTGGCTCTTGACACCCTCGTGACAGTACCCCCCTTTCCACGAGGGGCCTCCGGACACTCAGGACTAGGTCTCTCAGGATGAGAGGCATGAAAAGCCCAAACTAACCTGTCGGCGTTTACCTCAGACGCTTGAACCCACATTCTTTCCTCGGGACCGTAACCCCTCCAATGCACCAGATATTGAAGAGAGCGGCGGACCCGACGAGAATCAACAATTTTGGATATTTGAAACTCTAGATTACCATCCACAATAACAGGAGGGGGTGGCAGCGGTGATGGTTCTAGAGGTGGAACATACTTTTTGAGTAACGACTTATGGAAGACGTTATGAATTTTAAAAGTCTGAGGTAGCTCCAGGCGAAAAGCCACGGGGTTAATGATGGCTACTATTTTGTAAGGACCAATGAACCTAGGACCCAAGAGGGAACCTTTAATTTAATATTCCTAGTAGATAACCACACATAGTCATTCACACCTAGGTCCGGACCTAGCGACCGTTTCTTATCAGCCATGCATTTATATTTACCTCCCATATTTTTCAAATTAGCTTGCACTTTCTGCCATACAGATGAAAGAGATGACAAAAACCGTTCCTCTTCGGGAACCCCAGAAGATTCCCCCTCTTTGAAAATACAGAATTGGGGATGAAAACCATATGCATCAAGAAATGGTGACTTGCCAGTGGATTCCTGACGGCGATTATTTATGGCAAACTCGGCTAATGGTAAATATGATGACCACACCTCTTGGTTTTCAGACACAAAACACCTTAGATATGTCTCAAGGTTTTGGTTGGTACGCTCAGTTTGTCCATTCGACTGAGGATGGAAAGCTGAGGAAAAGGACAAGTGTACCCCCAAACGGGAACAAAAAGCTTTCCAAAACTTAGAAATAAACTGGGTTCCCCGATCCGAAACAACATCGGAAGGGACCCCGTGAAGCTTCACAATTTCACTGATGAATACCTGAGCAAGAGTCTTAGCATTAGGTAGTGCGGGTAACGCAATGAAGTGTACCATCTTGCTAAACCTGTCTACTACTACCAAGATAACTGTTTTACCCGCAGACAAAGGTAAGTCAGTAATAAAATCCATTGACAGATGTGTCCATGGCCTATTGGGAATGACAAGTGGCAATAAAGACCCTGCAGGACGTGTATGAGAGACTTTCGCGCGCGCACAAGTAGAACAAGTAGACACAAAATCTATTACATCCTGACGCAACCTTGGCCACCAAAAACGACGAGACAATAGTTCCAAGGTTGCTTTACTACCCGGGTGCCCAGCAAGTGCCGAATTATGATGTTCCTCTAGTAATTCGAGACGCAGGTTTAACGGTACAAAAATTTCTCTGAGGGGCAAGAGACCGGGTGTCCCCCTGGGCCTCTAACACCTTCCCCTCCAGAACAGTGTACCGCAGAGACAACCACTCCTCTTTGTAGAATGGGTACCGGATCACTCACATTACCCCCTCCAGGGAAACAACGAGATAATGCATCTGCCTTGGTATTTTTTGCCCCAGGACGATAGGTAATAAAAAAGTTAAACCTGGTAAAAAATAGCGACCACCTAGCTTGTCTAGGGGTGAGACATTTAGCTGATTCGAGGTACAGAAGGTTTTTGTGGTCTGTAATCACCGTGACGAGGTGGATTGCCCCCTCTAAAAAGTGATGCCATTCTTCAAACGCTAGTTTAATAGCTAATAGTTCCCTATTGCCAATATCATAGTTCTTCTCCGCTGCAGATAGTTTTTGTTTTGAAAAGAAAGCACAAGGACGCCATTTGCCAGGAGACGGACCCTAAGACAGTACATCCCCCACTCCCACCTCTGACGCATCTACTTCAACAATAAAAGGCTGGGAGACATCAGGTTGGATTAGTACAGGTGCCGAGGTAAACCTCTCTTTTAGAGAGGAAAAAGCAATTTTAGCGGCGTCAGACCATTTAGAAAAATCAGTCCCCTTCCTAGTCATGTCAGTAAGGGGTTTGACAATCACCGAATAATTTTTAATGAACTTTCTGTAGAAATTTGCGAAGCCCAAGAACCGTTGCAGTGCTTTGAGGTTCTCAGGAAGATCCCAATCTAAAATTGCCTGGACCTTCCTAGGATCCATACGGAAACCTGAAGCAGATAATAAATAACCTAGGAACTGTATTTCCTGAACGGCGAAGACACACTTTTCAATTTTCGCATTTAATTTATTCGTCCGTAGGACCTGCAGTACCTGTCTGACATGCACCTCATGTGTTTTCAGATCAGACGAATAAATTAAAATATCATCTAGGTATATCACCACAAACCTGCCGATAAGATGACTAAAAATGTCATTAACGAAATGTTGGAAGACAGCAGGAGCATTGGTCAGACCGAAAGGCATGACTAGATTTTCATAATGCCCCTCAGGGGTGTTAAAAGCTGTCTTCCACTCATCCCCTTCCTTGATACGAATCAGATTGTAGGCCCCCCTAAGATCAAGTTTGGAGAACCACCTAGCACCCGCAATCTGATTAAACAGGTCAGGAATGAGAGGAAGAGGGTAAGGGTCTCGGATGGTTATCTGGTTTAGTTCGTGGAAATCTAGGCAAGGACGCAGGCCCCCATCTTTCTTTCTAACAAAGAAAAACCCTGCAGCCACGGGTGAAGAAGAGGGTCTGATGTGTCCCATAGCCAAGCTCTCGGAGATATAATCTTTCATGGCTCGTCTCTCCGGACCCGAAAGATTATATAACCTGGTCTTGGGTAATTTTGCACCGGGAATCAGATTAACCGGGCAATCATAAGGACGGTGAGGTGGTAACTTCTGGCAACCCTTTTCAGAAAAAATGTTCTCAAAGTCCGAAACAAATTTAGGTAGAGTAGCTATGGAGGCGACTAAGCAATTGCTATTTAAGCAATTTTCTCTGCAATGCTCACTCCACTCCAATATCTCCCTGGCCTGCCAATCCACCACTGGATTGTGCGCTACCAACCAGGGAAGACCCAATACCACAGGAGTGGGAAGCCCCTCCAGAACATAACATGAAAGACACTCGTTATGGTGGTCCCCTACCCGAAGGTGTAAGTTATGGACAATTTGAGTGAGGTTTCTCTGAGACAGAGGAGCAGAATCAATAGCGAATATGGGAATAGGTCTCTGTAGCGTACAGAGAGACAAACCCATAGTGTGGGCAAAATGGGCATCTATCAAATTTACTCCTGCTCCACTGTCTAGAAAGAAAGAAATAGTCTCCTTCTTAACACCAAAAACAACAACCGCTGGCAACACAAATTGAGATGTTCGTATGGAGGAAACGTATACCCCCCGGCTGACATCCTCCACACAGCCTAGGGTTAGTAGTTTTCCGACGGTCTCTTGTTTTTGAGAAAGGAAGGACAGACATTAATGAAATGACCCCTCCCCCCACAGAAAAAACAAACCCCACGCCTACGGCGAGCCTCAGGAGGACGGACCTGACGAGTAGTTCCTCCTAGCTGCATAGGCTCGTCTAAGTCCATACAGACTAACTGCTGCTTGGGAGGGGTTACCAATTGCTCAGGATTTTTCAATCTGTCCCTCAGACGTCTATCTATTCTGATAGAAAGGGACATAACAGCATCAAGGGAAAAGGGAGTCTCATACAGCGCAAGCGCATCCTTAATCCTTACGGATAACCCAGAGTAGAACTGACTCCTGAGAGCCGGGTTGTTCCACTGGGTATCCGTAGCCCACCTACGGAACTCTGAGAAATACTCCTCTGCTGGCCGCTCTCCCTGTAGGAGTCTCCGTAATTTTGATTCAGCCAGAGCGACTCGGTCAGGGTCATCATATATGAGACCCAAAGCCCCAAAAAATTCATCCACTGACCGGAGAGCCTGGGAATCAGTGGGTAAAGAGAACGCCCAGGATTGCGAGTCCCCCTGAAGCAGGGAAATAACAATCCCCACCCGCTGTTCTTCATTACCAGAGGAGTAAGGGCGCAGCTTAAAATATAACTTACAGGCCTTACGGAACGTCACAAATTTGTCCCTTCCCCAAATAAATCTGTCAGGAAGAACAACCTTGGGTTCCGCAACAACCTGGTTACCCGTAGCAACCGCTGGGCTTGCGGTCTGTTGCAATTGCTGCTGTTGCTGGAGGACCGACGCCTTCAATCCTGCTACCTCCAAAGACAGGCCTTGAAGTTGCTTTGTCAAAGCAGCAATTGGATCCATACTGGATTCTAAATAGGCAGAAAAAGAAAAAAGTAGTTTTTTTGTTTTTTTTCTACCTACACAAAATAATGGCCAGATATAATGTCATGACCGGCGACAAGCAAAGGGAGGGAAATGGGAAGGCCCTGTCCAAGGGAGAGGGAAAGGTGGTGACCCCTGACTCACCTTGAGGCTGGCACCTGACTGCCCTGACGTCCCTAGAAGGGTTCCTCACCCATACGCTGATCACGTGCCTAAGCCCTGGCTTTCCCTAAGATGAGCCCTACGTAGTGAACAGGGCGGTGGGATCACTAGTCCGCACCACTGACACTAAAGGAAAACACCAAGGAGAGGACAGACAATACAGGCAAAACATATAATCCCAGGTGGGCGACCACAGCAGACAACAAAAGCCCAACAGGGATCCGGAGGGTAACACTCTGGAACAACAACCAGGGATCACAGCTACTCAGCTCCAGTGGGTCAGTATAGAAGTCCAGGCAGGAAGCTCTATATCTGGCAACCAGAGAAGTGGGACAGGGGAATATAAGGAGGTTGGGAGTGCTGGACAAGAAACAGCTGAGGAGAAGAAGCTACGGATCCCTGAGTGAGCCAAAAGGGGTTGCAAGGCAAACCCAGAAAGCTACCATTAAGAAACAGCACTATCTTTATACATAGAGCGCGCAGCCACCCGCTGCGACTTCCTGACCCCGGGTATAACGGAGTCAGACGTGGCTCTTGACACCCTCGTGACACCCACACTATACAGCCCCCCACACTATACAGTACAGCAGTATAGCACTCCACAATATACAGCACCCACAGTATACAGCACCGCATGGTATATTGCACCCCAAACTATACAGAATGCCGCACCTCACAGTATACAGTACCCCACAGTATACAGCACCCCACAATATACAGTATACAGCACCCCTATAGTATACAGTAGCTTACAGTATATTGGTATAACAGCCCCTGTCACCTTTTCCTGGTGTAATCTTCACAAAAAAAGCTCCACAATTATGGGAAACTTCTCCTGCAGCAACACTCCTGGTAGAGAGAAAGGACCTTTGATGACCTCATAGCCATGTGACCAGTAATATTGCTAGGTTACTGGTCACATGGTGATGATGTCATCTAAGGTCCTAGAAAATCACAGCTCTCACAGTACACTGCCTGGAGTGCCGGCAGGCAGGCAGGCATGGCATGGCAGCACCCCCCTGTGTAGCTGACAGCTTGATACCCGGGGCAGTGGCCAGCAGGGCTCAAGAGGCAGCTGCCTTGGGCCCCCCAGGAGCAGCTGGGCCCGGGGCAGCTGCCCCTTTTGCCCCTTGTTAAAGACGGCCCTGTATGTGGTCGTAAACTGCTGTAAGGGCACACGGCAGGGCACAGAAGGAAAGGAATGCCATACAGTTTTTGGAAGGCAGATTTTGCTGGACTGGTTTTTTGACACCATGTCCCCTTTGAAGCCCCCCTGATGCACCCCTAGAGTAGAAACTCCCAAAAAGTGACCCTATTTTAGAAACTACGGGATAGGGTGGCAGTTTTGTTGGTACTAGTTTAGTGTACATATGATTTTTGGTTGCTCTATGAAAGGGATTTTTCATAATCTTACTTTTGATACATCACAGATTAGACATATATTATACAAGCCTCATCTCTTGTGGAATGCAGTACCTCGAATTAACATATCTCACACCCTGCCAGTGCTGGACACAATAGCAGCATCCCTGAACAAAAGGCTATTTAACATCTCACCTCACATACAATGACAACGAACTGTGATAACCTATTCAACTTATTAGCATGTAGAGGAAACCCTGTTCAATGTAAAATAGCCCTTTTGCAAGTATTGTATATAGCAGATAACAGCATTGTTTAACAAAGTTTCAACTGTATTTTGGTAACACATGTTCCCAAGGCCTCCTAAGAACTACCAGGATTGTTCCAATTGGATCTTGAGAGACAATATGCGCCCACCCCCAAAAGGCCCTATAAGTATGTGCTGAAAAATAAAGATGTCAGATATTTAACAACCTATGTTGACTCACGGTTGAGATTTATCTCCTGATCAGAAGCAAACCGGATATTCATTGCACAGGGAAATATTCATGGCTTGGAGGTCTGATGCCTCATCTTATACCAGCATAAACCTGCCTGAGAAAAACCGCTAACACTCTATAATTACACTTTTTGTGAGGCAAGGTAACAAGAAATAGCTGTTTTGGCACCATTTTTTATTTTTTATTTACAACATTCATCTGACAGGTTAGATTATGTGTTATTTTTATAGACCAGGTTGTCACGGACGCGGCGATACCCAACATGTATACAATTCTTTTTATTTATGTAAGTTTTACACAATGATTTCATTTTTGAAACAAATAAAAAATCATGTTTTAGTGTCTCCATAGTCTGAGAGCCATAGTTTTTTCAGTTTTTGGGCGATTATCTTGGGCAAAATATGATTTTTGTGGGATGAGATAACGGTTTGATTGGCACTATTTTCGGGTGCATATGACTTTTTGATCGCTTGCTATTACACTTTTTGTGATGTAAGGTGACAAAAATGGCTTTTTTTACACCGTTTTTATTTTTTACGGTGTTCATCTGAGGGGTTAGGTCATGAGATATTTTTATAGAGCAGGCTATTACGGATGCGGCGATACCTGGACAGTACCAGGACATCATGCCGTACTGGTAGGTCATGTGTCCCCAAGAGGTTAATGGAAATACTTCCAAGTGTAAATTCATAGAGGTTTAAGACAATGATATCTGTGGCTAAAACATATCCTACATTTTTATGGCTTCTCCCCAGTGTGAATTCTCTGATGTTAAGATCTGATTTCTGAATAAAACATTTGCCATATTCTGAACATAAATATGGCTTCTCCGCTGTGTGAGTTCTCTGATGTATAACAAGTTCTGGTTTAAGGCTACAACTTTTCCAAGTCTGAATATGAAAATGGCTTCTTCCCTGTATGGATTCTCTGATGCTTAACAAGATTTGATTTCTGGATAAAACATTTTCCACATTCTGAACATGAAAATGGTTTCTCCCCTGTGTGAATTCGCTGATGTTTAACAAGATCTGATTTCTGGATAAAACATTTTCCACATTCTGAACATGAAAATGGTTTCTCCCCTGTGTGAATTTTCTCATGCATAATAAGCCTTGATTTATTGCTAAAATATTTTCCACATTCTCCACATGAAAATGGTTTCTCCCCCGTGTGATTTCTCTGATGTTTAACAAGATTTGATTTCTGGATAAAACATTTTCCACATTCTGAACATGAAAATGGTTTCTCCCCCGTGTGATTTCTCTGATGTTTAACAAGATCTGATTTCTGACTAAAACATTTTCCACATTCTGAACACGAATATGGTTTCTCCCCTGTGTGAATTCTATCATGTATAATAAGACTTGATTTTTTCCTAAACCATTTCCCACATTCTGAACATGAAAATGACTTCTCCCCTGTGTGAATTTTTTTATGTGAAATAAAACTTGATTTATCGCTAAAACATTTCCCACATTCTGCACATGAAAATGGTTTCTCCCCCGTGTGACTTCTCTGATGTTTAACAAGATCTGATTTCTGACTAAAACATTTTCCACATTCTGAACACGAATATGGTTTCTCCCCTGTGTGAATTCTATCATGTATAATAAGACTTGATTTTTTCCTAAACCATTTCCCACATTCTGAACATGAAAATGACTTCTCCCCTGTGTGAATTTTTTTATGTGAAATAAAACTTGATTTATCGCTAAAACATTTCCCACATTCTGCACATGAAAATGGTTTCTCCCCCGTGTGACTTCTCTGATGTTTAACAAGATCTGATTTCTGACTAAAACTTTTTTCACATTCTAAACATGAAAATGGTTTTTCCCCTGTGTGAATTCTATCATGTATAATAAGATTTGATTTTTTCCTAAACCATTTCCCGCATTCTAAACATGAAAATGACTTCTCCCCTGTGTGAATTTTCTTATGTGAAATAAAACTTGATTTATCGCTAAAACATTTCCCACATTCTGCACATGAAAATGGCTTCTCCCCCGTGTGACCTCTCTGATGTTTAACAAGATCTGATTTCTGACTAAAACTTTTTTCACATTCTAAACATGAAAATGGTTTTTCCCCTGTGTGAATTCTCTTATGTGTAATAAGACTTGATTTCTTGGTAAACTGTTTCCCACATTCTAAACATGAATATGGTTTCTCCCCTGTGTGAATTTTCTTATGTGAAATAAAACTTGATTTATCGCTAAAACATTTCCCACATTCTGCACATGAAAATGGCTTCTCCCCCGTGTGACTTCTCTGATGTTTAACAAGATCTGATTTCTGGATAAAACATTTTTCACATTCTAAACATGAAAACGGTTTTTCCCCTGTGTGAATTCTATTATGTGTAATAAGATTTGATTTGTTGGCCAACGGTTTCCCACATTCTAAACACGAAAATAGCTTCTCTCCTGTGTGAGCTCTTTGGTGTATAGTAAGACTTGATTTCATCCTATAGCATTTCCCACATTCTGAGCATGAAAATGGTTTCTCCCCTGTGTGAATTCTCTTATGTGTAGTAAGAATAGATTTTTTCGTAAACCGTTTCCCGCATTCTAAACATGAAAATGGCTTCTCCCCTGTGGGAGTTGTTGGATGTTCACCTCTTCTATGTCCTTTAATTTGCTTAACAGTCTGTGATGAATCAAAAGGCAGGACTTGTTGAAAAAGATCAGATGATTGACTGTTGCATTGCAAGGCTGAGGGTGTATCTGGGAAAATGACATATACTTCATAAGCATCTTGTACCAGAGCATGATCATTTTCTTTTAAATCTTTAGGTATCGGAAGTCCCTTTGAGCTCATGATATAGTCATCTGCCAAGAAAAAAAAAATCATCATCATTTATTCAATTCTTAAAAAAGTGGTTTGCATAAGAGATCACAATCTAAGGGTAGACTTCGGGGCAATGACTAGTACATCATGATGTTAGGCCACCAAGCTATTCTCTTGTAGTTTTCCACTTCTGCCTTGATGCTAGCATCTTCATAAGTTCACATTTCAGTGTGTCTATCACCAATCCTTTTTAGTGAAATGGACAGTGGTGTCTGTCTCGCACACTCCCTACATCTACATGCACTTTAGCACAGAGGGCAGAGGGAAGAAGTAGTATGGTCACGTCATGTATAATGAAGTCATGGCTATGAGCTGACATACATTTACAGTATAATTTTGCCAGGTTCTGATGTGATTTATTAAAAATCTGTTGGGTCAGGATATCTTGAAATAGTTTTTGACAGACACCAAGTATCTGGTGTTCAGTGGTAGACTTTGTAACCGTTTAGCTTGCTCTGATGTTGGATCTGCCATTACAATCCTCCAAGCAATGCCGAATTAGAAGACAAACCCAGAATTCTGAACAACACTGTGGGATGTCATATACTGTACTAATTGTGGTCAGAAGTTATATTAGAAAATAACTATACTAAATGTTTTCTATTTGTGCAATTTTTTGAACTTGTAGATTCTCTATGGAGTCAAAGGTCATCATAAGGAGAATGGCTGGGATGTAACCAAACAGTGGATAAGATAGGAGCATAGTTAGAAATGTAGCCAGGTATCAGAGCCAAGCGAAGTATAATGGGTAGTAGGCAGACAATTTGAAGAACGGGACAGGAGCGCTTTCGTGAAACAGCACATAACGGACATTTCTCTACACTCTTTTTGATGAATACTGTTACACAAATATGAACATGCCCTTAGTATCCTGTTTTTTTATTTTGTTTTTCAGGTGATTGGTTTTATTGTGTCACCTTTCATATGGAACATTTTAATGCTTTACAGATTAAAAGTGATGTTTTATATGGATTTAGCTTTGCCTCTATAGTTGAATTCAAATAGAAACTGCACATGCCTGTCCAACAGGTAAATCTGCAGTTGCCCGGGATAGGGTGGACCCAAAGCTACTCTGGGTCCTCAGGACACTGTTGAAGTGTTACCACATGTTGCGGCTCTTCAGAAGGAATTCAATGCAAGCATATAGGCATGACTAAGCAGCTTATCCAGACAAAAACAAGTCTTCAGACATAAACAACAGAGTTGAACCAGACAGTCAGAAGGTCGGTGTATCTGCTTTTTACCCTTCAGGGTAGGTAGGTAGAAAGTCATAAAGTCTCTCAGTATTAGGCCGAATGCACACGGCCGTGGTATCCCGGCCTGGCATCCTGCTAAGAGCAGGAGCGCACAGCGTCATTGGATGCTATGACGCCATGCGCTTTATGCAGCCGCTGCACTACAGTAATACACTCGTATAGATCATACGAGTGTATTACTGTAGTGCAGCGGCGGCATGAAGCGCTCTCAGCAGGATGCCAAGCCGGGATACCATGGACCGCTCACAGCCGTGTGCATTCCGCCTTAGTATTGGATATGCATTAACCCTTTCCACAGTGCTGTGCAGCTATAGCGTATATTGCAATAAACATATAAATGTAGTTCAAGAATATGAAACCATATAAGTGCACACAACAGTATAAATCACAGTACAAGTTAACCCTTCAAAGTGCAATAAAGTAGCATTTTGATGGCTTTGCATAGTAGCCAAAGAGGCAAATGTCTACAAATAACTATAGTCCAAAGTCCACACACTCTTAAGGGCGTTTTACATTGGCCAATAAGTGGGAACAAATGTTTTATTGCTGATAGATGCTTGTTATGACATTGAATTCTGCCATGTAAAAAAGGTGCAATTGGTTTATCGCAGTACATTTTTTAAACATACATCAAATGTGAGGTTTTATTGCTTTATTTAGTGCTTACTACTCACCTGGGCAGTTGTCTGTAGGAATGTCCTCTGTACTCTGCTCATCACCCCTCACATATGCCTCTGTAACATATATAGTGTTCAGATCTTCACCTGGATTCTGAATCTGTAAAGCAAATATTGTAGAAGTCATCAGACGGTTGTAGAAGTCGTGTGGAATATATTGTGTGATCAGAAAAGATCATTAATTATCATGACGGCCAAAAATGACCGGACAGTAGAAGTTATGTGACACCAATATCTGCAGGTCTCCTGTATAAATATTCCAACCAGAAGACTCCATAACCAGAAAATAGTGAGAAGATCCAGACAACATGTAATGTCTATAGTCAGCTGTAATCTCCACCTTTCTCATTATACAAGGATAAAACATATAATACTGGTGGATAAAACAAGACTGAACACAAGATCTTCACAGCCTTCTACAGATCATAGGGAACATTTCATGATAACTTATCTCCATCTACCTGATTATCCTGTGGGACATTGTGATGTTCTCCTGAACCATCCTGTGGAAGAAGAGGACTGGGACATCTCTCCGGTGTTGTTCTCTCTTCTTTAACTATAGGAAACACATCCAGTGACTGAATTCATTCCTTACATACAGATAATGAGAGGACATGTGCATTTAGTCGTGTTTAATACCTGGTGATGTAAGCAGCTGGTGATCCTCCATCATGACGTCCTTATACAGATCTTTGTGTCCTTCTAAATACTCCCACTCCTCCACGGAGAAATAGACAGTGACATCCTGACACCTTATAGGAACCTGACAACACAATGATACAGTCATTACTCAGATCCCTTCATAGTGTTCCTGTGTAATGTCCCAGCATTCCCAGCAGTGTCACCTCTCCAGTCAGCAGCTCAATCATCTTGTTGGTGAGTTCTAGGATCTTCTCTCTATTGATTTCCTCATGTATCAGGGGGTGAGGTGGAGGCCCTGTGATTGGGCTCAGGGTTCTTCCCCATCCTGCAGACACAGGGTCCTGACAGCGCTCACTAGAGGTCTTCTTCACTACTGTGTAGTTCTGG
Source organism: Bufo bufo (assembly GCF_905171765.1). NCBI lineage: Eukaryota > Metazoa > Chordata > Amphibia > Anura > Bufonidae > Bufo > Bufo bufo. The sequence goes on along the minus strand of NC_053394.1, from coordinate 401,253,863 downwards.
TTATGGAGAGAGAAAGTAATAAATATTAGTTATTGAGCGCGAATATTCGAATTACAAATATTTATCGCGAATATTGCAACTTCGAGAATTTGCAAATATTTTGAATATAGTGCTATATATTCGTTTTTTCGAATATTCGTAATTTTTTCCATGTGAAGTTATGATTCCTCCCTGCTTAAGTTGCTTGTCAAGCAACTTAAGCAGGGAGAAATCATGACTTCAGATGGAAAAAAATTACGAATATTCGAAAAAACGAATATATAGCACTATATATTCATTTTTGACCCACGCCTGTATTGATCGCATAATATTTGCATATTGCGCGATCATTACCTTGCTGATTTTCGAGTAAAATAAAAGAATATAGAATATAACAAATAATTCAAATTTGGAAATATTTGACGAATATTCTATAAAATATTCGCGAAATATCGCTAATTCGAATATGACCCCTGCTGCTCATCACTAATAAATATCATTCCATACATACAGAGTCCCTCACCTCTCCAGTCATGTCCATCTAACATAGATAAGATGATGTAATGTGACATCATCAGAATCTCTCACCTCTCCAGTAAGCCGGAATAGGATCTCTAGGGAGAGATTTATTATACTCTCCGCCATCTTGTCTCTGTCCTTATTCATCCTTGACGGGTCAATCAGAAGAAGGCTCTCATATAGAAGATATCCACTGAGCGGATCCTGTATTGTAGGAACTTGAATGGAAAGAAGATAAGACAATGGAAAATCCTACAAAATCCGATATAAATACAGTTACTGGAGATAAAATGGGAAAACATTAACCCTTTCATGATATAGTCAGGTTTATTTGTAATGATTATTGGTGTTGCTTTTACTTAACATGATTATGAGATTCTTACATTGTTACACATTTTATTCTGTCGGTTGTACATTTTCTTTAATACATTAACCATATACAAAACAGTGTACAAAACTGGTGCGGAACTGCGCCACAATTACCACAACTAAATTGTACAGCAGCAACTGCACTGTTAGCCACTTGGCCAGGTGAGAGTTCAGCTTCCGCACAACTGGATTGCTGAGGATGTAGAGTTGTTTTCTGGCCACACATTTTATTATTGATCACTGACTAAAGAGCGTAGAAGGAGGAGTCTGAGCAACAGATGAAGTATCTGATGAGGACAGACTTGTTGAGGTTGCTGGCCAGTTCTATTTTCCTACTTTATCTGGTGATGTGCCTCATGTGCATAGAGCAACATGGCATTTTAAAAAGAAAATTTTTCCCAACAGCTGGGCAGAAATAGTACTACTAAGCACGGAACTACACCACATTTACCACAACTAAGTGGTACGGCAGCAACTGCACTGCCAGGCACTTGGCCAGATGGTGGTTCAGCTTGTAGACAAGCTAGATGCTGGTTGAGCAAAGTTTTCTCATGGCCACACCTTTCGTTATGGATATCCCATGACAGATTAAAGGACGAGCAGGAGGAGGAGTCGGAGTAAGAGAACACTGATGATGACGACAAGGACACCATACTGCTTGGGATGCTGGCTGGCTTCCACAAAAAAGACCAGGAGGAGGAAGACAGAGGACACACGTGTTCCAATTCAGAATGCTGTCCAGTTATATTTTCCCACAAGATTCAGTGATGCCGCCTCATGTGCTAGAATAGAGCCCTGGTACCCATGTTTGTGTCTTTAACCCCATGGCTTATTTTAACCCTTTCTACACTAGGCCAGTTTTCATTTTCCTGCAGAGGCAATTTTTTGCAAATCTGACATGTGTCACTTTATGTGGTAATAACTTTGGAACACTTTTACTTATCCAAGCCATTCTGAGACTGTTTTCTTGCGACACATTGTACTTTATTTGAGTCAATATATTTTTCCTTTATTTATAAAAAAAATCCCAAATTTGCAAAAAATTTTGAAAAATTCACAATTTTCTAAATTTGAAATTCTCTACTGTTAAAGGGCTTCTGTCACCCCACTAAACAGTTTTTTTTTTGTGTACTTATAGTCCCTATCATGCGATATTACTATACCTTATGTTATTAATAATTTTCGTTCAGTAGATTTTGCAAAAAACTTACTTTTATGATATGCTAATTACCTTTCTACCGTCACCGAAGTAGGGCGTCTACTTGCTGGTAGCAGCCGCAGAAAACCGCCCCCTCCTCTTGTTGATTGACAGGGCCAGCCGCGATCTCCTCCTCCGGCCAGCCCTGTCAGCATTTCAAAAATCGCGCGCCTGTGTTTATTCGGCGCAGGCGCTCTGAGATAAGGAGGCTCGCCTCCTCAGCACTCCCTCAGTGCGCCTGCGCCGATGACGTCTTCTCTTTCGGTGACGGTAGAAAGGTAATTAGCATATCATAAAAGTAAGTTTTTTGCTAAATCTACTGAACGAAAATTATTAATAACATAAGGTATAGCAATATCGCATGATAGGGATTATAAGTACACAAAAAAAAAAAACAGTTTAGTGGGGTGACAGAAGCCCTTTAAGACAGCTAGTAATGCCTCATAAAATTGATAGTTATCAGTCATCATTCCTCATATTCCTGTTTTATGTTGGCATCATTTTGTAAATGTAATTTTATTTTTTAGGACGTTCGAAGGCTTAGAAGTCATTTTTTAAAAATTTTCAACAAAATTTCCAAAACCATTTTTTTAAGCACCAATTCAGTTATAAAGTGATTTTGAGGGGCTTACATAATGAAAATGTGATACCCCAGAGTGGCATTACCACCTTTGTCTGGCTCCCCCACCAACTTCAATGGTGTATCCTGTGTCATTTTATACATCTAGTATCATGTCCTGCATAATGTGTATTTGTATTTCTTACTTTATCATGTTAAAGTGTAATGTGCCTGGTTTACCAGCAGATGGCGGCAATCTTGGCAGAGTTAGCTTCCCTGGAGAGGAACCTTCTAGTTCCATTCCAGCCCTCTCTAGAGAGGGAGGAGTTCAATGTTAGTAAAGGTTGGAGTAGATTACCCCCTTGAAAGGGGAAGCAGCAGGCCCTCGTCCCTTCTGGACGAGCATGCAGAAGTCAGTCTAAGCTACCCCATCTTGGGGAGAGGGTTGTGTCTAGAGCAGTCCCTGCAAGAGGAAGGCTGTGTGTTGGTCAGAAGAGCACTGTCTGCTCTGCTGGGCCCAGAGGCCTAAGCCGAGTGCCTTTTAAACCAGGAAGAAAGATTCCCTGGACAAAGATGAAGAGAGAAAGAGCTAAAGGCAAAGATAACAGAAAGAGACAGATCAAGATAAAGACAGATTACAAAGAGTAAGAAGTTGCAGCATACAGCAGAAAGCAAAAGGAAAGGTTCCTATTTAATCCAGCCAACATAGCAGTGCTGAAAGAGTACAGATGTAGCAGAGCTGATTGTGTTTGCCTGCCAGAGGTTAAGCCCAAGTCTGCTGATAACCAAGAGAAAGTTGGAAGATTGTTTCCTGATGAAAGTTTGCCATGTAAAGCTGTTAACTACTTTAATACAAGTCTGGATTCCATTTCTTCTACCAAATTCCTCAACTGTTGACCCTTTTATCACTGCTTCGGGCGACGCCTGGGGTTCCGGAAATCCAGGTAGGAGCACTGTGACAAGTGCAAAAGCCGCACCTAAAGGGACACTATAGGCAACTCTTACACCACTCTGGCAATCCTACACCTGGGTCCCACAATCACCTTCTACATAGGGGGATCTAATCCCTCGTTGCTGAAATGCAACTGGCGTCACGACAAACTCTAAAAACTCACATAACACCTGTAGAAGAGACCCCTGGCTCCGGACCGGCCCGTTGCAGAAACCACCCATAAATGACCCCATTTTAGAAACTAGACCTCTCAAATTATTCAAAACTGATGTAATAAACTTAGTTAATACTTTAGGTGTTCCACGAGAATTAAAGGAAAATGGAGGCGAAATTTCAAGAGTTAATTGTTTAATGCATATATTTCATGTTAATCAATTTTTTCTTGCAACACAGCAAGGGTCAACAGCAAACTAAACCTCAATATGCATTACTCTGATTCTGTAGTTTACAGAAATACGCCATATGTGGTGGTAAACTGCTCTATGGGCATGTGGCAGTGGTCAGAAGGAAAGGAGCGCCATATGGATTTTGGAGGCAGATTTTGCTGGAATTGTTTTTGGGCACCATTTTGTATTTGAAGAGGCCCTGACGTACCCCTACAGTGGAAACCCTCAAAAAGTGACCCCATTTTGGAAACCACACTCTTCAAAGAATATATTAAGGGGGGTACTGAGCATATTGACCCCCTAAGCGTTTTAAGGAATTTGAAAACACTTGGCTGTGAAAATGAAAAGTTTTAATAAATAAAATGTTGCTTTAGCCCCAAAATTTTCATTTTCACAAGGGGTAACAGGAGAAAAAGCACCCAAAATTTGTTTCATATTTTCTCCTGAATACGGAATCACCCCATATGTGGTGGTAAACTGTTGTGGGGGCACATGGCAGGACTCAGAACGGAAGGAGTGCCATATGGCTTTCGCAGTGCAGATTTTGATGGATTGGTTTATGGGCGTCATTGGTTTTTATTTTTTGAGTGATTGACTTATGTGGGGGCTCATTTTTGCGGGATGAGGTGACATTTTCGTTGGCACCATTTTAGGGTACAAAATACTTTTTGATCCCTTGGTATTACACTTTGTGAAGCAAGGTGAAAAAAAGGCTGTTTTGGCATAATTAGAAAAATTTTTTTTTTACAGTATTCACCTGAGGGGGCATATATTGTTATATTTTTATAGAGCAGATTGTTACGGATGCACGATACTCAATATGTCTTTTTATTTTTGTTAATTTTTACACAGTAAATGCATTTTTGAACAGAATTAAATCTTGTTTTTGTGCTACCATTTTCTGACTGCCCTATTTTTTTTATATTTTTCTGGCGATTGTCTTAGGTAGGGTCTCATTTTTTGTGGGAAGAGATGGAGGTTTGATTGGTACCATTTTGCGGTACATAAGATTTTTTGATCGCTTGGTATTACACATTTTGTGAGGTAAGGTGACAAAAAATGGCTGTTTTGGCATATTTCTTTTTTTACAGCATTCACCTGAGGGGGCATATAATGTTATATTTTTATAGAGCAGGTTGTTACGGACATAACAAAAATAAAAATGATAGACACATTAGGTATGTCCGTAACAACCTGCTCTATAAAAATATAACATTATATGCCAAAACATCCATTTTTTGTCACCTTGCCTCACAAAATGTGTAATACCAAGCGATCAAAAAATCTTATGTACCGCAAAATGATACCAATCAAACCTCCATCTCTTCCCACAAAAAATGAGACCCTACCTAAGACAATCGCCAGAAAAATTAAAAAAATAGGGCAGTCAGAAAATGGTAGCATAAAAACAAGATTTAATTCTGTTCAAAAATGCATTTACTGTGTAAAACTTAACAAAAATAAAAATGATAGACACATTAGGTAAGTTTTAAACAGTAAATGCATTTTTGAACAGAATTAAATCTTATTTTTGTGTTGCCATTTTCTGAGAGCCATATTTTTTTCTTTTTTGGGCCATTGTCTTAGGTAGGGTCATATTTTTGGCGGGATGAGATGACTGTTTGATTGGTACCATTTTGGGCTAAATACGTCTTTTTGATCGCTTGGTATTACACTTTTTGGCACTGGTTTGTTTTTGTTTTTTCTTTTAGTGACAGGGTGAATCATGTGATATTTTTATAGAGGCGGTCGATACGGACGCAGCAATAGCTTATATGTATACTTTTCTTTTTTTCCAATTTTTTTTTTATACTTAATTATGGGAAAAGAACGCTTTTTTTATTGAAACTTTTATATTTTTTTATTATACAAAACTTTATTTTCACGTATTTTTTACTTTTTGTTTCCCCCCACAACTTTTTGGGGTCTGATACCCTGTACAATGCATTACAATACTTGTAATGCAGTGTATTACTTGTAATGCAGTGTATAAAAGTTTATTACTCACTGTAATACATTTACAGCCTTTCTGCCTGTGAGATCCAGGAGGCTGGATCTCACAGACTTACATGGAAGGCAGCCCCGATGCCTGTGGAAGCCTTTCCTGCCATCGGGTCCCTGTCATAGCAGTGCAGGGACCCGATGGGGAAGGGGAGGTAGCTCCCTCCCTCTACACACCCTGCGGTCAGCACTGACAGCGGCATAGTGAGGGTTAATGCGCCGGCGCATACAGCAGGGGTCCGGCTAATGGGAACAGCCGGTCCCCTGTAGCTGATAGGGCGGGCGCAGCTCCTACACCCACCCGATCAGCGCGCCATAGTACTACGCCGCTGGTTAGGATGTCACTTCCCGCAGCGCGGTATTATTACAGTGCTGGTCAGGAAGGGGTTAATCCTGCAGATCTGTGTTTTTTTGTGCTGGCCTGATGGAGATAAACTTGCATTACAGGAGATACTTGCACAGATCTAGAAGCAGCCGAGCTTGGCATAAGCCTGACACGTCTTGTGCCTTTGCTCACAGAATCAGAAGTATCACCAGGTCCTGAGCTGACCAGGAGATCTGCCCCCGTCACTCCTCTTGGAGGTTTTGGCCTTCCGTTACCTCTGCTCTTTATTGCTGCTACAGCCACCACCCTCCTCATCTGATGTCTCCTCTTAATCATCCCGATCCAGCTCCTAGTTCCTGTACAACACACAATTATCATCAAAGTCCTGTCTCCATCACTTTTATCAGACTGTAAGGGTCCATTTACACGTCCACAATTTCATTCCGCATTTTGCGGAACGGAATTGCGGACCCATTCATTTCTATGGGGCACTTCAGGATCCGCAATTTCGTTCCCGAAAAAAATAGAACATGTCCTATTCTTGTCCGCAATTGCGGACAAGAATAGGCATATTCTAAGTGCCGGCAATGTGCGGTCCACAAAATGCGTTACAGACGTCTGAATGGAGCCTAATAAGTCATCCTCAGATCATTGACCCTCCTCCCAATTCCCTCCTCTGTATTTGGTCTGAGTGCCACTGTCACAACCACTGCCCCTACCTCCATCACCATGGCTACCTTGTTGACCTCAATAATAATGTGGAACTTATCGGCAGCGAGGGAGAACTGTGGTGCTGCTACTGCTGCTTACATTACTACCTACATGCTAACTCTGGGAGGCATTTTGCACTCTTAGGCTGAGTTCACACGAGTGTGTCCGGATAAGGTCCGGATGCATTGCGGCAAACCCGCACGAGTAGGTACCCCATTGCAGTCAGTTTTGACTGCGATTGCGTTCTGTTGTTCAGTTGTTCAGTTTTTATCGCGCGGGTGCAATGCGTTTTGCACGCGCGTGATAAAAAACTGACTGTGGTACCCAGACCCGAACTTCTTCACTGAAGTCCAGGTTTGGGTTCAAGGTTGTGTAGATGTAATTATTTTCCCTTATAACATGGTTATAAGGGAAAATAGCATTCTTTAATACACAATGCTTAGTAGGTGGTCAATTGAGGGTTAAAAATAAAAAAATAATTAACTCACCTTCTCCTCTTGATCGCGTAGCTGCCGGTCTCTTCTTACTTCTTTAATCATGAACTGCCGGCTAAAGGACCTGTGGTGACGTCAGATCACATGGTCCAATCACATGGTCCATCACCACGGTGATGGATCATGTGCCATCGGGTGCCATCGGGTCCCCGTGCGGCTATAAGGGGGACCCGATGGCATGGAAGGCAGCACGAGGCCTTCCTTAGGCATCGGCGCTGCCTTCTGGTGACGAGCCTGTGAGATTCAGCCCCCTGGATCTCACAGACAGGAAGCTGTATGAGTAATACACATTGTATTACTCATACAGCCAATGCATTCCAATACTGAAGTATTGGACTGCATTGTAAAGGGGATTAGACCCCCAAAAGTTGAAGTCCCAAAGTGGGACAAAATATAAAGTGGGAAAAAAAGTTGAAAAAATAAAGTAAAAAAAAAAAAAAGACATTTCCCCCAAATAAAGTAAAAAAATATTTGGGAAACAAAAAAAAAGGTAAAAGTTGACATATTAGGTATCGCCGCGTCCGTATAGACTGGCTCTATAAACATATCACATTACCTAACCCCTCAGATGAACACCGTAAAAAATAAAAACTGCTAAATAAACAATTTTTTTGTCACCTTACATCACTAAAAGTACAACAGCAAGCGATCAAAAATGCGTATGCCCATCAAAATAGTGCCAATCTAACCGTCACCTCATCAAAAATGAGCCCCTACGCAAGACAATCGGCCAAAAAAAAAATATATCATTTTTTTGCTTTAAAAAAGCTGTTATTGTGTAAAACTTTAGTAAACTAAAAAAGTATACATATTAGGTAATCGCTGCGTCCGTAATAACATGCTCTATAAAAATCTCACATGAGCTAACCCCTCAGATGAACATCGTAAAAAAAAAGTTTAAAAAAAGCCATTTTTTGTCACCTTACATCACAAAAAGTGTAATAGCAAGCAATAAAAAAGTCATACACACCCAAAAATAGTGCAAATCATCCCGAAAAAAATGAGCCCCTAAACAAGACAGTCGCCCAAATAATAAATAAAACTATGGCTTTCAGAATGTGGAGACACTAAAGAATCATTTTAAAAAAAATGCTTTGTTATGTAAAACTGAAATAAACAACCCAAAAAAGTAGTCATATTTGGTATTGTCGTGTCCGTGACAACCTGCTCTATAAAAATACCACATGATCTAACCTGTCAGATGAATGTTGTAAATAACAAAAAATAAAAACGGTGCCAAAACAGCTATTTCTTGTAACCTTGCATCTCAAAAAGTGTAATATAGAGCAACAAAAAATCATATGTACCCTAAAATAGTACCAACAAAACTGCCACCCTATCCCGTAGTTTCTAAAATTGGGTCACTTTTTTGGCGTTTCTACTCTAGGGGTGCATCAGGGGGGCTTCAAATGGGACATGGTGTCAAAGAAACTGTCCAGCAAAATCTGCCTTCCAAAAACCGTATTGCAATCCTTTCCTTCTGCGCCCTGCCGTGTGCCCGTACAGCAGTTTACGACCACATATGAGGTGTTTCTGTAAACTACAGAATCAGGGCCATAAATATTGAGTTTTGTTTGGCTGTTAACCCTTGCTTTGTAACTGGAAAATCTGCCAAAAAAGTGAAATTTAGAAATTGTATCTCTATTTTCCATTAATTCTTGTGGAACACCTAAAGGGTTAACAAAGTTTGTAAAATCAGTTTTGAATACCTTGAGGGTGTAGTTTCTAGAATGGGGTCATTTTTGGGTGGTTTCTATTATGTGAGCCTCGCAAAGTGACTGCAGACCTGAACTGGTCCTTAAAAAGTGGGTTTTTGAAAATTTCTAAAAAATTTCAAGATTTGCTTCTAAACTTCTAGGACTTCTAACGTCCCCAAAAAATAAAATGTCATTCCCAAAATGATACAAACATGAAGTAGACATATGGGGAATGTAAAGTAATAACTATTCTTGTAGATATTACTATGTATTATAGAAAAAAGAAAAAAGACCTCGGATATCCCAGAAACACAAGGAGGACAGTGCCTACACAGTATAAACGTGCTGTAACATCCGAAACGAGGTAACTCGGTACAAGCTCCGAGTACAATAACAAAGGGAAAAGGAAAAAAGCTCAAAGTACCAAAAATAACAATTAAATAAATATTTTATTGAATCAAAGACATGATTAAAAACGCACATACAATTGATGCCAAGGACAGGGTAGGGGGAACAGGGAAGGAGAAAACAAGCGCCACCCTGGATGAACACACAGGTCTCACAGTACATACAGAAATGATAATAGGGTCATGAGAGAGATATGTATATAAAGTACAATGACCAACTCATGGATCCGATGTAGCAAGATATATATTAGATAGTGTGAGGTAAGTATAGATCAATGGGAAAACCAACCATGGCTGTGGTGCATGGTGTGCTGACCAAAATAATAATACAGAAATTGTGTAAAGTCAGCAAAACAATAAATAAAAGACAAGTGAGGAATCTCAGCATCGGCAGCACAGAGCCGTGGGAGGGAGACTATGATCTAAAACTTACCAAAGGTGGACCAAGTGTGGACAAGAGAACCAGGATGGCGCTACCCCAACGCGCGTTTCGGCGTGCCTTCATCAGGGGGTAACGCCATCACTGTGAACCAGATATTTAAAGTCTCCTTGGACCAATGGAAAAAGTAGCACTTACTCGTCCCCAGGTGTGTTGATGGCCTGGCACACGCAAATCGATTACTGAAACATCCGGCAACCCCACGGCCGGCGTCCCGTCGGCACGCCCACATCACGTGATGAAGTCACCTGATCGGGCGGCATCGGCGTGAGGACGCTCGGGCGTGAGGCGCCGGAGGCAGCATCGAATGACGCGCGCGCACACATCACAGAAGGGGAGGAGGAGCAGGACGTCAGTATATCAAGATGTAATTCTCAGCAGTAGAATAGATAAATGAAAAAGGGGGCCAAACAATACATGCATTACCCCAGCAAATGTATCCATGCTAAAAAGCCGAACATCTACTCATCATGTGATATCAAAATTCTCATAATTACACAGCATATAAATAAGATCATTTAAAATGAATGCATAATAATAACGATGTAAAAAATAATAGATAGCAACCGAAATACAATGATCGAGATAATTACAGACCATGATTTTGAAATAGAAACATGAAACCAGAAACAAATTATGATTAAAAATATATAAATCCAAGCCATGATCGCAACAAGTAGCAAAGAAATTCTTTTATAAAAGGAAAAAATAATAATAATAATAATAGAGTGACAGACCGCATGATATCCATGCCGTGACTCAATATGAATATGAACTAAAAAAGTGCAAAAGTGCGTGTAAATAAGTATAAAGGAATTTTTTTATGTGTACGCATTCCCTCCAAAGAGGCCACAAATGCATGATCAAATGGTGGATAGATGGCAAATTGAGTAATCTACCCACAGTCATACATATTAGCCAATAATTCAATGGATCAATGATGATAATGAAAACATAAAAAAGTGCAAAAAGCAGACGATGAAGACATAATAATAATATGTGAATAAATAAAGAATGATGATGAAAAGTAATAAAAAATGATAATAGATAAATGATGAATGAAAAATGGAAAATGAATAAATAAACAATAAAAATAATAAATAATGAAGAAATGAAAAATAGAAATAAGAAAATGCAAACTAGAACGGTGACATTAGATAGATCAATGATGCATAGTTAACATGGCCAATAGCAGTAGACCCCATTGCATTACGCAGAATGCAATAGTGAATAAGTAATAATATGAAGCCATGGAATATAGGCATCAAGGAATCATGGTGGTGAATTTAGATATGCAATTAATGCTCCAGAAGTGTATATTGGTGTTACTGACGATGATGAACACCATGAAGTATATATAATGTGTAATATAATAAAGTGACGTGCAGTGAAAAAAAAATAAAAAAAATAGGACATGTGGAGTGATGATGACAGGTGATAAATGAGAAGAAAGAGAAGAAGAAAAAAAGAATAATAGAATAATAATTGATGATACATCAAACACACTGTAGCAATCTATCACCATACTTAATGGCAATATAATGACAAGGGAGTCCGTCAATACATTTATCAACATCGCTGCAAAAACTCCAATAGTGATTAACAGCCAAGAGAGGAAAATCCAGTACTATCTCAGATCAAAAAATGAGAAAATGAAGAGAGTGACGTCCCTGCGAAAGGAATAATAAAGTGCTGAAAAAGAAGACAAGAGTACAAAATGTCAGCAAAAATTGTAAATTAGTAACACACCTGCTGTTAAAAGAAATAAGAGAGTCCACAGTTGTGGGCCCAGCGGTTTACAAAAAAGCAGAGAAGCCCAGATTGTCATTAAGGCCCCTGGGACGTAACGTCCCTAGGGTCCAAATCCAGCGGCTCTCACGTTGAGCCAGCCTCTTGGATACACTTCCCGCACGTAAGTCCACCTGGATACAATCAATCCCCTTCACCCTAAGGAGCTTCGGGTTGCACGAATGAAACTCCTTAAAGTGCCTCGCAATAGGTTTGAGGACTTCAGCCTCTTTCAACTCCTGTGCATTCAAGATATCCCTCACGTGCTCCCTCACACGGACCCTAAGCTCTCGTGTTGTTAGACCTACATAGATCTTGGGGCAAGGGCACTGGGCATAATATACCACTCGTGTGCTGGAGCACGTGAGGGATTGGTTAATCTTGAATGTCCTGGTACCAGCAGAATCCACAAAATCAAAAGCACGCTCCATATTGGGACATGCGGCACATCTGCTGCATGGTCTGAAACCAGTCTTGGGATTACCCTGTCCTGGAAAAAGAGGGGAGAGAGCTGGTTGAAGATAACCTCTGACCAAATTATCCCGCAGGGTGTTAGCCCTACGTGCTGTGACCAGAGGTCGTGGTGGTAACAGTTTTTCCAAAACCGGATCTGTCAATAGAATCGACCAATGTGAGGCTAGACAGTTCCTCATCTCATCCCAATAAGAGTGATATTTGCTTATGAATCGGATCTTATTATCGGATATCCTGTCTCTCTTAGTTTGTAAAAGTTGGACCTGTCCCTGGGTCTTGGCCCGCCAGTAGGCCTTTTTGATGGATCGGTGGCTATAGCCTCTCCTAAGGAACCGATCCCTCAGGTCACTGGCTTGTTTTTCAAAAGTCGCATCGTCGGAACATATCCGACGAATGCGTAAAAATTGGCCAATGGGAATTGCGGAAATGGTGTTTTTAGGATGTAGAGAGGTTGCATGCAGGTAGGCATTAACGGATGTCTCCTTGCGGAAAACATCAGTCCTCAGATGTCCACCATTGTCCCTAAATATGGATACATCCAGAAAGTCCACCTTACACCTATGATGTGTGTAGGTTAGTTTTATATTTCTAGAATTGGTGTTAAGTAGCTTGAAAAAACTATATAGTTGTTCCTCCGTTCCCTGCCAGATCATGAAGACGTCGTCTATGTACGATCATAGTCTCCCTCCCACGGCTCTGTGCTGCCGATGCTGAGATTCCTCACTTGTCTTTTATTTATTGTTTTGCTGACTTTACACAATTTCTGTATTATTATTTTGGTCAGCACACCATGCACCACAGCCATGGTTGGTTTTCCCATTGATCTATACTTACCTCACACTATCTAATATATATCTTGCTACATCGGATCCATGAGTTGGTCATTGTACTTTATATACATATCTCTCTCATGACCCTATTATCATTTCTGTATGTACTGTGAGACCTGTGTGTTCATCCAGGGTGGCGCTTGTTTTCTCCTTCCCTGTTCCCCCTACCCTGTCCTTGGCATCAATTGTATGTGTGTTTTTAATCATGTCTGATTCAATAAAATATTTATTTAATTGTTATTTTTGGTACTTTATGTATTATAGAAGTAGAGAAATTGAAACTTGGAAATTTGCTAATTTTAGAAATAAAAATGAATTTTTTTGACTCCATTTTACCAGTGTCATGAAGTACAATATGTGACGAAAAAACAATCTCAGAATGGCCTGGATAAGTAAAAGCGTTTTAAAGTTATCACCACATAAAGCGACACTGGTCAGATTTGCAAAAAATGGCCTGGTCCATAAGGTGAAAATAAGACCGGTCCTTAAGGGGTTAAATGGCGTCATTAAAAAAATAAATACATCTTGTCCCCCCAAAAACCTGTACGGCTCCGACAACCAAAAAGTAAAAGACTTTGGGGGAGATTTATTAAACTAGTGTAAAGTAGAACTGGCTTAGCTGCCCATAGCAACCAGTCAGATTCCACCTTTCATTTTCCAAAGGAGCTGTAAAAAATGAAAGGTGGAATCTGATTGGTTGCTATGGGCAACTAAGTCAGTTCTACTTTACACCAGTTTGATAAATGACCCCATTACTGCTTATGTAAGGAGGGGAAGAAAAGAAACCGTCCCAATTGGTTTGATCCTAAAAGGGTTAACCCCAACTTCTACTCAGCGAGTTCAGGAAAGACCCACCTCTGTAGCTGGAAACTACAGGTCACCGTCCAGGACAAACTTCCTCCAGTCCTGAGAAGGCGGATTCTGTCCTCACTGACTGATTACCTGCCCCAGTAATCCTGACAGACGATGGCGGTGACTGTACACATACCTCCATCTGCACCGCTGGACACTACATGGATGGGGGAGACTAGTGGGCTAAAGGACCTTTCATGATGTCATGACCGTGTGACCATGTGTGGGAGGAGTCAGGCTCTGGGCTGTGCTGTTGGATGAGGTAAAGGACCTGTGATGATGTAATGGTCATGTGACCAAGTGTGGGCGGTGTCGGAGGGTCACATGACCAAGCTCTGCTATAATATGCTTATATCCTCAATGTGTAGTTATAGAGTGTGTGTGTAGTGGAGCTGTCTGTGTGACGTGTATGTAGCGGCACTGTCTGTGTGACGTGTATGTAGCGGAGCTGTCTCTGTGTGATGTGTATGTAGCGGAGCTGTCTCTGTGTGATGTGTATGTAGCGGAGCTGTCTCTGTGTGATGTGTATGTAGCGGAGCTGTCTCTGTGTGATGTGTATGTAGCGGAGCTGTCTCTGTGTGATGTGTATGTAGCGGAGCTGTCTCTGTGTGATGTGTATGTAGCGGAGCTGTCTCTGTGTGATGTGTATGTAGCGGAGCTGTCTCTGTGTGATGTGTATGTAGCGGGGCTGTCTCTGTGTGATGTGTATGTAGCGGAGCTGTCTCTGTGTGATGTGTATGTAGCGGAGCTGTCTCTGTGTGATGTGTATGTAGCGGAGCTGTCTCTGTGTGACGTGTATGTAGCGGAGCTGTCTCTGTGTGACGTGTATGTAGCGGAGCTGTCTCTGTGTGACGTGTATGTAGCGGAGCTGTCTCTGTGTGACGTGTATGTAGCGGAGCTGTCTCTGTGTGACGTGTATGTAGCAGGGCTGTCTCTGTGTGATGTTTATGTAGCAGAGCTGTCTCTGTGTGATGTGTATGTAGCAGAGCTGTCTCTGTGTGATGTGTATGTAGCAGAGCTGTCTCTGTGTGATGTGTATGTAGCAGAGCTGTCTCTGTGTGATGTGTATGTAGCAGAGCTGTCTCTGTGTGATGTGTATGTAGCAGATCTCTGTGTGATGTGTATGTAGCAGATCTCTGTGTGATGTGTATGTAGCAGATCTCTGTGTGATGTGTATGTAGCAGATCTCTGTGTGATGTGTATGTAGCAGATCTCTCTGTGTGATGTGTATGTAGCAGATCTCTCTGTGTGATGTGTATGTAGCAGATCTCTCTGTGTGATGTGTATGTAGCAGATCTCTCTGTGTGATGTGTATGTAGCAGAGCCGTCTCTGTGTGACGTGTATGTAGCAGATGTCTCTGTGTGATGTGTATGTAGCAGATGTCTCTGTGTGATGTGTATGTAGCAGAGCTGTCTCTGTGTGATGTGTATGTAGCAGAGCTGTCTCTGTGTGATGTGTATGTAGCAGAGCTGTCTCTGTGTGATGTGTATGTAGAGGAGCTGTCTCTGTGTGATGTGTATGTAGCAGAGGTCGCTGTGTGACGTGTATGTAGCAGAGCTATCTCTGTATGACGTGTATGTAGTAGAGCTGTCTCCGTGTGATGTGTATGTAGCAGATCTCTGTGTGATGTGTATGTAGCAGATCTCTCTGTGTGACGTGTATGTAGCAGAGCTGTCTCTGTATGACGTGTATGTAGTAGAGCTGTCTCTGTATGACGTGTATGTAGTAGAGCTGTCTCTGTATGACGTGTATGTAGTAGAGCTGTCTCTGTGTGATGTGTATGTAGCAGATCTCTGTGTGACGTGTATGTAGCAGAGGTCGCTGTGTGATGTGTATGTGGTGTTCTTGGTAAGGTCACTGTAGCCCCATGGCCTCTTTAGTTGGACTCCACCACTCATATTCGTTAATTTCTAACGATAATGTTTTCCCTTAGTCCTAACAGTGGCACAGATGGGGTATTCTGCCTCTGTGGACTGGTTAGGACAGGTGGAAGTTTTAATGAAATAAAAGAACTGAACATATACACGCCCTCCCTGCCCCCAATAAAGAGGGGCGTGACCCTCAGAACATCGCGTAATTACAAGTGGACAAAAATAACCACAATTACGATAAAACTAAAAAAGGGGGGAAATTTGTGTGCCACTGTTAGGACTAAGGGAAAACAAATTATCGTTAGAAATTAACGATTCCCTTACGTCCTAACCAGTGGCACAGATGGGGATTTAGCAAGTAGAAACCCCCATGGGAGGGTCCTCATGCCTGGCGGAAGACAACACTGTCCGGCCAAATGAGGAATACAGTTGCAAGAAAAAGTATGTGAACCCTTTGGAATGATATGGATTTCTGCACAAATTGGTCATAAAATCTGATCTTGATCTAAGTCACAACAATAGACAATCACAGTCTGCTTAAACTAATAACACACAAAGAATTAACTGTTACCATGTTTTTATTGAACACACCATGTAAACATTCACAGTGCAGGTGGAAAAAGTATGTGAACCCCTAGACTAATGACATCTCCAAGAGCTAATTGGATTGAGGTGTCAGCCAACTGGAGTCCAATCAATGAGATGAGATTGGAGGTGTTGGTTACAGCTGTCCTGCCCTATAAAAAACACACACCAGTTCTGGGTTTGCTTTTCACAAGAAGCATTGCCTGATGTGAATGATGCCTCGCACAAAAGAGCTCTCAGAAGACCTACGATTGTTGACTGGCATAAAGCTGGAAAGGGTTATAAAAAGTATCTCCAAAAGCCTTTCTGTTCATCAGTCCACGGTAAGACAAATTGTCTATAAATAGAAAAAAGTTTAGCACTGCTGCTACTCTCCCTAGGAGTGGCCGTCCTGTAAAGATGACAGCAAGAGCACAGCGCAGACTGCTCAATGAGGTGAAGAAGAATCCTAGAGTGTCAGCTAAAGACTTACAAAAGTCTCTGGCATATGCTAACATCCCTGTTAGCGAATCTACGATACGTAAAACACTAAACAAGAATGGATTTCATGGGAGGATACCACAGAGGAAGCCACTGCTGTCCAAAAAAACATTGCTGCACGTTTACAGTTTGCACAATAGCACCTGGATGTTCCACAGCAGTACTGGCAAAATATTCTGTGGACAGATGAAAGCAAAGTTGAGTTGTTTGGAAGAAACACACAACACTATGTCTGGAGAAAAAGAGGCACAGCACACCAACATCAAAACCTCATCCCAACTGTGAAGTATGGTGGTGGGGGCATCATGGTTTGGGGCTGCTTTGCTGCGTCAGGGCCTGGACGGATTGCTATCATCAAAGGAAAAATGAATTCCCAAGTTTATCAAGACATTTTGCAGGAGAACTTAAGGTCATCTGTCCACCAGCTGAAGCTCGACAGAAGATGGATGTTGCAACAGGACAACCACCCAAAGCATAGAATTAAATCAACAACAGAATGGCTTAAACAGAAGAAAATACGCCTTCTGGAGTGGCCCAGTCAGGGTCCTGACCTCAACCCGATTGAGATGCTGTGGCATGACCTCAAGAAAGCGATTCACACCAGACATCCCAAGAATATTGCTGAACTGAAACAGTTCTGTAAAGAGGAATGGTCAAGAATTACTCCTGACCGTTGTGCACGTCTGATCTGCAACTACAGGAAACGTTTGGTTGAAGTCATTGCTGCCAAAGGAGGTTCAACCAGTTATTAAATCCAAGGGTTCACATACTTTTTCCACCTACACTGTGAATGTTTACATTGTGTGTTCAATATAAACATGGTAACATTTAATTCTTTATGTGTTATTAGTTTAAGCAGACTGTGATTGTCTATTGTTGTGACTTAGATGAAGATCAGATCACATTTTATGACCAATTTGTGCAGAAATCCATATCATTCCAAAGGGTTCACAGGATAAGGAGGTTTTCATCCTTCCTAAATACCTTGGAGCGTTCCAGGTAAATCCTAAGACATCTCGAAATGTCGAGGGTATAGAGCCCTCTTTCCTCAGAGGAGGGGGTGA
Source organism: Bufo bufo (assembly GCF_905171765.1). Classification (NCBI taxonomy): domain Eukaryota; kingdom Metazoa; phylum Chordata; class Amphibia; order Anura; family Bufonidae; genus Bufo; species Bufo bufo. The sequence continues at coordinate 401,235,882 of NC_053394.1, read as the reverse complement.
AGCCAAAGTTGGCAGGGAGATCACCTGGTTGATATTGTCAAAGGAAGGAACCTTTGGAATGAAAGTAGGCAAAAATTTGAGAAGTACCCGATCCTGCAGGAACTTTGTATAAGGCTCAAAGGCAGAAAAACCCTGGAGTTCCCCAACTCGCTTTGCAGAGGTAACAGCCAACAAGAAGGTGATCTTCCAGGTCAGGAACTTGAATCCCGCCTCCTCTAGGGGCTCAAAGTGGGGAGATGATAACCCCCTGAGCACGACCGATAAATCCCAAACAGGGATAGGTCTGATTACTGTAGGCTTTAATCTTGAGGCTCCCTTCAGGAATCTCTTGATAAGGGGGTCTTGAGAAACAGCTCTGTTGAGACAAGCAGAGATTGCTGAAATCTGCACTTTAAGGGTAGCGGGTGATAGCCCCTTGTCCAGACAGTCTTGTAGAAATTGGAGAATTATCGGGATGGAAGCTTCAGCGGATGTTTGCTGATGCCTAGTACACCAGGATGAAAAAATCTTCCAGATTCTGGAGTAGGCCTTATTGGTAGCTTCTGATCTCGAGTGCTCTAAGGTTCTCAAGACAGACCCTGATAGCCCTTCTATCCTTGGAAGGGACTGATCAACCTCCAGGCCGTCAGGTTGAACATTTGAAGAAGATTTGAGGAGATCTGGGTGTCCCCAGACACCAGTACTCTCTCTGGGGGAAGCCTCAGAAATTGGCCCCGACTCATCTGTAAGAGTTGGGTAAACCAAGCTCTTTTCGGCCAGTATGGGATAATGGCGATGACTGACGCTTGGTCCTGCCTGATTTTCATCAAGACCCTTGGTATCAAGGAAATTGGAGGGAAGATGTAGGCAAGCCTGAACCTCCATGGGATTGACAGAGCATCTATAGCCACCGGGTTGTCCTCCCTGTAAAAGGGAGCAATACCTCTCCACCTTGGTGTTGAACCTCATTGCCATGAGATCGATCTCTGGTATGCCCCACCTGAGCGTTATCTCCTTGAAGACCTCTGGATGAAGTGACCATTCTACGGTTGAAAGACCTCGGCTCAGGCGGTGTGCAATCACATTGTGAACTCCGCGGATGTGAACGGCTGACAAGTGGGTGAGGTTCATTTCTGCCCAATCCAGTATCACCCCTTTCTCTCTCAGGAGACTTTGTGACCTCGTGCCTCCCTGCTTGTTGATATATAGTACAGCGGTCATGCTGTCTGATTGTATCTTCACGGCCTTCCCTCGAATGGAGGGAGCAAAATGAAAAAGAGCTAGTCTGATCGCTCTGATCTCCAGGAGATTCGATGACAATAACCTCTCCTGAGGTGTCCAAGTTCCCTGGACTGTCTTGTCCTGAAGATGCGCACCCCAGCCTACTAGGGATGCGTCTGAAGTAAGAATGATCCAAGAGGGCTGGATCAGGGACTTGCCGTCCTCGAGGTGGGACCACCACCATAGAGAGGATCGGACTTTGTAAGGCAGGGAGAGCACGGAATTGAGACCCACTGGACTGTGATTCCACTTGGCTAGTACTTCCGACTGGAGCGGACGTAGATGTCATAATGTCCAAGGTACCGCTTCTGCGGTTGAAGACATTAGTCCCAACATCTTCATCCATGTTCGAATCGTTACCTGTTTTGGTACAGAGAGAGAACGGGCTGTTATTTGCACAGATTGCCTTCTTTCGGGAGTGAGATGAATAGTCATCCTGACTGAATCCACCATGAACCTCAGGAACCTTACCAAGGTGGCTGGTTGAAGTTGGGATTTGTCCCAATTGATTATCCATCCCAACTGATGCAGGAATGTAACAGCCTGTTGGATGTGTTGGGACAGGATTGCTTGGGAAGGAGCTCTGAGGAGCCAGTCGTCCAGGTATGGAACTATACTCAGGCCCTGAAGCCTTAGAGCGGCCACCACAGAGACCACCACTTTGGTGAAAGTGTGTGGGGCTGAAGAAAGCCCAAACGGGAGGGCTACAAACTGAAAATGTCTTAGGACCCCCCCCCCCCCCCCCCCCCGAAGTTTACCGCGATCCTTAAGAATCTTCTGGACCCAGGATGGATGGGAATATGGAGATAAGCATCCTTGAGGTCTAAGGTTGCCAAGAAATCTCCCGGCAAAAGAAGATTGGTCACCGACTGGATAGTTTCCATACGGAACTTCTTTTGTTTTATGAAACTGTTGAAGAACCTCAAATCTCTAATCATCCTCCAACCTCCGGTATTCTTGGATACCAGAAAAACTGGAGAGTAGATACCTGTTCCCCTCTCTTGGAGAGGCACCTCTTCTAAGGCCCCCTTCTGAAAGTATTCTAGCACGTAATTCTCTAGAATCTCTTGCTTGTTGCTGGGAAGAAGCCTTGTTTGGACGAACTTGTCCGGAGGCGGACTGCTCAAGTCCACAAGGTAGCCCTGAGAAATTATGCGCAGGACCCAACTGTCCTGGATATGATCCTGCCAACAAGGTAGAAAATGCTGTAGGCGACCGCCTACGGGAATGTGGGGAGAAGGGGGCCTGGGATTTCCAGTTAGACCGGCTAAATACCAAGAGCCTCGGGGAGGCCCGCAATCAGAGTGCCGAGGACTTCTTGGGGGGTCTAGAACCCCGAAAGGATTTTCCTCCTCTACGGGAGTCCCAATCCCTCTGGGCTCTGGGTTGAGGTTCCGACCTGGAACCAAACCTTTTGCCCCGACCACGAAAGGACTGCTGGGGAAGGGACTTGCCCTTCTTGTCCGACAGCCCTTCCATTATTTGGTCAAGCTCTGCACCAAAGAGTTTGCCAGGTTCGTATGCCATGGCACAAAGATTGTGCTTCGAGGTCGTATCGGCCTTCCATGGTTTCAACCAAAGCGGACGCCTGCCCGGGGTTGAGAGAGCCATGGACTTAGATGCCAGCTTCAACTGTTGTGGAGCTGCGTCACACAGGAAGTCTATGGCAAGGCTGGCCGTTTTACATGAGGCCAGAATGTCGTCCCTAGAGACCCCCTGGTCTAGGTCAGATTGAATCTGAGCGAATCTTGTCTTTAGGAAATTCGCCACTTCAGAAGAAGAAATCGTGACTGAGGCGGAGGCCGAGGAATAAGCGCGTCTAAGGGCGCAATCCGCCTTCCGATCCATTGGATCTTGCAAACTTGACCCGTCGTCTGATGGGATTAGAGTTCTTCTTGATAGTTTCGAAATCGCCATGTCCACTTTTGGGACAGGCCCCCAGGAAGATACCTGATCCTCTTTGACCGTAAATACTGCCTTAAATCTTTTGGTCAACACTGGACCTTTCTCCGGCTTTCTCCATTCCGTCTTCATCAGAGACAGGAGAGAACTATCTACCTTAAAGGCCCTAGGCCCCTTAGAGGCAGTAGATAAGGCTTCCCCCGGATCAATGTCCTGGTCCCCCGACCGGATGGATCTTAGTAGCCGCTGGGCTTTTTTCCGGCGGAAAAAAAATACGAAAAACCGTCCTCCTTCTCAGAGGAGGAAGAGGCTGAACTGTCTCTCGCATCCTGAATCCCCGATACCTCCATCGCCCGATGGGGAGAGGAGGGACGACGGCGTTTAGAAACCAGGGTATGTTTTAACTCTTCTATGGAAGCTCTCACTCGGTTCATATTGGTCTCCATATAGCCCTTTACCCAATCGACAACGTCGTGGACCGTCGGCTCCTGCTGGGGGAGTGTCTTGGCCCTACAGGGTGGGCACCGGTGGGCGTCTCTTGCCAGTGCACTTCGCTCACCGTCCCCGGTAGAAGACATGGCTGAAAATAGAAGAGATATGAATTAAGCATAAATTCTAAGAAAAAAAGACCTTTAGCAGCAAGCTTCAGGATCTTTACCCAGAAGATCCTAGCAAGGCCAAAGAAAAAAGGCTTATTAGCAATAACAGAGGATTGCAAGTAAACAGCACTAGCAAACCAACACACACGGACAATCTCAAGGTTGACAGACATCTGCGCTCCAGGAGACTGAACCTGGAGCCTCACCACGTTTAAATAGAGTGTTTGGGCGCCAAAACAGAAGCTCCGCCCACTAAAGGGGCAGGGTAAACCTTTAAAGCCTACTTCCTTAGCCTTATATAAAAACATCCTCTGGGACCCCAGAGAGGGCCCCCTAATCTGATAAAGGCGCAAAAAAAAACAAAAAACACAGAAATTACTACCCGGCCGAAGCTGCTGCAATCGGCCGGAGAAAAGTGACGTCAGGTGCGATGGCGGCGCCCAGCAGAACATGCGGGACGCCGTTACCGCCGCTTCAATCCTCAGAACGAGGTAAGGCCGAACGCTCCAGAGACTAAGGGAGCCTTAGACTTCAGGCGGCATAGAAGGAGCGGAAAAAGCGCTCCCAAAGGGAAATAAAACCACTCTCTCCACCGCTAGGGATGGAGGCGTAGACCACCCGTCCTGTCTTGTCCGCAGGACAGAAAAAAAAACACGATGTCCTGAGGGTCACGCCCCTCTTTATTGGGGGCAGGGAGGGCGTGTATATGTTCAGTTCTCTTATTTCATTAAAACTTCCACCTGTCCTAACCAGTCCACAGGGGCAGAATACCCCATCTGTGCCACTGGTTAAGACGTAAGGGAATGATGACCTATCTTTGGTGTTCAGAGTTTAAATAAAGCTTGTTGAAAGGAGAGCAGCCAATCAACAAGCGTTTAAGCTGTGGGCACTTAGAAGCCATCATAGTCATGCCTAGTATTAGCATGGCTGTGATTGGCCGGCGCACCATGTGACTCTGCATGCATAAATTCTGGATCACGTGGTGTGCCGCCATTCTCTGTGAGTGACCTGTAGGCATTTCTGGTCGGTGCAATCCTCCTCCTGTAGTGCACCAGTGACACAGAAATACAGTAGTGAGTCCGTGAGGTAATTGTGTCGCTGACACAGCTATTGTTTGGGAGGCAAAACCCTTTTCTTGTCATTCTGACATGGAACTACAATAGTGAGGCCCTCAGTTAATTGTGTCAGTGACATTAAGCCTATATTTTTTAAAATTAAGAACACCCCTTTTCTCATCTGTCTAAGGCCTGTGTCAGACGAGCGGGTCCATTGGCGGGAATCAAGCTCCATGTGTGAGCGTTATCCTCGGAGCCCACAGCATTACACTGATTTATAATGCTCTGTGACTCTGTATGACCTTACTGCTACAGAATGGTAGTGGAATAACGCTGTCAGTATGATCCTCTATCAGTAAGGTCTTGCACAGACACACAGCATTATAAATCAGTGTAATATCCAAGAACAACATAGGGGCCTGTATACTTATTATGGCGCTGAGAAGCCGTTATTAGATCAAAGCAGCGATGTGATCCAGGTTCATTCTTGTTTTGGGATATTTTATAGATCCTTTCCTTTTTTTGCACTCTGGTGTTAGCACTCCTCCCATTCAACCAAGGTGGTTTTAATTAGCAGGAAACTGCATAAAAATTCCTACCAGCTCTTAGTTGGAGTTCCTGAGAGCATATGATAAGGTGAGCTTTGACACCTGTTCACATGGCGGCCAGTGGTGCTGTGCTGGTGGGGCCCAGTGCCAGGGTGGCATTGCCAAACAGCAGGGGTGTTGTTTGGCTGCTGAGTCCCACTGTCTGCTGGTGCAGTGCTGTGGCGCCGGTGGTCGCCATGCAGTGCCGCACCAAATTTAGAGTAGGTTCCCACTCGAGGAGGCAACCTTGTTGTGGTGAGTGGGATTATGCTTTTTGATCAAAATGTGTACTAATGCCTCATATAAGCATGCAACATAAGGGGGGCGGTATACTAATTATGGCGCTGAGAAGAAGTTATTAGATCAAAGCATAGCATGAGGAGGTGTGATCCAGGTTCATTCATGTTTTTGGATAAATCAGTATAATGTTGCTTGCTCCGGCAAGACGTGCACTGTCCAGAAGGGAGGATCACCCTCACACACGGAGCGTTATTTCCGGACTGCACACACTTGTGTGAAACACCCCTAACTGTGGTAGGAGAGGAAATCAAGCCAATTTTTAAAAATTAGGAACATTCCTTTTATATCCGTCTAACTGTAGTAGGAGAATATATAAAAGCCAGAGGAGCGTGCTTTCTACACCCGTGCCACAAAATCGTGCAGTGCGCTACAAAAAAATGTGCACAAGGTTACGGTCTATCGCAGGCCCTTTCTGTAAGGGCCCCCATAAACCTTTCCCAGTCTCTCCGGGCTAGAAGGCTCCTGCAAAAGACCGAGACAAAAAGGCAACCCTCAGACGAAGCTGGGAATACTCCCCGGCAACCCTCAGCCAAAGCAGAGGGTACGCCAAATCTGTGCTCCGGACATCTCCTAGGCTGCCACCCAAGGTGTCGACACAAAGCTCGACTATTAGGTGGGGGTTACCCGTAAGAGCACGGAAACCCAAGAAATCCTTATGACAAACAAACGTGGAAAGTGAACACACACTGAACAAAAAAATTTAATAAATAGTCAATGTGCGCTGAGACTCAGCCCAGACATCTGGCCGGAATTATAAAAATGTATCTTCCTTATGCCACGCCTGGCAGCCGGGCAAAGAATAGAGGTGTGTGTGCTCAAAAATGTGAGAAAGGGAAGTGGGTGCAAATGTGCTGTTACTCAGTGGGCCCCAACCCCCAGTGAGTTCAGGTACGCCAGGGTCACCACTTCTGTACCTCTGGCTTTCAAACATTCTCAGCCCCCGGCCTAGATCCGGCAGGGCCCCTGGTCACCTTGCATAGGGCACTAATGGCCCAAGCCTTACAACCTAGGGATGCCATGTGGTTCTCTGCCCTACATCCCAGAGGACTGGCAACCTCCATAACTCACAAGAACATATATCACAATTGATCTTAACAAAAAAGCAGACAACTGAGAACCCGAAAAGGGTTTGCTGTCGAGGCCGTCATTCGACGAAGCAGAACACTTCTGAAGGAGACAGCCTCCAGTCCTCATTCCAGGAGGTATGTCGCTGTCTCAAAACAGGGAGATCATCCATCTGCCTCTCTGCCCTCACCAAAATGCTCCTCTTCAGGTTCCCAATCTGCATAACACGACACGCCTGGTGCACGCCAACTTTTGGCCACACCTTTTCCTTACATGTACATTCTGGTGCCAAATCGAGCCGTTTATCCTGGCCCGTTTCTGACTCACTCACTCATAAAGAACAGAGAGGGAGAGTGGAAAAGGCACGCGTGACATGTACATAACATCAAATGGGGGGGGGGGGGGGAGACAGGAGGGAGAAGGAAGGAGAAAAAAAAGCATTGTTGATTGTGAATCAAGGAAGTGGAAAACCGCGCTGCTTCATACACCTCCTCCCTTCTTGGTATGGGTTACAAATGGCACGGGAAAGGATCTGCAAGGGGTATACCCGGTGATCCCTCCTGTGGGTAATTAAAGGTCGTAACAATAGTGAAGCCCAGACTGCCACCGTCACGTGCAAAGATATATTGTACTTACAACAGTATCTCTGATAAAACGCATAATACAATGGTGTAATGACCGGCGTCACGCACAGGGAGGGAAAAGGGAAAGCCCTGCCCAAGGGAGAGGGAAAGGTGGTGACCCCTGACTCACCTTGCGGCTGGCACCTGACTGCCCTGGCGTCCCTAGACGGGTTCCTCACCCGTGCGGCGATCACGTGCCTAAACCCTGGCTTTCCCTAGAATAAGCCCTAGATAGTGAACGGGCCGGTGGGATCGCTAGTCCGCACCACTGACACTAAGAGGAAAACACCAGGGAGAGGACAGACAAAACGTTCAGGATGCATCAGGATGTCTTTAGTTCAGTCTATTTGACTGATCAGGACAAAGATAAAACCGCAGCATGCTACGGTTTTATCTCCGGCCCAAAAAACTAAACACTTGTCTGAATGCCGGATCCATCATTTTTTTCCATAGGAATCTATTAGTGCCGGATCCGTCAAAAAAAAATGTAAAAAAAATAAATGCCGGATACGTTTTTCTGGAGTACACCGGAAATACGGATCCGGCATTTCAGTGCATTTGTAAGAGGGATCAGGATCCTGATCAGTCTTACAAATGCCATCAGTTGGCATACGTTTTGCTGGTGACGGAACGGCTTGCCGGATCACTCTGCCGCAAGTGTGAAAGCAGCCTTAGGGGGTCGTTTATTAAGCTGAAATATGCCTATATTGGGTGTATTTCAGGCGCAGACGGTGGAGCAACAGCTAGTTGCACTGCAGTCTGCGTCTTCTCCCCGCTCGCGCCAGGTCTAAAAAGTGGGTGTGGCAATGAAAGGGAGGGGCTTGCAGGACTGTCTCATTTACCGTTTTCTACGACTGTTTTAGGCGTAGAAAAATACCTAAATGTAACACAGCTATGAAGCGGTCTCACATCTAGAACTGGCGGAGGACCCACCAAACTTATGTAGAGGCCTGCGCCTCTTCATCACTTCAGCGGATCCACCGCCAGCTATGGGCTTTATGAAGACTGGCGTCTAAAACACTGGTCCTAATAAATGTGCCCCCTACTGCTTATGGAAGAAGGGGAAGAAAAATAACTATGTAATTGTCTAAATTGGCTTGGTCCTGAAAGGGTTAAACCTAGCTTCCACTCCATACTCAGTTCAGTGTAGCTGGAAACTACGGGTCACCGTCCAGGACAAACTTCCTCCAGTCCTCAGAAGGCGGATTCTGTCCTCACTGGCCGAGGAGTCTCCAGTAGGGTGGCCACTGGCTTCACCCCAGAAAGCCGGACCTCACCGGCCATGCCCCCAACTGGACAAACCACGCCCACCCACATGAAGCCACACCCCCATCGCCGACCCGGAGGGAAGAACTTGCGGATGGGCCCTTTCAGCAGTCCCCCTTTCAGTGAAGGGAGGATTGCCGTGGTAATAAATACTGTACATGGGGGACTGCTGAAAGGGGTTAATAACTACTGTGGAGACTTCCCACTTCCCCCTTTCATTCAGTTTCAGCAATCCATTCCCCCCCCCGGCCCGGCCACAGCAACAGCACCGTCTTTTTCAGACGCCAGTAGGTGTAAGCTACCACAACCTCAGGCGCCCAGGCTCAGCACAGCTGGGCTCGCATCAGGCAGCGCTCGCTCCTCAGAGTACAGTGTCTTCCAGTTCCTTTCCGCACCTGAATTGACTGGAGCGAATCCGCAGGCAGCCTGCGTGTGACGTCAGGGCGCTGACGACTAGTGATCCGGATCATGTGACAGACTTGTGACAGACTCGCCGAGAGTCGCCTTCGATAACCACAAAAAAGGAGGACTTCGGGCCGTCCATCCTAGCCTTGTGCCAGACAAAGGACCAGGAGTCTAAAAACCGGACGTCTGGCCACCCTAGTCTCCAGGGACATGTTATACAATCATTACCTGACAGACGATGGCGGTGACTGTACACATACCTCCTCCTGCACCGCTGGACTCTACATGTATAGGGGAGACTAGTGGGCTAAAGGACCTTTCATGATGTCATGACCATGTGACCATGTGATCATGTGTGGGAGGAGTCAGGCTGCAGTCTGTGCCGCGGTTGAGGTAAAGGACCTGTGATGTTATGACCATGTGATCATGTGTGGGAGGAGTCAGGATCCAGGCTGTTTTGCTGGAGAAAGTAAAGAACCTGTAAGCATGTCATGGCCATGTGACCAAGTGTGGGCGTGGTCAGGGGTCACATGATCAAGCACTGCTATTATAGGCTTATCTCCTCAGTATATGCAGAATATAGTTACAGAGTATATGTAGCAGAGCTGTCTCTGTGTGATGTGTATGTAGCGGAGCTGTCTCTGTGTGATGTGTATGTAGCGGAGCTGTCTCTGTGTGATGTGTATGTAGCAGAGCTGTCTCTGTGTGATGTGTATGTAGCAGAGCTGTCTCTGTGTGATGTGTATGTAGCGGAGCTGTCTCTGTGTGATGTGTATGTAGCTGAGCTGTCTCTGTGTGATGTGTATGTAGCGGAGCTGTCTCTGTGTGATGTGTATGTAATGGAGCTCTCTGTGTGATGTGTATGTAGAAGAGCTGTCTCTGTGTGATGTGTATGTAGTGGAGCTGTCTCTGTGTGATGTGTATGTAGCAGAGCTGTCTCTTTGTGATGTGTATGTAGCGGAGCTGTCTCTGTGTGACATGTATGTAGCGGTGCTGTCTCTGTGTGATGTGTATGTAGCAAAGCTGTCTCTGTGTGATGTGTATGTAGCGGAGCTGTCTCTGTGTGATGTGTATGTAATGGAGCTCTCTGTGTGATGTGTATGTAGAAGAGCTGTCTCTGTGTGATGTGTATGTAGCGGAGCTGTCTCTGTGTGATGTGTATGTAGCGGAGCTGTCTCTGTGTGACGTGTATGTAAGCGGAGCTGTCTCTGTGTGATGTGTATGTAGAGGAGCTGTCTCTGTGTGATGTGTATGTAGCGGAGCTGTCTCTGTGTGACGTGTATGTAAGCGGAGCTGTCTCTCTGTGATGTATATGTAGCAGAGGTGTCTCTGTGTGATGTGTATGTAGCGGAGCTGTCTCTGTGTGATGTGTATGTAGCAGAGCTGTGTCTGTGTGATGTGTATGTAGCAGAGCTGTCTGTGTGATGTGTATGTAGCAGAGCTGTCTCTGTGTGATGTGTATGTAGCAGAGCTGTCTCTGTGTGATGTGTATGTAGAGGAGCTGTCTCTGTGTGACTTGTATGTAGCAGAGCTGTCTCTATGTGATGTGTATGTAGCAGAGCTGTCTCTGTGTGATGTGTATGTAGCAGAGCTGTCTCTGTGTGCTGTGCATGTAGCAGAGCTGTCTGTGTGTGTGATCTGTATGTAGCAGAGCTGTCTCTGTGTGATGTGTATGTAGCAGAGCTGTCTCTGTGTGACTTGTATGTAGCAGAGCTGTCTCTGTCTGATGTGTATGTAGAGGAGCTGTCTCTGTCTGATGTGTATGTAGCAGAGCTGTCTCTATGTGATGTGTATGTAGCAGAGCTGTCTCTGTGTGATGTGTATGTAGCAGAGCTGTCTCTGTGTGCTGTGCATGTAGCAGAGCTGTCTCTGTGTGATGTGTATGTAGCAGAGCTGTCTCTCTGTGATGTGTATGTAGCAGAGCTGTCTCTGTGTGACGTGTATGCATCTGAGATGTCTCTATGTGATGAGTATGTAGCAGAGCTGTCTGTGTGATGTGTATGTAGCAGAGCTGTCTCTGTGTGCTGTGTATGTAGTGGAGCTGTCTCTGTGTGCTGTGTATGTAGTGGAGCTGTCTCTGTGTGCTGTGTATGTAGTGGAGCTGTCTCTGTGTGATGAGTATGGGGTAGATGTTTGTGTATATAGGTTTTTGACAACTGTTTACTTGGGAGACAAGCTCTAGATGCATTTTGTCTTATTATTTTTTACTGCTTCCTCTCCATAGATGACTCATATTTGGGGTGGCTGTACATGGTGCAGATTTGTGTGCAGAAAATGTGCTTGATGTCACCAAAGCTACACAGAAACGCACATAAATCTGCACCCAGTATTACTATGAAGGTACCGTCATTACCTTATACAGTCCTGATCAAAAGTTTAAGACCACTTGAAAAATGGCAAAAAAATCCTATGTAGCATGGCTGGATCTTCACAAGGTTCCAAGTAGAGCTTCAACATGCAACAAGAAGAAATGGGAGTGAGACAAAACATTTTTTGAGCATTTAATTTAATGAAAACAACGAATAAACTGAAACAGGCTGTTTTTCAGCTGATCAAAAGTTTAGGACCACACCTCCAAAAAAAACTAAACCCCCCAAAACAGAAATCCAACTTCCAAACATGAACTCAGTAATGAGTAGCTCCGCCGTTATAGTTTATCACTTCCAAAATTAGTTTCGTCATGCTTGATGCAAGCGTTTCCATGAGGTGAGTGGGAACATTTCTCCAAGTGGTGAAGACGGCTGCACGAAGGCCATCTACTGTCTGGAACTGTTGTCCATTTTTGTAAACTTTCCTTGCCATCCATCCCCAAAGGTTCTCAATTGGATTTAGATCAGGGGAACACGCAGGATGGGCCAAAAGAGTGATGTTATTCTCCTGGAAGAAGTCCCTTGTCCTGCGGGCATTGTGTACTGTAGCGTTGTCCTGTTGAAAAACCCAGTCGTTACCACACAGACGAGGGCCGTTAGTCATGAGGAATGCTCTCTGCAACATCTGGACGTAGCCAGCGGCCGTTTGACGCCCCGGCACTTCCTGAAGCTCCATTGTTCCACTGAAGGAAAAAGCACCCCAGACCATTATGGCGCCCCCTCCACTGTGACGCGTAGAAAACATCTCAGGTGGGATCTGCTTGTCATGCCAGTAACGTCGGAAACCATCAGGACCATCAAGGTTACATTTTTTCTCATCAGAGAATAAAACTTTCTTCCACCTTTGAATGTCCCATGTTTGGTGCTCTCTTGCAAAGTCCAAACGAGCAGTTCTGTGATGTTCAAGGAGACGAGGTCTTTGAAGAAGTTTTTTGTTTTTGAATCCCCACAATGGGACAATGGCACAATAGAAACACACCCAGCATTTTCCTCCCAAGCTGACAAGTTACACTTATTATAAATTGTTACAACTTTGTGAGTTTACATTGGCCATACATATAACTTACATCAATTTAAACAGTATAACTTGGGGACAAACCTATCCAAAATTCACTTGAATCGGTTCAGGGGTTTAAAAGTTAGTATATGGCCCATAATCCTGGGGCAAGAGGCCAGCAGCCAGTCCTCTCCAAAACCCAGTGGCGAGGTTGGTTTCGCCACATGGCCAAACTGGTGGCAAGTGGCATCTTGGCAGCTGCACGCTTGACTTTTCTCAGTTCATGGGCAGTTATTTTGCGCCTTGGTTTTTCCACACGCTTCTTGCGACCCTGTTGACTATTTTGAATGAAACACTTGATTGTTCGATGATCACGCTTCAGAAGCTTTGCAATTTTAAGAGTGCTGCATCCCTCTGCAAGATATCTCACTATTTTTGAATTTTCTGAGCCTGTCAAGTCCTTCTTTTGACCCATTTTGCCAAAGGAAAGGAAGTTGCCTAATAATTATGCACACCTAATATAGGGTGTTGATGTCATTAGACCACACCCCTTCTCATTACAGAGATGCACATCACCTAATATGCCTAATTGGTAGTAGGCTTTCGAGCCTATACAGCTTGGAGTAAGACAACATGCATAAAGAGGATGATGTGGTCAAAATACTCATTTGCCTAATAATTCTGCACTCCCTGTAATTTATATATATATATATATATATATATATATATATATATATATATATATATATATATCTATATCTATATCTCAAATCGAACCACATTCACACCGACAATTCCACCCCTTACTCCAGTATCTTCCGGCCTCCTTCATTACCATTCATCCAATGAACTTGCAGTAATCTGATCTGAGTCAACTCCTTCATATTGATGCAGTAACTGCCAACTTCCTGCGGATGGCGCTGGTGTCCTTGTAGTTTGCCTTGGGCCTGAGGCATGGCATATTGTTTCAGCTATGTCAACAGCTGTCCGTCCAAACTTCCTTGAGAATCAGACCTTTTAGGGCCGACAGGATGCCTACTCCATTACAAATGCGCAGTCCATTGTGTATAACACCGCAGGGGCTGGTTTCGAGTAATCAGGACAGGGGGAAACAGGAACCATATCTAATTTCCATTCTTATCAGTCAGATATCAAGCTTATTCACATTGCTATTGTTGCAGCTTTTACGACAAGAAATAGCAAACTGTTCAGTCTTATTCAGATGCTGTTTACGACAGGATGTCACGGATGGTGTTGCAGAAAACTGGAAGTTATAAATAAACATCCGACTGACTTGATCCCAAACTAAGGAACATATGGGTGAGCCCTATAAAACCCCTAGAGCTCTCCCTGACTGCTCTGCCCATGCAAAGATCTTTATGATAGATAATTGCATGCCCTCGTACCTAGACTGTGTGACACCTGAAAACCCTATAATAGTGAGGGGACACGACCACCGGCTCCATGCACTTAATACGGAGGGAGTCAGGGTCACCTAGAATCAAGGCAGCACAGAAACACAAATAAAGGAAAAGACTTATCTGAGGAACCAGCAGTTGCAGCATCTAGCAGTGAACACAATCCAGGAAGTAGTATAAACCGCAAAGTGAGGCAGTATGGGAGGGGATATAAAGGGAGGCAATTAGTGTAAATAGATGACAGCTGGGAGAAGGAAAAGAGATGGCAAAGTGAAACCAAAACAAAGAACATCATGCAAGAGGTACAGAAGAACGTCTGCCAGAGCTTCTCAGAGAGCTGGCGGTGACAGTACCCCTCCCTCTACGAGTGGACTCCGGCCACTCAGAGCCCACCTTCTCAGGATGGGACCTATGGAAAGCCCTGATAAGACGAGTGGCCTTAATGTCCGCCACTGGGACCCACATCCTCTCCTCAGGACCATAACCCTCCCAATGAACGAGATACTGGAGAGAACTGCAGATAATGCGAGAATCCACAATCCTAGAGACCTGAAATTCAAGATTACCATCAAAAACAATCGGAGGAGGAGGCAAAGAGGAGGGTACAGTGGGTTGGACATATGGTTTTAATAGGGACCTGTGAAAAACTTTATGGATCTTCCAAGTCTGAGGAAGATCAAGACGGAAGGCAACGGGATTGATGACGGACAAGATCTTGTAAGGCCCAATAAACTTAGGACCCAACTTCCAGGAGGGAACCTTCAGTTTGATATTCTTTGTAGACAACCACACCAGATCACCCACATTCAGGTCCGGACCAGGCACACGTCTCTTATCCGCCACCAGGGCCGCCATCAGGGGGGTACAGCCGATACCCCAGTAAGATGCCCGGACCCCGAGGGGGCCCGGCCAGTTCCAATTTAATTTATATTTTTTTTGTCTGCAGGGGGCCGGGGCAATTGATTGTTCCTGGCTGCGTTGACCGACCCTCCCCCCGCCGCTCCGCTGATTCGGCCGCAGTAAGTAGTGTACAACACACCTTAGCCTAACCTGGGGAGTGGGGACGGTATTCCGGGCCCGGCTGCATTCCCCTTTAAAAGGAGCCGCTGCGCAGCGGCACGTGACCTCAGATGCTGTGCGTGCGGCTGGCTTTACCTGTCTGTCGTCGCTGCCTCACGCCGCCGGCGTCATTCAAATTAGCGCGGGGAACTTGAACTTCTGTTCTGGGCTGGCCTGGCAGTGGCAGCGAGAGTGGCAGCAGACGCAGTACTGTCTTGAGGTAACTTGTGGCCTGAGACTGTGGTGGTCTGGAAGCCTGTTCTAGTGCCCTCACCCTCTCCTCCATCACACACATGATCTTCTTGGACTTGGATGGACTACCCCCCCCTAATAATTCATTAGGTCCATAACGTCCATTAGGTTAAATTAGGTAGGTTATTACTTGACTTGTTTCTGGCAAGGGAGGTGTTAATAACAATACAATAAGTGATGGATCATGGTCTGGAGGATCATCATGGCCCTGGATAATGTTGTCTTTGCTCGGGGGTAAAATGCAAAGCTGTTTTCTGGATTAGCCCACAGGGCCACGATCCTCCATCACTTATTGTTATTAACCCCTCCCTTGCCAGCCCCATTTAGCTGTGTGTTCGGCTGCAGTCAGAACACACAGCTAAATGGTGCTGGCAAGGGAGGGGTTAATAGCAATAAGTGATGAAGGATCATGGCCCTGTGGGATAATCCAGAAAACAGCTTTGCATTTTACCCCCGAGCAAAGACAACATTATCCAGGGCCATGATGATCCTCCAGACCATGATCCATCACTTATTATTAACCCCTCCCTTGCCAGCCCACCCAGCCCCATTTAGCTGTGTGCTGCTTAGAAAAAACAAAAAAAGTTTAGGCCATGAAGGGGTTAATTAAGTGTTGGAGGGGGTGGGGGGTGTTATTATTGTGCATATTGTGTTTGGGATCCTTTTAACAAGTTTGAGTGTCATCCACAGATCCCCCCATAAGTGTGTCATCCACAGATCCCCCCCATAACAGTGCGTCATCCACAGATCCCCCCCATGACAGTGCGTCATCCACAGATCCCCCCATAACAGTGCGTCATCCACAGATCCCCCCCATAACAGTGCGTCATCCACAGATCCCCCCCATGACAGTGCGTCATCCACAGATCCCCCCCATGACAGTGCGTCATCCACAGATTCCCCCCATAACAGTGCGTCATCCACAGATTCCCCCCATAACAGTGCGTCATCCACAGATTCCCCCCATAACAGTGCGTCATCCACAGATTCCCCCATAACAGTGCGTCATGCACAGATTCCCCCCCATAACAGGGCGTCATCCACAGATTCCCCCCATAACAGTGCGTCATCCACAGATTCCCCCATAACAGTTTGTCATCCACAGATCCCCCATAACAGTGCGCCTGCGCACTGAGGAAGAGAGAGAAAGGAGGGGAAAGAATCCTCAAAAGCAAGCGGAGGACGGCACAGCAGACGACTGAATAGCTTCTTTTGTAAGTAAGGCTACTTTCACATTCGCGTTTGGGGCTCCGCTTGTGAGTTCCGTTTGAAGGCTCTCACAAGCGGCCCCGAACGGATCCGTACGGCCCTAATGCATCCTAATGCAAAAAAATAATGAAATTGGGGGTGGAGGGGGGCCGGGAGGCGAAGTCAGGAAAGATTCTAAAGGGGCGGGGTAGGAGGGGGGCCCAGGCCTTGAGCTGTGTAAGGGGCCCCAAAATTTCTGATGGCAGCCCTGTCCGCCACACGCTTATATCTCTCACTCATCCTCTTCAGATTACCCTGAATCTTTTGCCAAATAAATGACAAAGACGAGGAAAATCTCTCCTCATCAGGTAAACCAGAAGACCCCTCTCCAGAGAATGTCCCAAACTGCGGATGAAACCCATATGCACCAAAAAATGGTGACTTATCTGAGGACTCCTGGCGACGGTTATTTAAAGCAAACTCAGAAAGGGACAAAAAAGAACACCAATCCTCCTGATTCTCTGCCACAAAACAGCGCAGATAAGTCTCCAGATTCTGATTGACGCGTTCGGTCTGGCCATTCGACTGCGGGTGAAAAGCAGAAGAGAACGACAACCGAACCCCCAAGCGAGAACAGAAAGCCTTCCAGAATCTGGAAACAAACTGTGTGCCCCTATCAGAAACTATGTCTGAAGGAATGCCATGCAATTTGACAATGTGATCAACAAATGCTTGCGACAGTGTTTTAGCATTGGGTAACCCAGGAAAGGGAATGAAATGCGCCATTTTGCTAAAACTGTCTACTACTACCAGAATCACAGTCTTCCCCAAGGAACGAGGCAGGTCCGTAATGAAGTCCATGGACAGATGCGTCCAAGGACGGGAAGGAATGGGTAACGGGAGGAGAGAACCCGATGGCCGTGAATGAGGGACCTTGGCACGAGCACAGGTCTCGCAGGTTGCCACAAAACCCTCAACCATCTTACGAAGAGCCGGCCACCAGAATCTCAGAGCAATGAGATCCACTGTGGCTCTACTCCCCGGGTGCCCAGCAAGGACAGTATCGTGGTGCTCCTTAAAAACCTTGTGTCGTAAAGCGAGAGACACAAACAACCTCCCAGGAGGACAAAGATCAGGAGCCTCTGCCTGGGCTGCCTGAACCTCTGCCTCCAAATCAGGATAAAGAGCAGAGACGACCACCCCTTCAGCCAAAATGGGACCCGGGGTCTTCAAAGTTCCTGCTCCCGGAAAACAACGTGACAGGGCATCAGCCTTTACATTTTTAACCCCAGGGCGGAACGTGACAACAAAATGAAACCTAGAAAAGAATAAAGACCATCTGGCCTGTCTCGGGTTCAGACGCTTGGCTGATTCCAATGGCGCCATTCCTCAAAAGCTAATTTGATGGCCAACAACTCCCTATCTCCCACATCGTAATTTCTCTCTGCGGAGGAGAGTTTCCTTGAGAAAAAGGCACACGGTCGCCATTTGGCAGGAGAGGGACCCTGAGACAAGACCGCACCCACACCCACCTCAGAAGCGTCCACCTTAACAATGAAAGGCAGAGAGACATCAGGTTGTACCAAGATGGGAGCGGAAGCAAAACTCTCTGATACTAGAAAAGGCCTTAAGCGCATCTACCGACCAGGAGGAAAAATCTACCCCCTTTTTAGTCTTATCAGTGAGTGGCTTAACAACTTCCTGTAATAATTGGCAAAACCCAAAAAGCGCATCAGCGCCTTCTGATTCTCAGGAAGCTCCCAATCAAGCACAGCGCAGAACTTCTCAGGGTCCATGCGAAAACCAGAAGCGGAGAGAAGAAAACCCAGAAATGGAATTTCTGGAACCGCAAACACACATTTTTCCAGTTTAGCGTACAATTTATTCTCCCGCAGAATGAGCAAGACCTGACGTAGGTGGTCCCTATGAGTTTTGAAATCAGGAGAAAAAAATCAAAATGTCATCTAGATACACCAGTAGAAATTTCCACATTAAATGATAAAAAACTGCTGTTCACAAAATGTTGGAAGACGGCCGGAGCATTAATCAAGCCAAAGGGCATAACCAAATTCTCGAAATGGCCCTCAGGGGTATATGAAGGCCTATTCCATTCATCCCATTCTCTGACCCTGACTAGGTTGTATGCCCCTCTTAAATCCAACTTAGAAAAAACTTTAGCCCCAACAATCTGGTTAAACAGGTCTGGGATCAGAAGAAGCGGATATGGGTCACGAATTGTGATACAGTTCAGCTCCCTGAAATCCAGACATGGTCTTAAAGAACCATCTTTTTTCTTAACAAAAAAAAAAACAGCGGCAACAGGTGACTTCGAGGGTCAGATGTGTCCCTTTCTCAGGCGCTCAGAGATATAAGTACGCATAGCGACCCTTTCAGGTTGGGAGAGATTGTATAAATGTGATTTTGGCAGCTAGGCGCCTGGGATGAGATTAATAGGGCAATCGTACTCCCGGTGAGGGGGCAGCTCCTGGACGCCACTCTCGGAAAACACATCCGAAAATTCAGAGAGAAAAGATGGTACAGTCTTGGTAGAAACCTCTGAAAGAGAGACATCGTGAGGCAATTCTCTCTGCAGAAGTCACTCCAACCATTTATTTGCCTTGCTTGCCAATCAATGGTGGGGTTATGTTTAGTGAGCCAGGGTAGCCCCAACACTAGAGGAGTAGGTAATCCGCTTAGGACGAAACATGACATATGCTCAACATGAGCATCACCCACAGTCAAACGGATATTGTGAACTATGCCCTTTAACGATTTTTGAGAAAGTGGAGCGGAATCGATAGCAAAAACAGGTATATCCTTTCCCAAAGTGCATACCTGGAAACCATGTGTTATAGCAAATTGATTATCAATGAGATTGACAGCTGCTCCACTATCTCCAAAAATCTCACAAACAATGTTCTTGCTATATAGCGCCACCCTGGCAGGTAGGACAAAACGGGAACTACAAGCAAACGGCAAACCTTCAATTTCCGCATCAACCTTGCCATTAGTAACAGATGGAAAGTTTTTAGAGGGTTTTTTTCTTTTTGTTTCTTTATTACCCCCAGAAAACTCCCTGAATCTCCTAGAGGGGCAAACATTTGCCAAATGATTTATACCTCCACAACAGAAACAAACCCTCCTCTGAGAGCTGAATCCTCTACTATCAGAGGCAAGCAAACCCAGCTGCATGGCCTCCTGCTCAGAGGGGATTGAGAGAGACTGAGGCCCCTGCGCACTGAATGAGACCGCCCCACTGTCCTTGGACTGAATATGATAGGAAGAAGTGATCTCTCCTCTCTCTCTAATACGCCTGTCAATACGAACAGCTCGAGACATGGCAGACTCCAATGAGGCAGGTCTCTCATGAAAGGCAAATGCATCTTTCAATCCCTCCGAAACACCATGCAAAATTGACTTCGGAGTGCAGCATCATTCCAACCAGTATCAGCTGCCCATCTCCGAAATTCTGAACAATATATCTCTGTGGACTGTTTACCCTGGCATAAAAGACGCAGTTTAGATTCAGCCAGAGCAATACGATCCGGGTCATCATATATCTGCCCCAGGGCTACAAAAAATTCATCCACCGATCGGAGGGGCCGTGTTGAGCGTTATCCCTGAGCAGCGAGATGATGATCCCCACCCTCTGCTCTTCATCACCAGAAGAATGGGGAAGTAGGCGAAAATGGAGTTTGCAAGCCTCTCTAAAACGAACAAAATTCTCACTACCCCCGTAGAACGTATCCAGAAGCGAGATCTTAGGCTCGGAACAAACTCCATGAACGCAAGCTAAACCGGTCACCTGAAACTGAGACACAGTTTTACAGAGATCTGCTACCTCCAGTGAAAGACCCTGCATGCGGTCAATCAACGCTGAAACCGGATCCATGCTTAAGACGGTTTTGGCGGTTTATAATGTCACGGATGGTGTTGCAGAAAACTGGAAGTCATAAATAAACATCCGACTGACTTGATCCCAAACTAAGGAACATATGGGTAAGCTCTATAAAACCCATAGAGCCCTCCCTGACTGCTCTGCCCATGCAAAGATCTTTATGATAGATAATTGCATGCCCTTGTACCTAGACTGTGTGACACCTGAAAACCCTATAATAGTGAGGGGACATGACCACCGGCTCCCTGCACTTAATACGGAGGGAGTCAGGGTCACCTAGAATCAAGCCAGCATGGAAACACAAATAAAGGAAAAGACATATCTGAGGAACCAGCAGTTGCAGCATCTAGCAGTAAACACAATCCAGGAAGTAGTATAAACCGCAAAGTGAGGCAGTATGGGAGGGAATATAAAAGGGAGGCAATCAGTGTAAATAGATGACAGCTGGGAGAAGAAAAAAAAGAGATGACAAAGTGAAACCAAAACAAAGAACATCATGCAAGAGGTACAGAAGAACGTCTGCCAGAGCTTCTCAGAGAGCTGGCGGTGACACAGGATGAAAACAAGATGTCCAGGCTTATTCAGATGTTAGGCCTATTGACATTGCTATTTACACCAGCATGACAGTAGTCCACAGTAGTCCATTGCTCCCCCACCAACACATCCAAGTCCATCAAAGTGTATCACCTTGTATCAAACTTATGTTGACTTCCAACAATGCAAACGGATCCGTTATTAATGGATACAAGCGTTTGCATTATTCGTGTGGATCCGTCTGTGCAGATACAAGATGGATCCGCACAAAACGCGAATGTGAAAGTAGCCTAAATGGGACGTTGTTCTTCCATTTTTTGTGATGTGCACTCTGGTAATCTAAATTACTATTCCCATCCACTTTTTTGAAGAAAGTCTTGGTCTCTATAGAGTTTTCTTTGGAAGAGAGGACCAGATCTAAATATTCAATGGATGTTTTGGAATAGTTGGCCATAAATGTCAGGTTGAAAACGTTATTGTTCAAGTGAGCAGTGAATTTGTTAAGGTCGTCCAAACTTCCATCCCAAATGAATAGTAGGTCATCAATATAACGTCTGTAGAATATCAATTTGTTTTGCCAAGGGTGTTCATTATAGATGAAATGCTCCTCAAATATTCCCATATATAGATTTGCGAAGCGCGTCCCCTTTTGTCTGCTTATATATTTTATTTTCAAAGGTATAAACATTATGATTGAGTATAAAATCTATCGCCTCCAGTATAAAATGGCTTTGCAAACACGACAGGCTCTTGTCTCGCTGTAAGAAATGCTGTATGGCATTGATTCCGGTTGTGTGTGGGATGTTGGAATATAAGGAGGAGACGTCTAGTGTGGCCCAGGTGTAAGAGTCCTTCCATTCTATTCCCTTGAGAAGAGTGATCAGGCTTGCTGAATCCTTTAGATATAATAGTAGTTATATGACATTTTTACAGTAAAATGTCGATATAATGGGATAAATTACAGGTCAAAGAGGAAATGCCGGAGTTGATTGGTCTCCCTGGTGGGTTGGTGATGGATTTGTTCCTCATTCCTAACCATTTATTCTCCATTTGACCTATAGCATCTTGACTGGTCGCGCTAACTGCATGTGCCCAGTTCCAAAGGTAACTACCCCCACCCTCCTTACCCATGCTTCTTCTTTTTCAGCATGACCCATATTATTCCTACTCAATATTAGCTACTCTCATTATTTAACAATCTGCACACCCAATGAATGATGTCTATACAGTTGCAAGAAAAAGTTTGTGAACCCTTTGGAATTATATGGATTTCTGCACATATTGGTCATAAAATGTGATCCGATCTTCATCTAAGTCACAACAATAGACAATCACAGTCTGCTTAAACTAATAACACACAAAGAATTAAATGTTACCATGTTTTTATTGAACACACATGTAAAAAATTCACAGTGCAGGTGGAAAAAGTATGTGAACCCTTGGATTTAATAACTCGTTGAACCTCCTTTGGCAGCAATAACTTCAACCAAACGTTTCCTGTAGTTGCAGATCAGACGTGCACAACGGTCAGGAGTAATTCTTGACCATTCCTCTTTACAGAACGGTTTCAGTTCAGCAATATTTTTGGGATGTCTGGTGTGAATCACTTTCTTGAGGTCATGCCACAGCATCTCAATCGGGTTGAGGTCAGGACTCTGACTGAGCCACTCCAGAAGGTGTATTTTCTTCTGTTTAAGCCATTCTGTTGTTGATTTACTTCTATGCTTTGGGTCATTGTCCTGTCGCAACACCCATCTTCTGTTGAACTTCAGCTGGTGGACAGATGGCTTTAAGTTCTCGTGCAAAATGTCTTGATAAACTTGGGAATTCATTTTTCCTTCGATGATAGCAATCCGTCCAGGCCCTGACGCAGCAAAGCAGCCCCAAACCATGATGCCCCCACCACCATACTTCACAGTTGGGATGAGGTTTTGATGCTGGTGTGCTGTGCCTCTTTCTCCACACACAGTGTTGTGTGTTTCTTCCAAACAACTCAACTTTGGTTTCATCTGTCAACAGAATATTTTGCCAGTACTGCTGTGGAACATCCAGGTACTCTTGTGCAAACTGTAAACGTGCAGCAATGGTTTTTTTTTTGGACAGCAGTGGTTCCTCTGTGGTATCCTCCTATGTAATCCATTCTTGTTTAGTGTTTTACAGATCGTAGATTCGCTAACAAGGATGTTAGCATATGCCGGAGACTTTTGTAAGTCTTTAGCTGACACTCTAGGATTCTGCTTCACCTCATTGAGCAGTCTGCAATGTGCTCTTGCAGTCATCTTTACAGGACGGACACTCCTAGGGACAGTAGCAGCAGTGCTGAACTTTCTCCATTTATAGACAATTTGTCTTACCATGGACTGATGATTAGCAAGGCTTTTGGAGATACTTTTATAACCCTTTCCAGCTTTATGCAAGTCAACAATTCCGAATCGTAGGTCTTATGAGAGCTCTTTTGTGCGAGGCATAATTCACATCAGGCAATGCTTCATGTGAAAAGCAAACCCAGAACTGGTGTGTGTTTTTTATAGGGCAGGGCAGCTGTAACCCACACCTCCAATCTCATCTCATTGATTTGACTCCAGTTGGCTGACATCTCACTCCAATTAGCTCTTGGAGATATCATTAGTCTAGGGGTTCACATACTTTTTACACCTGCACTGTGAATGTTTACATGTTGTGTTCAATAAAAACATGGTAACATTTAATTCTTTGTGTGTTATTAGTTTAAGGAGACTGTGATTGTCTATTGTTGTGACTTAGATGAAGATCAGATCACATTTTATGACCAATTTGTGCAGAAATCCATATAATTCCAAAGAGTTCACATACTTTTTCTTGCAACTGTATATATTTTCACATCTTAATCATGTTTTATAATTGATTTTGTCGAAGTTATTGTGTTATTGTGATTATTACTACTATTATTATGATCCTGTTTGATATTGGATCCTAACCTTGTTTAATCAGTAATACTATCAGTCTCATCATGATTCCCTTGCTACTCAAATGATGTCATCCCCCTTGAGTTTTGGGTCTAATCTTGTATCATGGCCACCACTTTTAACATTATTTTAACATTATTATTACCATCATTATTATTATTTCCCTAATTGCAAAGTGAATTCTAATTACTATATGGATATCCGATTAGGTTACATCAGATCAACTTGTGCATTTCGACAATGTTCTCTACATTCATTATATTGTCTATCGTCCTCGCATCTTTTTTTATTAATTATACAAGTCTATTTATTTATTTATAAATTTTTGTTCCTTTGCACTGCTATATGTTATACTATGTGTCTTTTTTTAGACTTGAAAAAGGAGTACTCTCACTCTGAAACGCGTTGTCATCTGATCAAAAATAAAAACCTTTTATTAAGACTTAATTCGTGGTTGTGGTTTTGCGCCAAGAGGTATCACATTGTGTACGACCTCAGTACACAGCTTCTTATACCAACTTTATAAAAGGTCCTTGTGCCTGAAAAATACATTTCTCAAATATTAAGACTGCATATGCGGCAAAGAAGAGGGAGAGGTGCTCATAGGGTAGTAGTTTTTAAATAAAAATAGGATAAAAACAATAAATTGTTAGGCTAACCTTTACATGTTGTGCATACACAGGCACAACACTCGTGAAGGCAAATGGTCGGTGCTGCCAGTATCGTTCACTCCTTGCTTATGAGGTTGCCAGTCCTCCAGAGGAATGATAAAGTGAACAATAGAGGGATATGGACTAGAAAAGTCCATAATATTCGATACTTCTTTGCACAAAAACTCAACCTCAATGTATTGAAGATAATTCCTTTTTATTGAGATGTAGATGACAACACGTTTCGGAGTAAATACACTCCTTTTTCAAGTCTGAGCTATGGCTGGTGAGATCCCTGCACTGGTAAAGAGAATGGAGATCATTCTCTTTACCAGTGCAGGGATTTCATCAGCCATCTCAGACTTAAAAAAGGAGTGTATTTACTACGGAAAAAAAAAAGAATTATCTTCAATACATTGAGGTCCAGTTTTTGCGCCAAGAAGTATCGAATCTTACAGACTTTTCAGTCCATATCCCTCCATTGTTCAAATATTAAGACTGTGATTCATATTCTTAGACAGTGTAAAATGTACCACTACTCGTAAATCTGCCCCAGCATCTGAAACAGACATAAAAAATAGTAAATGAGACGGGCCTACCAGCCTGTCCCCTTCCCCACAACGCCCACAATTTTAGACCTGGCGTGAATGGGGAGAAGTCGCAGATTGTGGCGCAACTAATCGTTGCACCACAATCTGCACCTGAAATACACTTAATATAGGCATATTTCAGCTAAATAAATGACCCCCTAAACTCTTGTCCCTTAAACGATGTGCCTCAGGTGTTCCTGACACTGGAGCATTCAGTTTTTGCAATCCTTTATCCAGGGATTGTTCAATGTGATAGCATAGCTCCATACACACAGACTCAGCCTCATGCATATCCTGGTGGGTTTAAAATACTTTCCCTTTGCCCAATCATATGGTTATCCAGATGATATATTCTTTTCACACTACCCTTTCACAATTTAAGCTTTGTGGTATGGAAACCTTGTAGTAGATTGTGTGAAGAACAGATGAGAGGAGAAAAGAGGAGGTCCTATGAGGATCTGAGATGACGTGTGGGGATGTATTGAGAAAGCAGGTCAGAGATATAAGGAGGAAACAGATTGTGGAAAGCCTTATATATAGTTATAAGTATTTTAAACTGAATTTGCTGGGCTATGGGGAGCCAGTGAAGGGATTGGCAGAGGGGGAGGCAGAGGAGAAATGAGTTGAGAGGTGGATTAACTGGGCAGCAGAGTTGAGAATAATTTGGAAGGGAGCGAGAGTGCTGGATGGGAGGCCACAAAGGAGGATGTTGCAGTAGTCCAGGCGGGAGATGACGAGAGCATGCACTAGCATTTTAGTTGACTCAGGGGTGAGGAAGGCGTGAATACGAGAGATGTTCTTAAGTTGAAAACTGCAGGTGGAGTTTGAGGGTTTGGATATGTGGCTTAAAGGACAGGGCAGAACAGTGAGAGTGTACCAAAAATTGTAGGATCAAGGAACACATCCAGAAAAAATTGTATCTTGTGTGGGAGTAAACAGTCATGGATTGGTTCCAGAAATATGATAGCGTGTGAATGTTGTGCCCATTCACAAGAAAGGTAGTAGGGAGGAATCGGGCAACTATAGGCCAATAAGCCTGACATCAATAGTGGGGAAATTAATGGAAACCATACTTAAGCCGAATGCACACGGCCGTGTTGCGTGGCCGAGAGCGGTCTGTGGTATGCTGGGCTGGATTCCTGTTCAGAGCAGGAGCGCACGGCGTCATTGATTGCTATGTATAGTATAGTGTATTACTGTAGTGCAGCGGCGACATGAAGCGCACGGCATCATAGCAACCAATGACGCAGTGCGCTCCTGCTCTGAACAGGAATCCAGCCCGGCATACCATGGACCGCTCTCGGCCGCGGAACACGGCCGTGTGCATTCAGCCTTAAGGAGAGGATTGTGGAACATCTAAAATCCCATAGATTGAAAGATGAAAAACAGCATGGGTTTACTTCAGGGAGATCATGTCAAACTAATCTTATTAAATTTTTTTGATTGGGTGACTAAAATAATAGATGGCGGAGGTGCAGTAGACATCGCTTATCTAGACTTTAGTAAGGCTTTTGATACTGTCCCACATAGAAGGCTTATCAATAAATTGCAGTCATTGGGCTTGGACTCCCATATTGTTGAATGGATTAGGCAGTGGCTGAGGGACAGGCAACAGAGGGTTGTAGTCAATGGAGTATATTCAGACCAAGGTCTTGTTACTAGTGGGGTACCTCAGGGATCTGTTCTGGGACCCATATTGTTTAATATCTTTATCAGCGAAATTGCAGAAGGCCTCGATGGTAAGGTGTGTCTTTTTGCTGATGACACAAAGATTTGTAACAGGATTGATGTTCC
This sequence comes from Bufo bufo, assembly GCF_905171765.1. NCBI lineage: Eukaryota > Metazoa > Chordata > Amphibia > Anura > Bufonidae > Bufo > Bufo bufo. Next base: position 401,209,126 of record NC_053394.1, on the reverse strand, counting down.
TGGAGGGATACACCAAATGGAAAAGGATTTAGGAAAACTAGAGGAATGGTCAAAAATCTGGCAACTAAAATTTTATGTTGATAAGTGCAAGATAATGCACATGGGGCGTAAAAACTCAAGAGCAGAATATAAAATCAGTGATACAGTCCTAACCTCAGTATCTGAGGAAAGGGATTTAGGGGTCATTATTTCAAAAGACTGAAAGGCAGGCAGACAATGTCATAGAGCAGCAGGAAATGCTAGCCGAATGCTTGGGTCTATAGGGAGAGGCATTACCAGTAGAAAGAGGGAGGTGCTCATGCAGCTCTACAGAGCACTAGTGAGACCTCATTTGGAGTACTGTGCGCAGTACTGGAGACCATATCTCCAGAAGGATATTGATACTTTGGAGAGAGTTCAGAGAAGAGCTACTAAACTAGTACATGGATTGCAGGATAAAACTTACCAGGAAAGATTAAAGGACCATAACATGTATAGCTTGGAAGAAAGACGAGACAGAGGGGATATGATAGAAACTTTTAAATACATAAAGTGAATCAACAAGGTAAAAGAGAGAATATTTAAAAGAAGAAAAACTGCTACAAAAGGACATAGTTTTAAATTAGAGGGGCAAAGGTTTAAAAGTAATATCAGGAAGTATTACTTTACTGAGAGAGTAGTGGACACATGGAATAGCCTTCCTGCAGAAGTGGTAGCTGCAAATACAGTGAAGGAGTTTAACCGCCTCCGGACCGCCTAACGCAGGATCGCGTTCCGGAGGCGGCAGCTCAGCGCACAGTCACGCATATATGCGTCATCTCGCGAGACGCAAGATTTCCTGTGAACACGCGCACACAGGCGCGCGTTCACAGGATCGGAAGGTAAGCGAGTGGATCTCCAGCCTGCCAGCGGCGATCGTTCGCTGGCAGGCTGGAGATGCGATTTTTTTAACCCCTAACAGGTATATTAGACGCTGTTTTGATAACAGCGTCTAATATACCTGCTACCTGGTCCTCTGGTGGTCCCTTTTGCTTGGATCGACCACCAGAGGACACAGGCAGCTCAGTAATAAGTAGCACCAAACACCACTACACTACACCCCCCCCTGTCACTTATTAACCCCTTATTAACCCCTGATCACCCCATATAGACTCCCTGATCACCCCCCTGTCATTGATCACCCCCCTGTCATTGATCACCCCCTTGTAAGGCTCCATTCAGACGTCCGTATGTTTTTTACGGATCCACGGATACATGGATCGGATTCGCAAAACACATACGGACGTCTGAATGGAGCCTTACAGGGGGGTGATCAATGACAGGGGGGTGATCAAACCATATAGACTCCCTGATCACCCCCCCTGTCATTGATCACCCCCCTGTAAGGCTCCATTCAGACATTTTTTTGGCCCAAGTTAGCGGAAATTTATTATTATTTTTTTTGTTTCGTTTTTTTTTCTTACAAAGTCTCATATTCCACTAACTTGTGTCAAAAAATAAAATCTCACATGAACTCACCATACCCCTCACGGAATCCAAATGCGTAAATTTTTTTAGACATTTATATTCCAGACTTCTTCTCACGCTTTAGGGCCCCTAAAATGCCAGGGCAGTATAGATACCCCACATGTGACCCCATTTCGAAAAGAAGACACCTCAAGGTACTCCGTGAGGGGCATATTGAGTCCATGAAAGATTGAAATTTTTGTCCCAAGTTAGCGGAAAGGGAGACTTTGTGAGAAAAAAACAAAAAAAAAAAAATCAATTTCCGCTAACTTGTGCCAAATTATTTTTTTTTTTCTATGAAGTTGCCATGCCCCTCATTGAATACCTTGGGGTGTCTTCTTTCCAAAATGGGGTCACATGTGGGGTATTTATACTGCCCTGGCATTTTAGGGGCCCTAAAGCGTGAGAAGAAGTCTGGGATCCAAATGTCTAAAAATGCCCTCATAAAAGGAATTTGGGCCACTTTTTTGCAGCATTTTTGCATGCAAAAAAGTGTCACACATGTGGTATCGCCGTACTTAGGAGAAGTTGGGCAATGTGTTTTGGGGTGTCATTTTACATATACCCATGCTGGGTGAGATAAATATCTTGGTCAAATGCCAACTTTGTATAAAAAAAAATGGGAAAAGTTGTCTTTTGCCGAGATATTTCTCTCACCCAGCATGGGTATATGTAAAATGACACCCCAAAACACATTGCCCAACTTCTCCTGAGTACGGCGATACCACATGTGTGACACTTTTTTGCAGCCTAGGTGGGCAAAGGGGCCCACATTCCAAAGAGCACCTTTAGGATTTCACAGGTCATTTTTTACACATTTTGATTTCAAAATACTTCCCACACATTAGGGCCCCTAAATTGCCAGGGCAGTATAACTACCCCACAAGTGACCCCATTTTGGAAAGAAGACACCCCAAGGTATTCCGTGAGAGGAATTGCGAGTTCCTAAAATTTTTTATTTTTTGTCACAAGTTAGCGGAAAATGATGATTTTTTTTTTTTTTCTTACAAAGTCTCATATTCCACTAACTTGTGACAAAAAATAAAAACTTCCATGAACTCACTATGCCCATCACGAAATACCTTGGGTCTTCTTTCCAAAATGGGGTCACTTGTGGGGTAGTTATACTGCCCTGGCATTCTAGGGGCCCTAATGTGTGGTAAGTAGTTTGAAATCAAAATCTGTAAAAAATGACCTGTGAAATCCTAAAGGTGCTCTTTGGAATGTGGGCCCCTTTGCCCACCTAGGCTGCAAAAAAGTGTCACACATGTGGTATCGCCGTACTCAGGAGAAGTTGGGCAATGTGTTTTGGGGTGTCATTTTACATATACCCATGGGTGAGATAAATATACCCCTTAAGGTATTCAAAACTGATTTTACAAACTTTGTTAACCCTTTAGGTGTTCTACAAGAATTAATGGAAAATAGAGATACATTTCAAAATTTAACTTTTTTGATTTTCTATTTTAATATTTTTTTTCCAGTTACAAAGCAAGGGTTAACAGCCAAACAAAACTCTATATTTATGGCCCTGATTCAGTAGTTTACAGAAACACCCTATATGTGGTCGTAAACTGCTGTACGGGCACACGGCAGGGCACAGAAGCAAAGGAATGCCATACGGTTTTTGGAAGGCAGATTTTGCTGGACTGTTTTTTTGACACCATGTCCCATTTGAACATGCACCCCTAGAGTAGAAACTACCAAAAAGTGACCCCATTTTAGAAACTACGGGATAGGGTGGCAGTTTTGTTGGTACTAGTTTAGGTACATATGATTTTTGGTTGCTCTATATTACACTTTTTGTGAGGCAAGGTAACAAGAAATAGCTGTTTTGGCACCGTTTTTTTATTTTTTTTATTTACAACATTCATCTGACAGGTTAGATCATGTGGTATTTTTATAGACCAGGTTGTCACGAACGCGGCGATACCCAATATGTATACAATTTTTTTATTTATGTAAGTTTTACATAATGATTTCATTTTTGAAACAAAAAAAAAATCATGTTTTAGTGTCTCCATAGTCTGAGAGCCATATTTTTTTCAGTTTTTGGGCGATTATCTTGGGTAGGGTATGATTTTTGTGGGATGAGATGACGTTTGATTGGCACTATATGACTTTTTGATCGCTTACTATTACACTTTTTGTGATGTAGGGTGACAAAAATGGCATTTTTTACACCGTTTTTATTTTTTACGGTGTTCACCTGAGGGGTCAGGTCATGTGATATTTTTATAGAGCAGGTTATTACGGACGCGGCGATACCTAATATGTATACGTTTTTAATTTACTTAAATTTTACACCATAACAGCTTTTTTTAAACCCCAAAAAATGATGTTTTAGTGTCTCCATATTCTGAGCCATAGTTTTTTTTATTTTTTGGGCGATTGTCTCAGGTAGGGGCTCATTTTTTGCGGGATGAGGTGAAGGTTTAATTGGTACTATGTTGGTATACATACACCTTTTTGATCGCTTGCTGTTGTACTTTTTGTGATGTAAGGTGACAAAAAAATGGTTTATTTAGCACAGTTTTTATTTTTTACAGTGTTCATCTGAGCGGTTAGGTCATGTGATATGTTTATAGAGCCGGTCGATACGGATGTGGCGATACCCAATATGTAATTTTTTTTTTTTTTTCTATTTTTTATTAATTTTTTTTTACTTTATTTGGGGAAAATGACGTTTTTGTTTATTTTTACTTGAAACTTAATTTTTGGGGGGAAAACTTTATTTTTTCAACTTTTTTCTTTATTTTTTCAACTTTTTTCTTAATTTTTTGTCCCACTTTGGGATTTCAACTTTTGGGGGTCTAATCCCCTTTACAATGCAGTCCAATACTTCTGTATTGGAATGCATTGGCTGTATGAGTAATACAGTGTGCTTTACTCATACAGCTTCCTGCCTGTGAGATCCAAGCTACAACTTTTCCAAGTCTGAACATGAAAATGGCTTCTCCCCTGTGTGAATTTTCTCATGCATAATAAGCCTTGATTTATTGCTAAAATATTTTCCACATTCTGCACATGAAAATGGTTTCTCCCCCGTGTGACTTCTCTGATGTTTAACAAGATCTGATTTCTGACTAAAACATTTTCCACATTCTGAACACGAATATGGTTTCTCCCCTGTGTGAATTCTATCATGTATAATAAGACTTGATTTTTGCCTAAACCATTTCCCACATTCTGAACATGAAAATGACTTCTCCCCTGTGTGAATTTTCTTATGTATAATAAAACTTGAATTATCGCTAAAACATTTCCCACATTCTGCACATGAAAATGGTTTCTCCCCCGTGTGACTTCTCTGATGTTTAACAAGATCTGATTTCTGACTAAAACATTTTCCACATTCTGAACACGAATATGGTTTCTCCCCTGTGTGAACTCTATCATGTATAGTAAGATTTGATTTTTTCCTAAACCATTTCCCGCATTCTAAACATGAAAATGACTTCTCTCCTGTGTGAATTTTCTTATGTGAAATAAAACTTGAATTATCGCTAAAACATTTCCCACATTCTGCACATGAAAATGGCTTCTCCCCCGTGTGACCTCTCTGATGTTTAACAAGATCTGATTTCTGGATAAAACATTTTTCACATTCTAAACATGAAAATGGTTTTTCCCCTGTGTGAATTCTCTTATGAGTAATAAGACTTGATTTGTTGGTAAACTGTTTCCCACATTCTAAACATGAATATGGTTTCTCCCCTGTGTGAATTCTATCATGTATAATAAGATTAGATTTTTTCCTAAACCATTTCCCGCATTGTAAACATGAAAATGACTTCTCCCCTGTGTGAATTTTCTTATGTGAAATGAAACTTGATTTATCGCTAAAACATTTCCCACATTCTGCACATGAAAATGGCTTCTCCCCCGTGTGACCTCTCTGATGTTTAACAAGATCTGATTTCTGGATAAAACATTTTTCACATTCTAAACATGAAAATGGTTTTTCCCCTGTGTGAATTCTCTTATGTGTAATAAGACTTGATTTGTTGGTAAACTGTTTACCACATTCTAAACACGAAAATAGCTTCTCTCCTGTGTGAGCTCTTTGGTGTATAGTAAGACTTGATTTTATCCTATAGCATTTCCCACATTCTGAGCATGAAAATGGTTTCTCCCCTGTGTGAATTCTCTTATGTGTAGTAAGAATAGATTTTTTCGTAAACCGTTTCCCGCATTCTAAACATGAAAATGGCTTCTCCCCTGTGGGAGTTGTTGGATGTTCACCTCTTCTGTGTCCTTTATTTTGCTTAACAATCTGTGATGAATCAAAAGGCAGGACTCGTTGAAAAAGATCAAATGATTGACTGTTGCTTTGCAAGGCTAAGGGTGTATCTGGGATAATGACATATACTTGATAAGCATCTTGTACCAGAGCATGATCATCTGCTTTTAAATCTTTAGGTATCGGAAGTCCCTTTGAGCTCATGATATAGTCATCTGCCAAGAAAAAAAAAATCATTAGCATTTATTCAATTCTTAAAAAAGTGGTTTGCACAATCTAAGGGTAGACTTCGGGGCAAGGACTAGTAGATCATGATGTTAGGTCACCAAGCTATTCTCTTATAGTTTTCCACTTCTGCCTTGATGCTAGCATCTTCATAAGTTCACATTTCAGTGTGTCTATCACCAATCCTTTTTAATGAAATGGACAGTGGTGTCTGTCTCGCACACTCCCTACATCTACATGCACTTTAGCACAGAGGGCAGAGGGAAGAAGTAGTATGGTCACGTCATGTATAATGAAGTCATGGCTATGAGCTGACATAGATTTACAGTATAAATTTACCAGGTTCTGATGTGATTTATTAAAAATCTGTTGGGTCGGGATATCTTGAAATAGTTATTGACAGACACCAAGTATCTGGTGTTCAGTGGTAGACTTTGTAACCGTTTAGCCTGCTCTGATGTTGGATCTGCCATTACAATCCTCCAAGCAATGCCGAATCAGAAGACAAACCCAGAATTCTGAACAACACTGTGGGATGTCATATACTGTACTAATTGTGGTCAGAAGTTATATTAGAAAATAACTATACTAAATGTTTTCTATTTGTGCAATTTTTTTAACTTGTAGATTCTCTATGTAGTCAAAAGGTCATCATAAGGAGAATGGCTGGGATGTAACCGGCCAGTGGATAAGATAGGAGCATAGTTAGAAACGTAGCCAGGTATCAGAGCCAAGCGAAGTATAATGGGTAGCAGGCAGACAATTTGAAGAACGGGACAGGAGCGCTTTCGAGAAACAGCACATAATGGACATTTCTCTACACTGTTTTTAAAGAATACTGTGACACAAATATGAACATGCCCTTAGTATCCTGTTTTTTTATTTTGTTTTTCAGGTGACTGGATTTATTGTGTCACCTATCATCACAGTTTGCTTTCATATGGAACATTTTAATGCTTTACAGATTAAAAGTGATGTTTTATATGGATTTAGCTTTGCCTCTATAGTTAAAATTCAAATAGAAACTGCACATGCCTGTCCAACAGGTAAATCTGCAGTTGCCCGGGATGGGGTGGACCCAAAGCTACTCTGGGTCCTCCAGACACTGTTGAAGTGTTACCACATGTTGCGGCTCTTCAGAAGGAATTGAATGCAAGTATATAGGAATGACTAAGCAGCTTATCCAGACAAAAACAAGTCTTCAGACATAAACAACAGAGTTGAACCAGACAGTCAGAAGGTCGGTGTGTCTGCTTTTTACCCTCCAGGGTAGGTAGGTATAAAGTGATAAAGTCTCTCAGTATTAGGCTGAATGAACACGGCCGTGAGCGGTCCGTGGTATCCCGGCCTGGCATCCTGCTAAGAGCAGGAGCGCACGGCGTCATTGGATGCACTAACGCCATGCGCTTTATGGCGCCGCTGCACTACAGTAATACACTCGTATAGATCATACGAGTGTATTACTGTAGTGCAGCGGCGGCATGAAGCGCTCTCAGCAGGATGCCAGGCCGGGATACCATGGACCGCTCACAGCCGTGTGCATTCCGCCTTAGTAGTGGATATGCATTAACCCTTTCCACAGTGCTGTGCAGCTATAGCGTATATTGCAATAAACATATAAATGTAGTTCAAGAATATGAAACCATATAAGTGCACACAACAGTATAAATCACATTTATCACATTTATCGCAATAAAGTAGCATTTTGATGGCTTTGCATAGTAGCCAAAGAGGCAAATGTCTACAAATAACTATAGTCCATAGTCCGCACACACTCTTAAGGGTGTTTTACATTGACCAATAAGTGGGAACAAATGTTTTATTGCTGATGGATGCTTGTTATGACATTGAATCCTGAGATGTAAAAAAGATCCGTACACAAGGGGGAGTAATTGGTTTATCTCAGTACATTTTTTAAACATACATCAAATGTGAGGTTTTATTGCTTTATTTAGTGCTTACTACTCACCTGGGCAGTTGTCTGTAGGAATGTCCTCTGTACTCTGCTCATCACCCCTCACATATGCCTCTGTAACATATATAGTGTTCAGATCTTCACCTGGATTCTGAACCTGTAAAACAAATATTGTAGAAGTCATCAGACGGTTGTAGAAGTCGTGTGGAATATATTGTGTGATCAGAAAAGATCATTAATTATCATGACGGCCAAAAACGACCGGACAGTAGAAGTTATGTGACACTAATATCTGCAGATCTCCTGTATAAATATTCCAACCAGAAGACTCCATAACCAGAAAATAGTGAGAAGATCCAGACAACATGTAATATCTATAGTCAGCTGTAATCCTGCCATCTCCCCCTTTCTCATTATACAAGGATAAAACATATAATACTGGTGGATAAAACAAGACAGAACACAAGATCTTCACAGCCTTCTACAGATCATAGGAGATCTTTCATGAGAACTCCATCTACCTGATCATCCTGTGGGACACTGTGATGTTCTCCTGAACCATCCTGTGGAAGAAGAGGACTGGGACATCTCTCCGGTTTTGTTCTCTCTTCTTTAACTATAGGAAACACATCCAGTGACTGAATTCATTCCTTACATACAGATAATGAGAGGACATGTGGATTTAGTCGTGTCTATTACCTGGTGATGCGAGAGGCCGGTGATCCTCCATCATGAAGTCCTTATACAGATCTTTGTGTCCTTCTAAATACTCCCACTCCTCCACGGAGAAATAGATAGTGACATCCTGACATCTTATAGGAACCTGACAACACAATGATATGGTCATCACCCAGATTCCTTCATAGTGTTCCTGTGTAATGTCCCAGCATTCCCAGCAGTGTCACCTCTCCAGTCAGCAACTCAATCATCTTGTTGACGAGTCCTAGGATCTTCTCTCTATTGATTTCCTCATGTATCAGGGGATGAGGTGGAGGCTCCATGATTGGGCTCAGGGTTCCTCCCCATTCTGCAGACACAGGGGCCTGACAGCTCTCACTAGAGGTCTTCTTCACTACTGTGTAGTTCTGGAGAGACACAGTAATAAATATTAGTGTTGAGCGCGAATATTCGAATTACAAATATTTATTGCGAATATTGCAACTTCGAGAATTCGCAAATATTTCGAATATAGTGCTATATATTCGTTTTTCGAATATTCATAATTTTTTTCATCTGAATTTATGATTCCTCCCTGCTTAGGTTGCTTGTCAAGCAACTTAAGCAGGGAGAAATCATGACTTCAGATGGAAAAAAATTACGAATATTCTAAAAAACTAATATATAGCACTATATATCACGGATTCGGCGTGCGGCATGGCGTAGGGCGTGCTGCGGGCTCCTCCCCCCCGCTACCTTGGGCCACCCCGTCTCTCCTCGCCTCTAACCAGCTGATCGCTCCACGGCGGTAACGGAAGGACCGCCGGGCGTCTGAGAATTCTGTGCACCTCTCAGCGGCATGACCGATATGTTAGGACCGGATGGTGCCGTATCCCTGGCCGATGCTTGATGACCGGGACAGGCAGCTGATGAATCTTGTGGCGCTGGACTGGATAATCTGCGAGCTGTGAGAGGGTATAGCAGCTGTCCCGTGCGGCGCATGAACTCCTAACGGGACGTCAAGCTGGCTTGCTGTATGGAGGGATGCACTGCGGGACGTGAGAGGAAAACCGCAGTTGCCCCGGGAGATTTATGACCCTGCATGAACTGCTGATGAACCCCGAGCTCGTGTGTCGCCCAGGTGTAACACATGCAAAGCAGCAAAATAATAAAGCAGGAAACCAACAAAGCACCGGGCCATGGAGATGTTGGCGTGAGGTGGACCGCATGGACCGCGTCTGACCTGGAACCGTTTTGCTGACCTTAACCTATCCAGGACGGGCAAGTTTTGTGAAAGTCACCTGTATAATTACAAACCGGATTCCAAAAAAGTTGGGACACTAAACAAATTGTGAATAAAAACGGAATGCAATGATGTGGAGATGGCAAATGTCAATATTTTATTTGTAATAGAACGTAGATGACAGATCAAACGTTTCATCCGAGTAAATGTATCATTTTAAAGGAAAAATACGTTGATTCAAAATTTCAGTGTCAACAAATGCCAAAAAAGTTGGGACAAGTAGCAATAAGAGGCTGGAAAAAGTAAATTTGAGCATAACGAAGAGCTGGAAGACCAATTAACACTAATTAGGTCAATTGGCAACATGATTGGGTATAAAAAGAGCTTCTCAGAGTGGCAGTGTCTCTCAGAAGCCAAGATGGGTAGAGGATCACCAATTCCCACAATGTTGCACAGAAAGATAGTGGAGCAATATCAGAAAGGTGTTACCCAGCGAAAAATTGCAAAGACTTTGCATCTATCATCATCAACTGCGCATAACATCATCCGAAGATTCAGAGAATCTGGAACAATCTCTGTGCGTAAGGGTCAAGGCCGTAAAACCATACTGGATGCCCGTGATCTCCGGGCTCTTAAACGACACTGCACCACAAACAGGAATGCTACTGTAAAGGAAATCACAGAATGGGCTCAGGAATACTTCCAGAAACCATTGTCAGTGAACACAATCCACCGTTGCCAGCTGAAACTCTACAGTGCAAAGAAGAAGCCATTTCTAAGCAAGATCCACAAGCTCAGGCGTTTTCACTGGGCCAGGGATCATTTAAAATGGAGTGTGGCAAAATGGAAGACTGTTCTGTGGTCAGACGAGTCACGATTCAAAGTTATTTTTGGAAATCTGGGACGCCATGTCATCCGGACCAAAGAGGACAAGGACAACCCAAGTTGTTATCAACGCTCAGTTCAGAAGCCTGCATCTCTGATGGTATGGGGTTGCATGAGTGCGTGTGGCATGGGCAGCTTGCATGTCTGGAAAGGCACCATCAATGCAGAAAAATATATTCAGGTTCTAGAACAACATATGCTCCCATCCAAACGTCATCTCTTTCAGGGAAGACCCTGCATTTTTCAACAAGATAATGCCAGACCACATTCTGCATCAATCACAACATCATGGCTGCGTAGGAGAAGGATCCGGGTACTGAAATGGCCAGTCTGCAGTCCAAATCTTTCACCTATAGAGAACATTTGGCGCATCATAAAGAGGAAGGTGCAACAAAGAAGGCCCAAGACGATTGAACAGTTAGAGGCCTGTATTAGACAAGAATGGGAGAGCATTCCTATTTCTAAACTTGAGAAACTGGTCTCCTCGGTCCCCAGACGTCTGTTGAGTGTTGTAAGAAGAAGGGGAGATGCCACACAGTGGTGAAAATGGCCTTGTCCCAACTTTTTGGGGATTTGTTGACACCATGAAATTCTGATTCAACATATTTTTCCCTTAAAATGGTACATTTTCTCAGTTTAAACTTGTGTTCCGTGATTTATGTTCTATTCTGAATAAAATATTAGAAGTTGGCACCTCCACATCATTGCATTCAGTTTTTATTCACGATTTGTATAGTGTCCCAACTTTTTTGGAATCCGGTTTGTATATAACTGTACCATTAACACTTAATCAACTGAACTCTAGGCTGGACTGGCCATTAACTGTGGGGGTAAACTGGTTAAACCACTAATCCACTAACAATATTAACAAGTTGAATATCTTCGAACGACCTAGGGGACCCCCTTGGTACAGGTAGAAGGGTCTAGCAATATATGCTTGAAGTGCCACTCTGAAGTTCTTGTGGATCCGGAGGGGGCCTTAGAGGATTAGGTAGAATTGTGCTCTGGGGGCTATACCCTTATGCGACAGAGTTTTTTTTTTTTAACTAAAGGTCGGAATATGGCCCCAAAAGCACAAAATAGGAAATCTTTGGGCATTACGTCCCCAAAAGGCCCAGAAAATAAAAGCCCTAAACCTAACAGAGAGGTACTTAAGATCTTCCCCCACTAAAACCCCTTGCCCGCCCAGAGGAAAAGGAAGAATCTAGAAATGCCGCAATGTTTCCTGACAATAGCGGAAAGGAGGTTATGGATAATCGAATACATATGCGCATGGAAACAATCGAGCAAATATTGGGGGACATTTTGGAGACTCTGAAAATCACCAACCAAGCCTTAGGAACTCTGACAACCACTGTGTGTTCAATGCAATCTGATATCTCTCTTATCAGGGATGATATGGATAAAATCCGCTCCAGGGCCAATGAAACGGAATCAAACCTAATTGCCACAAAAAAGAAATTTCCTTATTGGGAAAAAAATTGAGACGATGGATATAGAACATAGGGCTCTTAAGAAAGAATTAACGGATCTGGAAGACCGGTCACGCAGAGGAAAGATCCGAGGGGGGTGACCCAGGGGGATTCATTCAGAAAAGGCTGATGGACGCCCTGGGCCTAGAATCTTTTTCATCAGTATTTATGGTCGAACGGGCACACAGAGTCCCTAAAAAAATCTGCCTGTTAGCAGCTTTCTTGCTAAAATTTTGTGCACTAGTGACCGGGATAAAGTATTGAGGCGAAAGAGAGAATTAGGGGACATGATATACAATGGAAATAAAATCTCGATCTACCCTGACTATTCTTTTTCAACTCAGCTTAAAAGAAGGCAATTTGGGGAGATTAAGAAACGTCTCATTAACGCCAACAATAAATATTCTATGCTGTTCCCGGCGAAATTAAGAATAGTATATGAGGACACTTACCTTTTTTTCTAGCACTGAGGAAACTTCTGCTTGGCTGGAGGCTAGGGGGATATGAGTTTTTCAGTTTGTTGGTTCTTTTTGTGCTTGATGATGATGTACCTGTTTAATCCTTTCCTTTCGGGACCTTGTTGTTGTTCTTATTAAAGAATTCGTCTGGAACGGCGGGGGGAGAGAGGAGGGTCTCGGGGGGTGCGGGGGGGAGGCCTAGGCGGTGTGTAAGAGGAGCACGGGACTTCATTGCCTTGTTGTCACGACTGTGAATGATCCAGACAGGTCTGGGAGGAGAAGGTCGCAGCGACTTGCTACTCGCGATAGCTTGTGCGTTTGCTCCGTGGTTCAGGGTATGTCATCTGGGTTTTGCCTTGTGAACCTTTTTGTCCTGACTGGGAGTTTGTAGGCATCCTTCTCAGGTGAGTCCTGTCTGCCACTCCCAGCTACTATATTAGTTTCACTTTCACTTGCAGTCATTGCCAGAGATAGTCCTTACTTCCAGTGCTACTCTGACCTTTGAAGGAGATCGTTTGATGGTGTTGCTGTGGAGCTCTTGTCCGGCGTGGACTGTCGTGATTGAGATCGCCTTCTCTGCTCGTGACTGGATAAGTCTATCTCTGATATAGTTTGTTTGTTGCTGTCTTCCCCTGCTGTTCTCCTAGACATGAGTGATGGTGACTAGTGCTCCCATCGGCCTTTCCCCACTCTAGGCTTGTTAGAGTGACTAAGGGTTTAGGCATCCTGCTCGCCGCACGGGTTCACACCCCGTCTAGGGTATCAGGGCAGACAGGTGCCAGCTCAGGGTTAGCCCGCCCACGACCCTTAGCAGGATCTGCCAGGAGATGGGCCTCACGGATTTGTGGCAGTTTCTGTATGGGGGGAAAAAATCGCCTTCTCCTGTTTTAGTAGATCTTGCAAGGCTATGTCCAGGATAGATCTGTCCCTGGTGAGCTCAGAATTCCTGGAACAGTGCAAAAAATGAAGTACGAGCCATATGGTATCTCTGATCACACTCCAATGTTGTTGTCGACGGCTGACCCAGCGTCTTTAGATGGTAGAAAACCCTTCAGGTTAAATCCACACTGGATCCATTTGGTTGGTGACCAAGAAAGGATTGGGAAAGACATCTTAGAATTCTGGGTGCTAAACTATGGATCCACACATGTACATTTTGTGTGGGATTCCCTGAAGGCTATGATAAGAGGGATATACTGTATGAGGATCAGAAGAAAAAGGACAGAATATGCTAAGACTGAAAAGGAACTGGCAGAAAGGGTTGGGGAGTTGGAGGCAGATCTGGCTAGACAGAATGTGGAAACTGTTCGACTATCATTAATGGAGGCTAAGAGGAAATACCAGACTTTCCTATATGAAAAAGCGCAACATAAGTCTTTCTTTGCGGGACAGCAAGCCTTTCTTGAAAAGAGTAAAACAGGTAGAATGCTGGCATCGGTGATTGCTAATCAAAAGAGCCAAATTCCAATAAAGCAAATTAAGCTGCCTTCCGGTGTCTTAATTAATAACCATATAAATATTAAATCAGCCTTTACAGAACATTTCAGTAAGCTATATCAGTCGGACCTTGGAGTTGACGACGGAGCCCTGGCTCTCTTTTTAGATAGCGTGGCTCTTCCTCATCTTTCCGATCCAGACTGTTTTAAATTAAACTTACCAATTACCCTCGATGAGCTAGAGACGGCTGTCGATAGTATAAAAAGTAATACGGCCCCGGGCAGAGACGGCTTACCCTTTGAATTCTATAGAGAACATCGTAAAGCGGTACTCCCTCTCCTCCTTCAAACGCTTAATGAATCTTGGAGTAGTGGCTCACTCCCTCCTTCTTTGAGGGAGGCTTCTATTTCTTTAATCCTGAAGAAGGATAAAGACAAGAATGAAATTGGGTCATATCGCCCAATTTCATTACTTAACACCGATTACAAGATACTAGCAAAACTGCTTGCAAACAGGTTGAGGGGGGTCATTCATTCCCTGATCCACCCGGATCAGACGGGTTTTATCCCAAAACGAAATATACAATCCAATATTCGTAGGGCCTTTCTTAACATCTATACTGGGGACGGGGAGGACCGCTCCATCCTGTCTCTGGATGCTGAGAAGGCCTTTGACAGGGTGGAGTGGCCCTTCTTGTGGGGAACCTTGGACAGAATGAACTTGGGTGAGCACTTTATCAAATGGATACAATTGCTCTATCGTGGATCTACTGCTAGTGTTAAGATAAATGGGATTGACTCCGAACAGTTCCCCTTACAGCGAGGCACTCGGCAGGGATGTCCCCTCTCACCTCTGATTTTCGCCCTGGCCTTAGAACCCCTTGCATCCAGAATTCGACAATCTAATCAGATTGCTGGCTTTGGAGGGAGAGGAGAGGAAGATAAAATCAGTCTGTATGCGGACGATACTCTTGTTTTTTTGAAGCAGGGGTGGAAAGCAGTTCCACCTGTCATGAGTATCTTGGAAGAATATGGTTCACTATCAGGATATAAAGTAAATTGGGATAAATCCGAACTCCTCCCCCTTGTTCGACCACCCCCCGATAGCTCTTTAGGCATTAGGCCACTTGGACCTACTGATTCTATCCGATATCTGGGTATTAGGATTTGTGCGGATTTGACTAGATATAATCAGCTAAATATTATCCCCATGATTAATAAGGTGAGGGAGAAGATCCGCACTTGGCAAAAGTTGCCTTTGTTACAGGCAGAAAGGATTGCATTGGTTAGGATGGTGGTCCTCCCTATCGTTCTTTACCCCCTGACAGCGTGTCCGATATGGATCGATGATTCATATTTCGGGCTGCTGGATAGACTGTTGAATGAGTTAATCTGGGGGAGGGGAAGGGTTAGGATTAAGCAAAAATATCTTTGGCTCTCTGAGAAAGATGGGGGTCTGTCCCTCCCCTTCCTTCAGGGATACTATATTGCAGCTCAGATAATGTGGTGGGTGGGACCGCCAGTCTGCCTCATTGTTAAATATTTTGTTAAAGGTCTTCCAGGGGCCGTATGGGGATATTTTTTCAATTTTGGAGACTGGTCACCCAGGAAAAAGAAAAAAACAGTGCTTAATCAGCGACACGTTAAATAAGGTTTGGAATAAGATTAAAAAATTATTGGGTGTAATAGGCCCTACTCACTTTACCCCACTTTGGCACAATCATAATTTAAAATAATTTATGTTAATTGTAACATACATAGTACATAACATAGTACATAAGGCCGAAAAAAGACATTTGTCCATCCAGTTCGGCCTGTCATCCTACAAGTTGATCCAGAGGAAGGCAAAAAAACCCTGTGAGGTAGAAGCCAATTTTCTCCACTTTAGGGGAATAAAAAATTCCTTCCCGACTCCAATCAGGCAATCAGAATAACTCCCTGGATCAACGACCCCTCTCTAGTAGCTATAGCCTGTAATATTATTACACTCCAGAAATACATCCAGGCCCCTCTTGAATTCCTTTATTGTAGAATATAAATACTGGAATTCACGCAGTATCAACCGTTTAACTCATATAATATCACATGGTAATATCACCCCCTTAGATGAATTAATAAAGGGCCCAACTGTCGAGCCTTTAGATAGATATAGATATGCACAAATCAGGCACGAATTTATGAGTACTCAGGATAAGTCCCTTTTGACTATTAGGGCAAATTCCTTTTTGGATTATTGTTTTAAGCTTAAGGATACACAACTTACACTTTCTCAAATATATCGCAGATTGCGGGACTGTCTTGGGGAAATAACAACATTCAAAAGCGAGGGGGGCTGGGAAGGTGAATTGGGCGATGGGAGTAGCCTAGATTGGGATATAATATACCAAAATATAAAAAAAGTATTGATTTCCCAAAAATATAGATTGATGCAGTTCAAGATTGTACATCGCCTATACTACTCCCCAGCCTTCCTCGCCAAAATATATAAGGAAAAGAGGGATATGTGTTGGAAGTGCTCAGCAGAAAATGCTGATCTGAGTCATCTACTATGGAACTGTCCAGAAATAAGTCGTTTTTGGATCAGTATTTATGAGGAACTGTACAGAAGACAAGATCAAAGTCAATCAATGCTTTATGCAGGCAATACTGGGTCTTTTCCCCCCTATTGATTTAACTCCCTCCGAGATACGCATTTTCTTGGAGGGGTTCATGGCCGCAAAGGCCTTGATTGTTAAATATTGGGGCACAAAAAATAGCCCTACCTTCTCTGAGTGGAGGGCTTTGATGGATACCATCGACTCCTATAGAAGAATAGCAGGAAAATAGAGTGACTTTGAAAGGGTGGGTTCTCCGCTGCAAAAATCCCGGTTACAGATAGATAGAGTAATATAGGTTTGGTCGGATCACGCAGCAGGGAATCAATTAAGGGAGGGGGGTGGGTAAAAAGGGTTAATTGCATTAGTCTGTGTATAATTATATCACATTATTTATCATTCTCCAACTGTATGTTATGGAATTTTATACACTTGTCTTAGAAAACAATAAAGAAGAAATTAAAGTAAAAAAAAAAATAATAATAAAAAAATTTCCTTGTCACGTATGCAGTGCAGGTGTACCTCACACCAAAAATGGGTATATGTCACCGGCCGAACTAACAGTCAGATTAACTATAATTTCCCTGTCACATATGCAGTGCAATTGTATCTCACACCAAAAATGGGTATATGTCACCGGCCGAACTAACAGTCAGATTAACTATAATTTCCCTGTCACATATGCAGTGCAATTGTATCTCACACCAAAAATGGGTATATGTCACCGGCCGAACTAACAGTCAGACCTCCTGACGAAGCTGAGGCGAAACGCGCGTCGGGGGTTCCAGCCTGTCCTGTGCCTATTGTCTCTGCCCTCCATCATGTCTCTCGGTATGTTATGATTTTCCACCAGGTGCCTATGAGCGAATTTTGCTTATAGCCTTTATTAGATGGTTTGGTGTATGGAGACTTATTTATTTGAGCACTTCAGATAGACATTATTTTACTTTTTGCTGCCATTTGTGTATCATTAAGGGCTCAATACCCATACACTCGCTCAGTGGCTATGCAATGGAGTGATGATCACAATTATTTTAGTGGTTAGTAGTACCATATACCACTTCTCTGTAAATCACCCCATTGCATACCATACATACACTTGACATGTGTTTCAACTTTTTGGCGGGTTATAGAGACACCGGCCGGGGGACTACGGCATCCGGGTTTTTTGCTGACTTTTTCAAACTTTTTTTGTTATCAAAAAAATATATAAATAAATAAAAAAATAAATAAATAATAATAATTATATATATATATATATATATATATATATATATATATATATATATATATATCACTATATATTTGTTTTTGACCCACGCCTGTATTAATCGCGTAATATTCGCATATTACGCGATCATTACCTGATTTTCGAGTAAAATAAAAGAATATAGAATATAACGAATATTTAAATTTGGAAATATTCGACGAATATTCTACAAAATATTCGCGAAATATCGCAAATTCGAATATGACCCCTGACGCTCATCACTAATAAATATCACTCCATACATTTCCAGAGACCCTCACCTCTCCAGTCATGTCCATCTAACATAGATAAGATGATGTAATGTGACATCATCAGAATCTCTCACCTCTCCAGTAAGCCGGAAGAGGATCTCTAGGGTGAGATTTATTATACTCTCCGCCATCTTGTCCCTGTCCTTATTCATCCTTGACGGGTCAATCAGAAGAAGGCTCTCATATAGAAGATCTCCACTGAGCGGATCCTATATTGTAGGAACTTGAATGGAAAGAAGATAAGACAATGGAAAATCCTACAAAATCCGATATAAATACAGTTACTGGAGATAAAATGGGAAAACATTAACCGTTTCATGATATAGTCAGGTTTATTTGTAATGATTATTGGTGTTGCTTTTACTTAACCCCTTAAGGACACAGCCTTATTTCGCCTTAAGGACCAGGCCATTTTTTGCAAATCTGACCAGTGTCACTTTAAGTGCTGATAACTTTAAAACACTTTGACTTATCCAGGCCATTCTGAGACAGTTTTTTCGTCACATATTGTTCTTCATGACACTGCTAAAATTGGGTCAAAAAAGTTAATATTTTTGCATAAAAAAATACCTATTTTACCAAAAAATGGGAAAAATTTGCAAATTTCAAAGTTTCAGTTTCTCTACTTCTGTAATACATAGTAATACCCCCAAAAATTGTGATGACTTTACATTCCCCATATGTCTACTTCATGTTTGAATTATTTTGGAAATTATATTTTATTTTTTGGGGATGTTACAAGGCTTAGAAGCAAATCTTGAAATTTTACAGAAATTTACAAAAACCCAATTTTTAGGGACCACTACAGGTCTGAAGTCACTTTGCGAGGCTTACATAATAGAAACCACCCATAAATGACCCCATCTAAGAAACCACACCCCTCAAGGTATTCAAAACTGATTTTACAAACTTCGTTAACCCTTTAGGTGTTGCACAAGAGTTATTAGCAAATGGGGATGAAATTTGAGAATTTCATTTTTTTGCCTAATTTTCCATTTTAACCCATTTTTTCCACTAACAAAGCAAGGGTTAACAGCCAAACAAGACTGTATCTTTATTGCCCTGACTGTGCTGTTTACAGAAACACCCAATATGTGGCCGTAAACTACTGTACGGCCACACAGCGGGGCGTAGAGTGAAAGGTGCGCCGTTTGGTTTTTGGAAGGCAGATTTTGCTGGACTGGTTTTTTGACACCATGTCCCATTTGAAGCCCCCCTGATGCACCCCTAGAGTAGAAACTCCCTAAAAGTGACCCCATCTAAGAAACGACACCCCTTTTTTTTTTATTTCAATAAACGTCTAACTTACCCTAAAACAAGAGCTCTAACCCTAATAACTCCCTAACTAACCCTAATTATTTGCCAAAAACAGGTATGGATGACAGGGACTGGGGTGCTGATGTACTGTCACTATTGGCAGACAGCACACAGGCACAGGGTCACAGGGGACTAATAAGTGGGGTGATGAAGGGCACAGGAGACAAATGAGGGGTGATGAGGATCACAGGGGACAGATGAGGGGCACTTTTGGTGTGTGTGTGTTTTATCACAGGTCTAACTGCACTGCCTCCAACTTCTCTGACTGAAATGACAGGATCGAAGGTGAGAGATAGCGTCCTGTACATAACTCATTGTGATTGGTCCACAGTCAGGACCAATCACAATGAATTATGTTCAGACAGCTATTTCTCATCTCCGATCCTCTCATTTCAGAGACAGCCGGGTGCCAGAATAGGAGGAGATGTGTGCGCGCATGCGCACACGCGTGAAATCACTCATTTGAACTAACGGGATCTGCGGCGGTGATCTGCGGCCGGGACCACTGCTGATCGGTCCCTGGCTGTCAAGGGGGAGATGTTTGGTCCCCGATACAGCACGGTAATATGCGCATCAGGTGCGCGATCTCGGCAGGGGAGCATTTAAATGAACGCCGTGCATGTACGGCGTTCTGGCACAGTTTTCCCCGCCGTACATGCACGGCGTTCTGCGCTAAGGGGTTAACATGATTATGAGATTCTTACATTGTTACACATTTTATTCTATCGGTTGTACATTTTATTTAATACATTAACCATATACAAAACCTATAGAATTTTTTTTTAAACATCGTCAGTGTTCAAAACTGGTGCGGAACTGCGCCACAATTACCACAACTAAATTGTACAGCAGCAACTGCACTGTTAGCCACTTGGCCAGGTGAGAGTTCAGCTTCCGCACAACTGGATTGCTGAGGATGTAGAGTTGTTTTCTGGCCACACATTTTATTATCGATCACTGACGAAAGAGCGTAGAAGGAGGAGTCTGAGCGACAGATGAAGTATCTGATGAGGACGATGACTAGGACACTGTTATAGATGAGGACAGACTTGTTGAGGTTGCTGGCCAGTTCTATTTTCCCACTTGATCTGGTGATGTGCCTCATGTACATAGAGCAACATGGCATTTTAAAAAGACAATTATTCCCAATCAGCTGGGCAGAAATAGTACTACTAAGCACGGAACTACACCACATTTACCACAACTAAGTGGTACGGCAGCAACTGCACTGCCAGGCACTTGGCCAGATGGTGGTTCAGCTTGTAGACAAGCTAATTGCTGGTTGAGAAAAGTTTTCTCATGACCACACCTTCCGTTATGGATATCTCATGACAGATTAAAGGACGAGCAGGAGGAGGAGTCCGAGTAAGAGAACACTGATGATGATGACAACAAGGACACCATACTGCTTCGGGATGCTGGCTGGCTTCCACAAAAAAGACCAGGTGTCACGGCCCATGGTGTGTTTTGTGACACTTTCCTTCACTTGCGGTTGCCCGTGGCAACGTGTGGTGTTGTGTGCATGTGGTGGCAGTGTCTCGGCCTTCTTGCTGTTTCCCAGGACATGGTTGCCTCTCATGCCGTTGCCGGCGGTAACAGGTAGAGTGTGATGTTTGTGTGTACACTTCCCCTTTAAGTGGCTTTCTTCCCTTGCCTGGTGTTGGAAGGGTTAATTCCCTTCCTAGTGAGTGTATGGGTGTGGCTACTTGGGCTATTTAGCTCCTGCTGGATGCCAGAAGAAGAGGGGTACTCCAGCCATGGTGTTTGCTGGAGTCATCCTCCTGGTCTCTATACCATCTGCCCAGTGAGGGCCACCCTTGTGGTCATAAGTAATGTTTAGACATTGATCTTCCTATGTTATGCTATGTCTAGTGGTGTCTCTAGGTTTGTTGCAGCTTATGGTTTCTGGGTTCCTGTGTGCTTTGTGTGCGTGTCCTTTTGTGTTTGGTGTAGACATTAGCACTTGTGCACGGGTTCCAGTCTGTGTGTCTGTGGCAAGTAGGTGTGGTACTAGTTTCCCTACCTGCCATTTCCATATGCTGTATATGTTTCCCCTTCCTTGCAGCTTGGCCAGTGAGACTCCTGTTCGTCCGTGCCTAGGAGGAACAGGTCGTCTTACCCTGCTCCTAGTCCAGGGCTATCCTGAGGGCTAGAAGGGACCCTAGGTTCCGGAGTATGAGCCCTCCTACCATCAGGGTTGGCTCATACAGCTAGGAGTCAGGGTCAGATTTAAGGAATGCGTTAGGAGGTGACCTGCTCCCTGATTCCTGTCCTGGCCCAGCAGCTACCCTTTATTATTGATACCGCACGGCTGAGGGTTTCCCCACCCTCAGCCGTGACACAAGGAGGAGGAAGACAGAGGACACACTTGTTCCAATTCAGAATGCTGTCCAGTTATATTTTCCCACAAGATCACGTGATGCCGCCTCATGTGCAACAATAGAGCCCTGGTACCTATGTTTGTGTCTTTAACCCCATGGCTTATTTTAACCCTTTCTACACCAGGCCAGTTTTCATCTTCCAGCACAGACAATTTTTTGCAAATCCAACGTGTCACTTTATGTGGTAATAACTTTGGAACACTTTTTCTTATCCAAGCCATTCTGAGACTGTTTTCTCATGACACATTGTACTTAACGACAGTGCTAAATTTGAGTCAATATATTTTTAATTTACTTACCGTATTTTTCGCCCCATAAGACGCACTTTCCCCCCCCCCCCCCAAAAGTGGGGGGAAAATGCCCCTGCGTCTTATGGGGCGAATGCTTCCATTTTACATCGCAGTCTGCGACGCTGCAGCATCGCGGACTGCGATGTATGAGCCGGGAGAGCGGAGGGGCTGGAGTCCGGAACTAGGGGCGGCGCCCGGTGCAGTCACTGTACTCTTACACCGTGCCCCGCCGCTCACCGCAGTATTTATAAACATGAATCCTCATCCTGTAACTAACGCTGTGCTCTGCCATGTTCCCATGTCCCCTGTATCCCCACAGCACTTACGAACAAGCTCCCATAGCAGGCAGAGCGGACGGCAGCAGTAACGTCACTCACTGACGTTGAGCGCCTGCTCCTCCCACTTTATGAATGAAGCAGGCGGAGCAGACGCGCGACGTCAGTGAGTGACATTACTGGTGCCGTCCGCTCTGCCTGCTATGGGAGCTTGTTCGTAAGTGCTGTGGGCATACAGGGGACATGGGAACATGGGAGAGCGCAGCGTTAGTTCAACTTAATAACAGGATGAGGCTTCATGTTTAGAAATAATTCGGTGAGCAGAGGGCCGGTGTATTTTGGGGTACACTGTTATGAGGGGGATCTGTGGATGACATATAGCAGTGTCATCCACAGATCCCCCCATAACAGTTCCATCCACAGATCCCCCACTCCATAACAATGCCATCCACAGATCCCCCACCCCATAACAATGCCATCCACAGATCCCCCCACCCCATAACAATGCCATCCACAGACCCCCCCACCCCATAACAATGCCATCCACAGATCCCCCCACCCCATAACAATGCCATCCACAGATCCCCCCACCCCATAACAATGCCATCCACAGATCCCCCCACCCCATAACAATGCCATCCACAGATCCCCCCACCCCATAACAATGCCATCCACAGATCCCCCCACCCCATAACAATGCCATCCACAGATCCCCCATAACAGCGCCATCCACAGATCCCCATAACAGTGCCATCCACAGATCCCCCACATGACAGTACGTCATCCACAGATCCCCCATAATAGTGTCATGCACAGACCACCATTAATTCAAAACCCACCAAAAGCACACCTTTTGGTTAAAAATATTTTTTTTCTTATTTTCGTCCTCAAAAACCTAGGTGCGTCTTATAGGCCGGTGCGTCTTATAGGGCGAAAAATACGGTATATAAAAAAATCCCAAATTTACCAAAAATTTTGAAAAATTCGAAATTTTCTAAATTTGAATTTCTCTACTGTTAAGACAGCTAGTAATGCCTCATAAAATAGTTAGTTATCAGTCATCATTCCTAATATGCCTGCTTTATGTTGGCATCATTTTGTAAATGTCATTTTGTTTGGCTTAGAAGTCATTTTTAAAATTTTCAACAAAATTTCCAAAAACATTTGTTTAAGCACCAATTCAGTTATAAAGTGATTTTGAGGGGCTTACATAATGAAAATGTGATACCCCAGAGTGGCATTACCACCTTTGTCTGGCCCACCCACTATCTTCAATGGTGTATCCCGTGTCATTTTATACATCTAGTATCATGTCCCGCATAATGTGTATTTGTATTTCTTACTTTATCATGTTAAAGTGTAATGTGCCTGGTTTACCAGCAGATGGCGGCAATCTTGGCAGAGTTAGTTTCCCTGAGAGGGGAGAGGTTGTGTCTAGAGCAGTCCCTGCAAGAGGAAGGCTGTGTGTTGGTCAGAAGAGCACTGTCTGCTCTGTTGGGCCCAGAGGCCTAAGCCGAGTGCCTTTTAAACCAGGAAGAAAGATTTCCTGGACAAAGATAAAGAGAGAAAGAGCTAAAGACAAAGATAACAGAAAGAGACAGATCAAGATAAAGACAGATTACAACAAAGAGTAAGAAGTTGCAGCATACAGCAGAAAGCAAAAGGAAAGGTTCCTATTTAATCCAGCCAACATAGAAGTGCTGAGTGAGTACAGATGTAGCAGAGCTGATTGTGTTTGCCTGCCAGACGTTAAAGGACTTCTGTCAGCCCACTAAACATTTTTTTTTTTTTGTTTAATAATAATCCCTACACTGCGATCTTTGCATACATAAGTAAAATAATAATTTTCGTTCAGTAGAATTTGATAAAACGCTATTTTTATAATATGTAAATTACCTTCCGTTCCCTGGCCCTGTCAATCACAATGCGGAGGGGGCGTCATTACGATCGGAGGATGTGGCTGCTACCAGCAAGTAGCCGCCCTACTTGCTGGTAGCAAGGTAATTTACATATTATAAAAATAGCGTTTTATCAAATTCTGCTGAACGAAAATTATTATTTTACTTATGTATGCAGAGATCGCAGTGTAGGGATTATTATTAAACAAAAAAAAAAAAACGGTTTAGTGGGCTGACAGAAGCCCTTTAAGCCCAAGTCTGCTGATAACCAAGAGAAAGTTGGAAGATTGTTTCCTGATGAAAGTTTGCCATGTAAAGCTGTTAACTACTTTAATACAAGTCTGGACTCCATTTCTTCTACCAAATTCCTCAACTGTTGACCCTTTTATCGCTGCTTCGGGCGACGCCTGGGGTTCCGGAAATCCAGGTAGGAGCACTGTGACAAGTGCAAAAGCCGCACCTAAAGGGACACTATAGGCAACTCTTACACCACTCTGGCAATCCTACACCTGGGTCCCACAATCACCTTCTACATAGGGGGATCTAATCCCTCGTTGCTGAAATGCAACTGGCGTCACGACAAAAACTCTAAAAACTCACATAACACCTGTAGAAGAGACCCCTGGCTCCGAAACGGCACATTGCAGAAACCACCCATAAATGACCCCATTTTAGAAATTACACCCCTTAAATTATTCAAAATTAATGTTATAAACTTTTTTAACCTTTTAGGTGTTCCACGAGAATTAAAGGAAAATGGAGGCGAAATTTCAACATTTCATTTTTTTATGCAGATTTTTCATGTTAATCAATTTTTTCTTGCAACACAGCAAGGGTCAACAGCAAACTAAACCTCAATATGCATTACTCTGATTCTGTAGTTTACAGAAATACCCCATATGTGGTGGTAAACTGCTCTATGGGCACGTGGCAGTGGTCAGAAGGAAAGGAGCGCCATATGGATTTTGGAGGCAGATTTTGCTAGAATGGTTTTTGGGCACCATTTTGTATTTGAAGAGACCCTGATGTACCCAAAATTTGACCCAAAATTTGTTGCCTATTTTCTCCTGAATACGAAATCACCCCATATGTGGTGGTAAACTGCTGTGGGGGCACATGGCAGGACTCAGAACGGAAGGAGCGCCATATGGCTTTCGCAGTGCAGATTTTGATGGATTGGTTTATGGGCGTCATTGGTTTTTATTTTTTGAGTGATTGTCTTATGTGGGGGATCATTTTTTGTGGGATGAGGTGACATTTTCGTTGGCACCATTTTAGGGTACAAAAGACTTTTTGATTGCTTGGTATTACACTTTTTTGTGGCTGTTTTAGCAAAATTTTAAAAAATATTTTTTACAGTATTCACCTGAGGGGGCATATAATGTTATATTTTTATAGAGCATATTGTTACGGATGCACGATACTCAATATGTCAATTACAGATGGAGCAGAGTTAGCACTCCAGCTCTTAACTCAAATTTCTTAACGCATTATCTTGAGACAAAAGCCATTGAAAAGCAATTGAAGGTGTTTGCTCAGATTAGATAACACAACTCAGAAATCTCAAAAACCATTTTCTGACTGCCCTATTTTTTTTATTTTTCTGGCGATTGTCTTAGGTAGGGTCTCATTTTTTGTGGGAAGAGATGGAGGTTTGATTGGTATCATTTTGCGGTACATAAGATTTTTTGATCGCTTGGTATTACACTTTTTGTGAGGCAAGGTGACAAAAAATGGCTCTATTTTTTACAGCATTCACCTGAGGGGGCATCTCATGTTATATTTTTATATAGCAGGTTGTTACGGACATGACGATACCTAATGTGTCTATCCTTTTTATTTTTGTTAAGTTTTAAACAGTAAATGCATTTTTGAACAGAAGTAAATCTTGTTTTTGTGTTGCCATTTTCTGAGAGCCTATATTTTTTTCTTTTTTGGGCCATTGTCTTAGGTAGGGTCATATTTTTTGCGGGACGAGATGACGGTTTGATTGGTACCATTTTGGGCTAAATACATCTTTTTGATCGCTTGGTAATACACTTTTTGTGAGAGAAGATTATCAAAAATGGCTGTTTTGGCACTGGTTTGTTTTTCTTTTTTCTTTTAGTGACAGGGTGGATCATGTGATATTTTTATAGAGGCGGTCGATACGGATGCAGCAATAGCTTATATGTATACTTTTCTTTTTTTCCTATTTTTTTTTTGTACTTAATTATGGGAAAAGAACACTTTTTTTAAAATTGAAACTTTTATATTTTTTTATTATACAAAACTTTATTTTTAATTATTTTTTATTTCTTGTTTTCCCCACAACTTTTGGGGGTCTGATCCCCTGTACAATGCATTACAATACTTGTATTACTTGTAATGCAGTGTATTACTTGTAATGCAGTGTATAAGGCCCCTTTCACACGGGCGAGTATTCCGCGCGGATGCGATGCGTGAGTTGAATGCATTGCACCCGCACTGAATACCGACCCATTCATTTCTATGGGGCTGTTCACATGAGCGGTGATTTTCACGCATCACTTGTGCATTGCGTGAAAATCGCAGCATGCTCTATATTCTGCGTTTTTCACGCAACGCAAGCCCCATAGAAGTGAATGGGGTTGCGTGAAAATCGCAAGCATCCGCAAGCAAGTGTGGATGCGGTGCGATTTTTTACGCATGGTTGCTAGGTGACACAGTCTAGTCACTGTATTTCCTGACCAGCGCTGTAATAATACCGCGCTGCGGGAAGTGACATCCTAACCAGCGGCGTAGTACTATGGCGCGCTGATCGGGTGGGTGTAGGAGCTGCGCCCGCCCTATCAGCTACAGGGGACCGGCTGTTCCCATTAGCCGGACCCCTGCTGTATGCGCCGGCGCATTAACCCTCACTATGCCGCTGTCAGCGCTGACCGCGGCATGTGCGGGCTGTGTGGAGGGAGGGAGCGAGCTACCTCCCCTTCCCCATAGCGTCCTCACGCTGCTATGACAGGGACCCGATGGCAGGAAAGGCTTCCACAGGCATCGGGGCTGCCTTCCATGTAAGGCCTCTTTCACACTACCGTATGGCTATTTCAGTGTTTTGCGGTCCGTTTTTCACAGATCCGTTGTTCCGGTTTTTTTTTTCCGTTGTGTTTCCGTTTCCGTTCTGTTTTTCTGTTCCGTTTTTCCGTATGGCACATACAGTATACAGTAATTACATAGAAAAAATTGGGCTGGGCATAACATTTTCAATAGATGGTTGCCCAAAAACGGAACGGATACGGAAGACATACGGATGCATTTCACTATGTGTTCCGTTTTTTTTGCAGACCCATTGACTTGAATGGAGCCACGGAACGTGATTTGCGGGCAATAATAGGACATGTTCTATCTTTCAACGGAAAGGGAAAACGGAAATATGGAAACTGAATGTATACGGAGTACATTCCGTTTTTTTTGCGGAATCATTGAAATGAATGGTTCCGTATACGTAACGCAAAAAACGGCCCACAAAACGGAAAAACAAAACTGTAGTGTGAAAGAGGCCTAAGCCTGTGAGATCCAGCCTCCTGTATCTCACAGGCAGGAAGGCTGTAAATGTATTACAGTGAGTAATTAACTCTTAGGCCTCTTTCACACGGGCGTTGCGGAAAAATGTGCGGGTGCGTTCCGGGAACACCCGCAATTTTTCCGCGCGAGTGCAAAACATTGTAATGCGTTTTGCACTGGCGTGAGAAAAATCACGCATGTTTGGTACCCAAACTTGAACTTCTTCACAGAAGTTCGGGCTTGGGATAGGTGTTGTGTAGATGTAATTATTTTCCCTTATAACATGGTTATAAGGGAAAATAATAGCATTCTGAATACAGAATGCTTAGTAGGTGATCAATTGAGGGTTAAAAAAAAAATTAAAAAAATTAACTCACCTTCTCCTCTTGTTCGCGTAGTTCCCGGTCTCTTCTTTACTTCTTAAAAGATGAACTATCGGCTAGGACCTTTGGTGACGTCAGATCACATGCTCCAATCACATGGTCCATCACCACGGTGATGTACCATGTGATTGGAACATGTGATCTGACGTCACCAAAGGTCCTTTAGCCCACAGCTCATCATTAAAAAGTAAAGAAGAGACCGGGAACTACGCGAATAAGAGGAGAAGGGGAGTTAATTTTTTTATTTTTTTTTAACCCTCAATTTATCACCTACTAAGCATTCTGTATTCAGAATGCTATTATTTTCCCTTATAACCATGTTATAAGGGAAAATAATTACATCTACACAACACCTATCCCAAGCCCGAACTTCTGTGAAGAAGTTCAAGTTTGGGTACCAAACATGCGTGATTTTTCTCACGCCAGTGCAAAACGCATTACAATGTTTTGCACTCGCGCAGAAAAATTGCGGGTGTTCCCGGAACGCACCCGCACATTTTTCCGCAACGCCCGTGTGAAAGAGGCCTAAGAGTTAATTACTCACTGTAATACATTTACAGCCTTCCTGCCTGTGAGATACAGGAGGCTGGATCTCACAGGCTTAGGCCTCTTTCACACTACAGTTTTGTTTTTCCGTTTTGTGGGCCGTTTTTTGCGTTACGTATACGGAACCATTCATTTCAATGATTCCGCAAAAAAAACGGAATGTACTCCGTATACATTCAGTTTCCATATTTCCGTTTTCCCTTTCCGTTGAAAGATAGAACATGTCCTATTATTGCCCGCAAATCACGTTCCGTGGCTCCATTCAAGTCAATGGGTCTGCAAAAAAAACGGAACACATAGTGAAATGCATCCGTATGTCTTCCGTATCCGTTCCGTTTTTGGGCAACCATCTATTGAAAATGTTATGCCCAGCCCAATTTTTTCTATGTAATTACTGTATACTGTATGTGCCATACGGAAAAACGGAACAGAAAAACAGAACGGAAACGGAAACACAACGGAAAAAAAAAAACGGAACAACGGATCTGTGAAAAACGGACCGCAAAACACTGAAATAGCCATACGGTAGTGTGAAAGAGGCCTTACATGGAAGGCAGCCCCGATGCCTGTGGAAGCCTTTCCTGCCATCGGGTCCCTGTCATAGCAGCGTGGGGACCCTATGGGGAAGGGGAGGTAGCTCGTTCCCTCCCTCCACACAGCCCGCACATGCCGCGGTCAGCGCTGACAGCGGCATAGTGAGGGTTAATGCGCCGGCGCATACAGCAGGGGTCCGGCTAATGGGAACAGCCGGTCCCCTGTAGCTGATAGGGCGGGCGCAGCTCCTACACCCACCCGATCAGCGCGCCATAGTACTACGCCGCTGGTTAGGATGTCACTTCCCGCAGCGCGGTATTATTACAGCGCTGGTCAGGAAGGGGTTAATCCTGCAGATCTGTGTTTTTTTGTGCTGGCCTGATGGAGATAAACTTGCATTACAGGAGATACTTGCACAGATCTAGAAGCAGCCGAGCTTGGCATAAGCCTGACACGTCTTGTGCCTTTGCTCACAGATCAGAAGTATCACCAGGTCCTGAGCTGACCAGGAGATCTGCCCCCGTCACTCCTCTTGGAGGTTTGGGCTTCCGTTGCCTCTGCTCTTTATTGCTGCTACAGCCACCAACCTCCTCATCTGATGTCTCCTCTTGATCATCCCGATCCAGCTCCTAGTTCCTGTACAACACACAATTATCATCAAAGTCCTGTCTCCACCACTTTTATCAGACTGTAAGGGTCCATTTACACGTCCACAATTTCATTCCGCATTTTGCCGAACGGAATTGCGACCCATTCATTTCTATGGGGCACTTCCGGGTCCGCAATTCCGTTCCCGAAAAAAATAGAACGCAATTGCGGACAAGAATAGGCATATTCTAAGTGTCGGCAATGTGCGGTCCACAAAATGCGGAACGCACATTGCCACTGTCCGTGTTATTCGGATCCGCAAAACACTTTACGGACTTCGGAATGGAGCCTAATACGTCATCCTCAGATCATTGACCCTCCTCCCAATTTCTCTGTATTTGGTCTGAGTGCCACTGTCACAACCACTGCCCCTACCTCCGTCACCATGGCTACCTTGTTGTCCTCAATAATAATGTGGAACTTATCGGCAGCGAGGGAGAACTGTGGTGCTGCTACTGCTGCTTACACTACTACCCACATGCTAATTCTGGGAGGCATTTTGCACTCTTATGTTTACCACACATTTTATTATGAGGCCTTCAAAAAAAAAGTCCTGGGTTTGATACACAGATCATTAAACAGTACTAGCAAAATTGCAAGTGTTTTTTATATACTTTAAAGTTATAAACAAAATTTCTCCCCTTCTACAAACACACTGCACACTGGTATTGATAATTTAAAATGCGTAAAATAAAAATGCCCTGTTACTGTAATTATTGCAGCATATGTTCAGTAATATGCATGGTATCGTGACACAATAAAGTGCATTAATAGTTAAAGGGGTTATCCGATTCCTGAAATGCCCCCCCATATGCCCGGGCCCCTCACACACAAAATACTGACCTTGCCAGTACCTGCATCGCTTCTGGTCCCTGCATGGCCGTAGTTGCTTCTCCCCATGCGCGGATGAAAACATCCAGTGTTGGGAGGGGCAGCCAATGGCAGGCGGCGACGGGGACAAGCCTCTCTAGCATCGCACGTTATCGCACAATTCATGTGAAATTAATTGCCAGAACTTTGGATTTGTTTGGCATAGAAATTTTTATGAACTTCATAAAGAATCAGATCAGTTTCTAATTGATTCGCTCATCTCTACTATAGACCTTATCTTACCCAGTAACTATTAAAATAGTACCTGTACATTTCCGATCACCGCCGCGCAGCGGGTGGTGATCGGAACAAGGTGCCTGCTCAAATCATTGAGCAGGCACCCTGGGACAATGCGCGGGGGGGTCCCGTGACCCCCCCGTGTCGGCGATCACCGCAAACCGCAGGTCAATTCAGACCTGCGGTTTGCGGCCTTTACGGGAGTTGCGGCAGGCAGTCAGCAGTGCCATCGGGTCCCCGTGCGGCTATAAGGGGGACCCGATGGCATGGAAGGCAGCGCGATGCCTTCCTTAGGCATCAGAGCTGCCTTCTGGTGACGAGCCTGTGAGATCCAGAGGGCTGGATGAGTAATACACACAGTATTACTCATACAGCCAATGCATTTCAATACAGAAGTATTGGACTGCATTGTAAAGGGGATTAGACCCCCAAAAGTTGAAGTCGCAAAGTGGGACAAAGAATAAAGTGGGGGGAAAAAGTTTAAAAAACGAAAGTTTAAAAAAATATATATTCATTTCCCCCCAAAAAAAAATATTTGGGGAAAAAAAAAGAAAAAAGTAGACATATTAGGTATCGCCGCATCCGTATCGACCGGCTCTATAAACATATCACATGACCTAACCCCTCAGATGAACACCGTAAAAAATAGAAACTGCTAAATAAACCATTTTTTTGTCACCTTACATCACTAAAAGTACAACAGCAAGCGATCAAAAAGGCGTACGCCCATCAATATAGTACCAATCTAACCGTCACCTCATCCCGCAAAAAATGAGCCCCTACCTAAGACAATCGCCCAAACAATAAAAAAAAACTATGGCTCAGAATATGGAGACACTAAGGCCTAGTTCACACTTCAGTGATTTGATCAGTGACTTCCATCGGCGATTGTGAGCCAAAACCAGGTGCAGGTCAAAAACACAGAGCAGGTGCAGATATTTCCATTACACCTTATCTCTGTGGAGGCTCCAATCCTGTTTTTTGGCTCACAATCACTGATGGAAATCACTGACCAAACACGGACGTGTGAACTAGGCCTCAAACATATTAGTAAACTAAAAAAAGTGTACATATTAGGTATCGCCGTGTCCGTAATAACATGCTCTATAAAAATCTCACATGACATAACCCCTCAGGTGAACACCGTAAAAAAAAAAGTGTAAAAAAAGCCAAAAAGTGTAACAGCAAGCGATCAAAAAGTCATACACACCCCAAAATAGCGCCAATCAAACAGTCATCTCATCCCGCAAGAATCATACCCTACCCAAGATAATCGCCCAAAAACTGAAAAAACTATGGCTCTCAGACTATTGAAACACTAAAACCTGATTCTTTTTTTGTTTAAAAAAAGAAATCATTGTGTAAAAGTTACATACAAAAAAAAAAGCATACATATTAGGTATCGCCACGTCCGTAATAACCTGCTCTATAAAAATATCACATGACCTAACCCCTCAGGTGAATACCGTAAAAAGATAAAAATAAAAACTGTGTAAAAAAAGCCATTAAAAGTCATACACAACCCAAAATAGTGCAAATCATCCCGAAAAAAAATTAGCCTTTACACAAGACAGTCGCCTAAAAAATAAATAAAATATGGCTTTCAGAATGTGGAGACACTAAAGAATCATTTAAAAAAAAAATGCTTTGTTATGTAAAACTGAAACAAACAACCAAAAAAAGTCATATTTGGTATTGTCGCGTCTGTGACAACCTGCTCTATAAAAATATCACATGATCTAACCTGTCAGATTAATGTTGTAAATAGGAAAAATTTAAAACGGTGCCAAAACAGCTATTTCTTGTTATCTTGCCACACAAAAAGTGTAATATAGAGCAACCAAAAATCATATGTACCCTAAACTAGTACCAACAAAACTGCCACCCTATCCCGTAGTTTCTGAAATGGGGTCACAGTTTATACTCTAGGAATGCATCAGGGGGGCTTCAAATGGGACATGGTGTCAAAAAAACAGTCCTGCAAAATCTGCCTTCCAAAAACCATATGGCGTTCCTTTCCTTCTGCGCCCTGCTGTGTGCCCGTACAGCGGTTTACGACCACATATGGAGTGTTTCTGTAAACTACAGAATCAGGGCCATAAATATTGAGTTTGTTTGGCTTTTAACCCTTGCTTTGTAACTGGAAAAAAATTATTAAAATGGAAAATCTGCCAAAAAAGTGAAATTTTATCTCTATTTTCCATTAATTCTTGTGGAACACCTAAAGGGTTAACAAAGTTTGTAAAATCAGTTTTGAATACCTTGAGGGGTGTAGTTTCTAAAATGGCGTCATTTTTGGGTGGTTTCTATTATGTAAGCCTCAAAAATGGGTTTTTGAAAAATTCAAGATTTGCTTCTAAACTTCTAAGCCTTGTAACGTCCCCAAAAAATATAATATAATTCCCAAAATGATCCAAACATGAAGTAGACATATATGGAATGCAAAGTAATAACTATTCTTGTAGGTATCACTATGTATTATAGAAGTAGAGAAATTGAAACTTGAAAATTTGCTAATTTCCTCAAATTTATTGTAAATTTGGTATTTTTTTAGAAATAAAAATGAATTTTTTTGACTCCATTTTACCAGTGTCATGAAGTACAATATGTGACGAAAAAACAATCTCAGAACGGCCTGGATAAGTCAAAGCGTTTTAAAGTTATCACCACATAAAGCGACACTGGTCAGATTTGCAAAAAATGGCCTGGTCAATAAGGTGAAAATGAGCCCGGTCCCTAAGGGGTTAAATGGCATCATTAAAAAAAAATTAATAATAATACAACCTATCCCCCCAAAAACCTGTACGGCAACCAAAAAGTAAAAGACTTTGGGGGAGATTTATTAAACTAGTGTAAAGTAGAACTGGCTTAGTTGCCCATAGCAACCAGTCAGATTCCATCATTTTCCAAAGGAGCTGTAAAAAATGAAAGGTGGAATCTGATTGGTTGCTATGGGCAACTAAGTCAGTTCTACTTTACACCGGTTTGATAAATGACCCCATTACTGCTTATGTTAGGAGGGGAAGAAAAGAAACCGTCCCAATTGGTTTGATCCTAAAAGGGTTAACCCCAACTTCTGCTCAGGGAGTTCAGGAAAGACCCACCTCTGTAGCTGGAAACTACGGGTCACCGTCCAGGACAAACTTCCTCCAGTCCTGAGAAGGCGGATTCTGTCCTCACTGACTGATTACCTGCCCCAGTAATCCTGACAGACAATGGCGGTGACTGTACACATACCTCCATCTGCACCGCTGGACACTACATGGATGGGGGAGACTAGTGGGCTAAAGGACCTTTCATGATGTCATGACCATGTGACCATGTGTGGGAGGAGTCAGGCTCCAGGCTGTGCAGCTGGAGGAGGTAAAGGACCTTTCATGATGTCATGGTCATGTGACCATGTACGGGCGGAGTCGGGGGTCACATGACCAAGCTCTGCCATGATAGGCTTATATCCTCAATGTGTAGTTATAGTGTATGTAGCAGAGCTGTCTCTGTGATGTGTATGTAGCGGAGCTGTCTCTGTGTGACGTGTATGTAGCAGTGCTGTCTCTGTGTGATGTGTATGTAGTGGAGCTGTCTCTGTGTGATGTGTATGTAGCGGAGCTGTCTCTGTGTGATGTGTATGTAGCAGAGCTGTCTCTGTGTGACGTGTATGTAGTGGAGCTGTCTCTGTGTGACGTGTATGTAGCGGAGCTGTCTCTGTGTGATGTGTATGTAGCAGAGCTGTCTCTGTGTGATGTGTATGTAGCAGAGCTGTCTCTGTGTGATGTGTATGTAGCGGAGCTGTCTCTGTGTGATGTGTATGTAGCGGAGCTGTCTCTGTGTGATGTGTATGTAGCGGAGCTGTCTCTGTGTGATGTGTATGTAGCAGTGCTGTCTCTGTGTGATGTGTATGTAGCAGAGCTGTCTCTGTGTGATGTGTATGTAGCAGTGCTGTCTCTGTGTGATGTGTATGTAGCAGAGCTGTCTCTGTGTGATGTGTATGTAGCAGAGCTGTCTCTGTGTGATGTGTATGTAGCGGAGCTGTCTCTGTGTGATGTGTATGTAGCAGTGCTGTCTCTGTGTGATGTGTATGTAGCGGAGCTGTCTCTGTGTGATGTGTATGTAGCGGAGCTGTCTCTGTGTGATGTGTATGTAGCGGAGCTGTCTCTGTGTGATGTGTATGTAGCGGAGCTGTCTCTGTGTGATGTGTATGTAGCAGAGCTGTCTCTGTGTGATGTGTATGTAGCGGAGCTGTCTCTGTGTGATGTGTATGTAGCGGAGCTGTCTCTGTGTGATGTGTATGTAGCGGAGCTGTCTCTGTGTGATGTGTATGTAGCGGAGCTGTCTCTGTGTGACGTGTATGTAGCAGAGCTGTCTCTGAATGATGTGTATGTAGCAGAGCTGTCTCTGTGTGATGTGTATGTAGCGGAGCTGTCTCTGTGTGATGTGTATGTAGCGGAGCTGTCTCTGTGTGATGTGTATGTAGCAGAGCTGTCTCTGTGTGATGTGTATGTAGCGGAGCTGTCTCTGTGTGACGTGTATGTAGCGGAGCTGTCTCTGTGTGACGTGTATGTAGCAGAGCTGTCTCTGAATGATGTGTATGTAGCAGAGCTGTCTCTGTGTGATGTGTATGTAGCGGAGCTGTCTCTGTGTGATGTGTATGTAGCGGAGCTGTCTCTGTGTGACGTGTATGTAGCAGAGCTCTCTGTGTGATGTGTATGTGGTGTTCTTGGTAAGGTCACTGTAGCCCCACGGCCTCTTTAGTTGGACTCCACCACTCATATTGATGACCTATCTTTGGTGTTCGGAGTTTAAATAAAGCTTGTTGAAAGGAGAGCAGCCAATCAACAAGCGTTTAAGCTGTGGGCACTTAGAAGCGATCATAGTCATGCCTAGTATTAGCACGGCTGTGATTGGCCGGCGCACCATGTGACCCTGCATACATAAATGCTGGATCACGTGGTGTGCCGCCATCCTCTGTGAGTGACCTGTAGGCATTTCTGGTCGGTGCAATCCTCCTCCTGTAGTGCACCAGTGACACAGAAATACAATAGTGAATCCGTGAGGTAATTGTGTCAGCGACACTAAGCCTATATTTTTTTAAATTAAGAACACCCCTTTTCTCATCTGTCTAAGGCCTGTGTCAGACGAGCGAGTCCATTGGCGGGAATCAAGCTCCATGTGTGAGCGTTATCCTCGGAGCCCACAGCATTACACTGATTTATAATGCTCTGTGACTCTGTATGACCTTACTGCTACAGAATGGTAGTGGAATAACACTGTCAGTATGATCCTGTATCAGTAAGGTCATGCACAGACACACAGCATTATAAATCAGTGTAATATCCAAGAACAACATAGGGGCCTGTATACTTATTATGGCGCTGAGAAGCCGTTATTAGATCAAAGCAGCGATGTGATCCAGGTTCATTCTTGTTTTGGGAGATTTTATAGATCCTTTCCTTTTTTTGCACTCTGGTGTTAGCACTCCTCCCATTGTTAGCATGGTTACATGCTGGAGGTAATGTCACGACCATGGTCATGGTCATGACTCCTTAACCGCATGCTGTTGCCTGCGGTCTCGTTTGGTTGTTTCAACCACAGGTGAGGGCCGCTTGTTTGTTGCCTCACTTGTGGTTGCCGTTGGCAACATGTTCTTCTGATTGTACTTGGCAGTATAGCAGCCTGAGCTGTTGCTAGGCAGCTTGCTGTCAAGTGCATGCGGTTACACCTGGTTAGGTGTGTGTGTGTTTATGCATGCACTTTGTGTGTCATTTGTGCACGAGCTTTACTTATGTGTGCATGTCCCCTTTAAGTGGCTGTCTTCCCTTCCCTGGTGTGAGAAGGGTTAAATCCCTTCCTAGTATGTGAGCACTGGGTGTGTCTGTGTGGGTGTGGCTACTCGGGCCTATATAGCTTCTGATTCAGAAGTCTGAGGGGTACTTCATATGCTGTATATGTTTCCCTTCTCCCTTATAGCTTGGCCAGTGAGACTCCTGTTGCTCCGTGTCTAGGAGGAACAGGTCGTCTTACCCTGCTCCTAGTCCAGGGCCACCCTGAGGGCTAGTAGGAATTACAGGTTCCAGTGTATGAGCCCTCCCACCATCGGGTTCGGCTCATACGGCTAGGAGACAGGGTCAGAATTAGGGATGTGATAGGCGGTGACCTGCTCCCTGATTCCTGTCCTGGCCTAACATCTATGCTTCAGAGAGACATCGCACGGCTGAGGGTTTCCCCCATCCTCAGCCGTGACAGGTAACTGGTGAGTTGTTTGTGAGTCGGCCTGATGCTCCTGTAATTTGCCCACTGGCTCCTGGTATTGCCCATACCGCTCAGGTAGGAGAGTGTTAGGTCCCCGAGCTACTTGAGAAACCTTGGCGCGGTGCTTGGGCTCAGACATGTCCTACACCGTAGGACATGTTGGCTAATCTCTCAATTTTAAAATCAGTTTGAGGGTTTAGTAAGACCGCAGAGTGCACCTGTCTTTGTTATTATTTTGTTATATTGCTTTATTGATTATCACATCCACATAATTGCTATCTTGTGTAGGATGTCTATTGTGGTACTTGTGGTTCGCTGCGGGCATCCTCCACTGTATGCATTTTTGCTGTGGATCGTCATTAGCAACGGGCCACAAGTGCAGGATTTGCTCCCCTATATACACTCACCTAAAGAATTATTAGGAACACCTGTTCTATTTCTCATTAATGCAATTATCTAGTCAACCAATCACATGGCAGTTGCTTCAATGCATTTAGGGGGGTGGTCCTGGTCAAGACAATCTCCTGAACTCCAAACTGAATGTCAAAATGGGAAAGAAAGGTGATTTAAGCAATTTTGAGCGTGGCATGGTTGTTGGTGCCAGACGGGCCGGTCTGAGTATTTCACAATCTGCTCAGTTACCGGGATTTTCACGCACAACCATTTCTAGGGTTTACAAAGAATGGTGTGAAAAGGAAAAAACATCCAGTATGCGGCAGTCCTGTGGGCGAACATGCCTTGTGGATGCTAGAGGTCAGAGGAGAATGGGCCGACTGATTCAAGCTGATAGAAGAGCAACGTTGACTGAAATAACCACTCGTTACAACCGAGGTATGCAGCAAAGCATTTGTGAAGCCACAACACGCACAACCTTGAGGCGGATGGGCTACAACAGCAGAAGACCCCACCGGGTACCTCTCATCTCCACTACAAATAGGAAAAAGAGGCTACAATTTGCACGAGCTCACCAAAATTGGACTGTTGAAGACTGGAAAAATGTTGCCTGGTCTGATGAGTCTCGATTTCTGTTGAGACATTCAAATGGTAGAGTCCGAATTTGGCGTAAACAGAATGAGAACATGTATCCATCATGCCTTGTTACCACTGTGGTGTAATGGTGTGGGGGATGTTTTCTGGGCACACTTTAGGCTCCTTAGTTCCAATTGGGCATCGATTAAATGCCTACCTGAACATTGTTTCTGACCATGTCCATCCCTTCATGACCACCATGTACCCATCCTCTGATGGTTACTTCCAGCAGGATAGTGCACCATGTCACAAAGCTCGAATCATTTCAAATTGGTTTCTCGAACATGACATTGAGTTCACTGTACTAAAATGGCCCCCACAGTCACCAGATCTCAACCCAATAGAGCATCTTTGGGATGTGGTGGAACGGGAGCTTCGTGCCCTTGATGTGCATCCCTCAAATCTCCATCAACCGCAAGATGCTATCCTATCAATATGGGCCAACATTTCTAAAGAATGCTATCAGCACCTTGTTGAATCAATGCCACGTAGAATTAAGGCAGTTCTGAAGGCAAAAGGGGGTCCAACACCGTATTAGTATGGTGTTCCTAATAATTCTTTAGGTGAGTGTATATGCACGACTGCATGTGGGTTTGAGCACTTCCTGCTTGTTTAATACCACGCCATTCTATTCAGTTTGTATGTATAAAAATATAACCTCATGGTAATTGTAATGTTTGTTTTTTCATTCCACTTCATAAATAATTTTGCTACAATATAGCAATACATTAGATGGCATGGATCTCGGAGGAATTCAACAACTGTGACGACCACGTTTAATTGAATTTCCTCATGCCAGCCCACACACATCCGCCACAAGAATGACCCCTGTCTTATGTAAATACAGCGGCATAAAAGGCCTTTTCTGTCCGGTGAATGCCTAATGTTTGGGGCCTGTACTCCACTGGCCTGCAGTAAAATTGATATCCAATGACCGTCTACTATACCTCCAGCCACATAATCACTTGATCTTTTCTGTACGGTGAATGCATAATTTTTGGGGCCTGTAATCTAACTGGCCAACAGTAAAATTGTCATACGGTGACCGCCTAATGTACCTCCAGCCACAAAATCACTTGTTCTTTTCTGTACTGTAAATGCCTAATGTTTGGGGCCTGTACTCCACTGGCCTGCAGTAAAATTTTTATCCATTGACTACATAATGTACCTCGAGCCACATAATCACAATTTCTTTTATGTCAGGTGAATGCCTAATTTTTAGGACCCGTAGTCCCGTGGCCTAAAATAAAAATTTTCCTAGGTTCCAGCAGGGCACATTTTTGAGAATTTCCCATTAAGACGCATAAAAATGGCCCCTGATTAAAATACATATTTTTTTGTGGGAATTTTTGTCATTGATCCCCCTCTGGTATGTCACTGTCCATGTTGTGGGACTATTTGTGCACTTCTAGTAAGTATTTGGTGGCTGTAAATATGACCTGAAGGTTTTTCAGGTTCGCCTGCCATTAAAGTGAATGGGGCCCGCAGCGAACTTGCGGTTCGCGAACATTTCATCGCGTTTGCGAATCGTCCCGGCCGATTTTCGTCCATCACTAACAATAAATATAAAGTTTTGTTTGGTTGTTAACCACCGATGTGTTAAGGAATAAAATGGATTAAAATGGAAAATCTGCCAAAAAAGTGAAATTTAGAAATTTCATCTCCATTTTCCTTTAATTCTTGTGGAACACCTAAACATAGTACATAACATAAGGCCGAAAACAGACATTTGTCCATCGAGTTCGGCCTGTCATCCTGCAAGTTGATCCAGAGGAAGGCAAAAAAAAAAAACTGTTAGGTAGAAGCCAATTTTCGCCACTTTAGGGGAATAAAAAATTCCTTCCCGACTCCAATCAGGCAATCAGAATAACTCCCTGGATCAACGACCCATCTCTAGTAGCTATAGCCTGTAATATTATTACGCTCCAGAAACACATCCAGGCCCCTCTTGAATTCCTTTATTGTACTCACCATCACCACCTCCTCAGGCAGAGAGTTCCATAGTCTCACTGCTCTTACCGTAAAGAATCCTTTTCTATGTTTGTGTACAAACCTTCTTTCCTCCAGACGCAGAGGATGTCCCCTCGTCACAGTCCTGGGGATAAATAGATGATGGGAGAGATCTCTGTACTAACCCCTGATATATTTATATATAGTAATTAGATCTCCCCTCAGTCGTCTTTTTTCTAAAGTGAATAACCCTAATTTTGATAATCTTTTAGGGTACTGTAGTTGCCCCATTCCAGTTATTACTTTAGTTGCCCTCCTCTGGACCCTCTCCAGCTCTGCTATGTCTGCCTTGTTTACAGGAGCCCAGAACTGTACACAGTACTCCATGTGTGGTCTGACTAGCGATTTGTAAAGTGGTAGGACTATGTTTTCATCACGGGCACCTATGCCCCTTCTGATGCAACCCATTATCTTATTGGCCTTGGCAGAAGCTGCCTGACACTGGTTTTTGCAGCTTAGTCTAATTCCTAGATCCTTTTCCATGTCAGTGTTACCGAGTGTTTTATCATTTAGTATGTACGGGTGACTTGCATTATTCCTTCCCATGTGCATAACCTTACATTTGTCAGTGTTAACCACCTCAGGACCGCCGTACGCAGGATTGCGTCTTTGCGGCGGTCCTGTTGTTCTGGGTGGACGCGCCGGTGCGTCCTCTCGCGAGACGCGAGATTTCGTGCATTGCCGGCCCGCGCATGCGCATCGCGGGCCGGCAAAAGTTAAAGAAGTATTTAGTCACCAGCCTGCCAGCAACGATCATTGGCTGGCAGGCTGGCGATTTTCAAAAAATCGAATCAGAAGCCAGATAACAGATCATATTAGTAAATATGATCTGTTATATGGCTTGTCTGCTCCTGTGCTGGTCCTTTTCGTCGGTTGGATCCAGCAGAGGAGCAGACTTCACAGTGAGTAGCACCAACACCACACTTTAGCCCCAGATCACCCCCCTGCACCCCAATTAACCCTTTGATCACCCCTTTGATCGCCCCTGTCAATCACTATTGAAAGGAAAAAAAGTGATCAGTGTAAACTGTCACTTTTTTTTTTTCACTAGTATTGGCTGTTAGGTTTTAGGGATAGTTTAGGCCCCTTGGTTAGGTAGTTAGCGTCAGTTAGCGCCCAGCCCACCGCACCGCAGTCACTTTTATTCCCTGATTAGCGTATCGCTAATCAGCATTTGTACTTTTATAGTATCTGTAAGTGATCAAAACTGATCACGGTCAGATCTATAATAGTATTAGTGTCACTTTAGTTCGCCCTCC
The DNA here is from genome assembly GCF_905171765.1 of Bufo bufo. NCBI lineage: Eukaryota > Metazoa > Chordata > Amphibia > Anura > Bufonidae > Bufo > Bufo bufo. The sequence goes on along the minus strand of NC_053394.1, from coordinate 401,167,550 downwards.
ACCCAAAACGCAGTGTTTGCCCGATCAGGCCTGATCGGTCGCCCACACGTGCGTTCACCCACGCCCGCCCCACCGCAGTGACAAAAAAAATTTTGTTTTTTGATCACTGCACATTCACTTTACAAGCACTGCGGCGATAAAAAAATCAGTTTTGATATTTTTTATCAACCGCAGCAGCCTCCGGTACTTCGCTAGCCTCCCCTTTGTAAGACAGGTTTGCTTTTTTTCTTGGGTAGTCTCAGGGAATACCCCTAAATTTTGTAGTCCAAATGTCAAACAGGGGGTATTCTTCTGAAGAGGCCTACAGGATTCTGACCCAGTCGGATGAGGAGTGGGAACCCTCATCTGATGAATCTAGCGGGTCAGAATATGAACCTGTGGAAAGCAGTGGCTCTCTGACCCAAAGTTCGGACGAGGAGGTGGAGGTCCCTGGCAGCACCAGGCGTACCCGGCCCCGTGTCGCTAGACCACAGGTTACGCAGGATCCGTTTCAAGAGCAGCAGAGTGGGGCTGTCGCTGCCGGATCACGTGGTGAGGCATACACCAGCAGCGCAGCCCTTCCTGGACCTAGTACCAGCACTGCCGTACAACATGGTGACGTGGCGAGCACCAGAAGGGCAGTTGAAGCTGGTACGGTGGCACGTGCACTAGTTACCCCGTCGCAGCCACCGCGCAGACAGGCCCGTAGAGCCCCTAGAATCCCTGAGGTGCTGGCAAACCCTGATTGGCAGTCACCAACTTCAGCCGCACCTGTAGTTCCCCCTTTCACCGCCCAGTCTGGAGTTCGGGTTGAGACGGCTCAAATCGGTTCGGCCCTGGGATTTTTTGAGCTGTTCTTGACTGCGGAGCTCTTGGACTTAGTCGTGGCAGAAACAAATCGGTATGCCACACAATTTATATCCGCCAACCCGGGAAGCTCTTATGCCCAGTCTTTCCGGTGGAAACCAGTCCAAGTTTCCGAAATTAAAATTTTTTTGGGCCTTCTCCTCAACATGGGTCTAACTAAAAAGCATGAATTGCGGTCATATTGGTCCACGAACCCAATTCATCACATGCCCATGTTCTCTGCTGCTATGTCCAGGACACGATTTGAGACCATCCTACGTTTTCTGCATTTTAGCGACAACACCACCTCCCGTCCCAGAGGCCACCCAGCTTTTGACCGGCTCCACAAAATTCGGCCCCTCATAGACCATTTCAACCAGAAATTTGCAGATTTGTATACCCCTGAGCAAAACATCTGCGTAGACGAGTCCCTAATACATTTTACCGGGCGCCTTGGCTTCAAACAATACATCCCAAGCAAGCGTGCCCGGTATGGGGTCAAATTGTATAAGCTCTGTGAAAGGGCCACAGGCTATACCCACAAATTTCGGATCTATGAGGGAAAAGATCAGACCCTGGAGCCGGTCGGTTGCCCTGACTACCTGGGGAGCAGTGGGAAGACAGTCTGGGACTTGGTGTCACCCTTATTCGGCAAGGGGTACCATCTTTATGTGGACAATTTCTACACAAGTGTGGCCCTCTTTAGGCATTTGTTTCTAGAACGGATTTGCTCCTGTGGCACCGCGCGAACTAGTCGCGTGGGCTTCCCCCAACGGCTTGTAACCACCCGTCTTGCAAGGGGGGAGAGGGCTGCCTTGTGTAACGAAGAACTGCTCGCGGTGAAATGGAGAGACAAGCGTGACGTTTACATGCTCTCCTCCATTCACGCAGACACGACAATCCAAATTGAAAGGGCAACCCGTGTCATTGAAAAGCCCCTCTCAGTCCACGACTATAATGCGCTCATGGGAGGGGTGGACTTCAATGACCAGATGTTGGCTCCCTATTTAGTTTCCCGCAGAACCAGACGCTGGTATAAGAAGGTGTCTGTATATTTAATTCAATTGGCGCTGTATAATAGTTTTGTTCTCTACAGTAAGGCTGGGAGAACACGATCCTTCCTCAAATTCCAGGAAGAGATCATCGAGAACCTCCTTTACCCAGGAGGTTCCGTGGCCCCATCCACCAGTGTAGTTAGCCGTCTACACGAGCGACATTTCCCCAGTGTCGTTGCTGGTACCTCAACCCAACCGCCACCCCGAAAAAAATGTTGTGTCTGTAGCAGGAGTGGAATAAGGCGTGACACCCGCTATTTCTGTCCTGACTGTCCTGACCACCCTGCCCTATGCTTTGGTGAGTGTTTCCGGAAGTACCACACACAGGTACACCTAGCATAGGGATTGCATCTCACAGGACAGGCACACAGGGCTATTAGGGCCCTTTTACTCACAGCTGCTGCAAACCTCTCCTTTCACCTGGGATAAAGTGCATAATGTACTTCGCCACATCTTTGGGCAATTTGCGCTTTGCACATTGTCCCATGGGGAAGGAGAGGTTTGTTCTATAAAGGTAAAAAAAACTAAACAAAAAAAAAATTACCGGTAAGTAAAAAAGTTAAACGTTCAGTTAAAAAAGTTAAAAAAAAGTTTCTATGTTCTGTTCAACAGTTAATAAATTTATTGCGTTGCGGCCTGGTTTTTTCTTTTTTGTTTTGTTTTTTTTACCTTTCAGGTGGACCAACCGATCGACTAGCTGCAGCACTGATGTGCATTCTGACAGAAGCATTGCGCTGCTGTCAGATTACACGCAAGTCGGTGTATGCGGCGCTGCAAGACGAGATTTCTCCTCTGCAGTAAAAGATATGTTTGCCGAGGCATATGAGCTGAGGAGGTGGCGGTGTTCATATACTTTGGCAAACACTTTGTATATATAAAAAAAAAAATCCCGGCAATGATTTATTCATCCACATCGATTGATGTGAATGGAGAAATCTGGTTTGCCAGGGCATACGAGCTGAAGTGGGTATGGATGTTGGGCGGAGCTCCTATGTCCTGGCAGACGCCTTTCCCCTCCTTTTTTTTTTTTTTGGCAGAGATTTTTTCATCCACATTGATCGATGCGAATGAAGAAATCTGTGCCGTTCATTTTTTTCTTTCAGCCCAGAGGCTGAACGGAAAAAAAAAATCTCATTACCCGTATGCTCAATATAAGGAGAATAGCAGAAACTCCTAATGCTGGGCATACATGTAATGATTGTGGAGACCCTCAAATGCCAGGGCAGTACAAACACCCCACAAATAACACCATTTTGGAAAGAAGACACCCCAAGGTATTCGCTGAGGGGCATATTGAGTCCATGAAAGATTGAAATTTTTGTCCCAAGTTAGCGGAAAGGGAGACTTTGTGAGAACAAAATCAAAAAAATCAATTTCCGCTAACTTGTGCCAAAATTATTTTTTTTCTATGAACTCGCCATGCCCCTCATTGAATACCTTGGGGTGTCTTCTTTCCAAAATGGGGTCACATGTGGGGTATTTATACTGCCCTGGCATTTTAGGGGCCCCAAAGCGTGAGAAGAAGTCTGGTATCCAAATGTCTAAAAATGCCCTCCTAAAAGGAATTTGGGCCCCTTTGCCCACCTAGGCTGCAAAAAAGTGTCACACATGTGGTATCTCCGTATTCAGCAGAAGTTGGGGAATATGTTTTGGGGTGTCATTTTACATATACCCATGCTGGGTGAGATAAATATCTTGGTCAAATGCCAACTTTGTATAAAAAAAATGGGAAAAGTTGTCTTTTGCCAAGATATTTATCTCACCCAGCATGGGTATATGTAAAATGACACCCCAAAACACATTCCCCACCTTCTCCTGAGTACGGAGATACCAGATGTGTGACACTTTTTTGCAGCCTAGGTGGGCAAAGGGGCCCACATTCCAAAGAGCACCTTTCAGATTTCACAGGTCATTTACCTACTTACCAGACATTAGGGCCCCTGGAAAATGCCAGGGCAGTATAACTACCCCACAAGTGACCCCATTTTGGAAAGAAGACACCCCAAGGTATTCCGTGAAGGGCATGGCAAGTTCCTAGAATTTTTTATTTTTTGTCACAAGTTAGTGGAAAATGATGATTTTTTTTTTTTTTTTTCTTACAAAGTCTCATATTCCACTAACTTGTGACAAAAAATAAAAACTTCCATGAACTCACTATGCCCATCAGCGAATACCTTGGGGTCTCTTCTTTCCAAAATGGGGTCACTTGTGGGGTAGTTATACTGCCCTGGCATTCTAGGGGCCCAAATGTGTGGTAAGGAGTTTGAAATCAAATTCAGTAAAAATTGACCTGTGAAATCCGAAAGGTGCTCTTTGGAATATGGGCCCCTTTGCCCACCTAGGCTGAAAAAAAGTGTCACACATCTGGTATCCCCGTACTCAGGAGAAGTTGAGGAATGTGTTTTGGGGTGTCTTTTTACATATACCCATGCTGGGTGAGATAAATATCTTGGTCAAATGACAACTTTGTATAAAAAAATGGGAAAAGTTGTCTTTTGCCAAGATATTTCTCTCACCCAGCATGGGTATATATAAAATGACACCCCAAAACACATTCCCCACCTTCTCCTGAGTACGGAGATACCAGATGTGTGACACTTTTTTGCAGCCTAGGTGGGCAAAGGGGCCCATATTCCAAAGAGCACCTTTCGGATTTCACTCGTCATTTTTTACTGAATTTGATTTCAAACTCCTTACCACACATTTGGGCCCCTAAAATGCCAGGGCAGTATAACTACCCCACAAGTGACCCCATTTTGGAAAGAAGACACCCCAAGGTATTCCGTGAGGGGCATGGCGAGTTCCTAGAATTTTTTATTTTTTGTCACAAGTTAGTGGAAAATGATGATTTTTTTTTTTTTTTTTTTTTTTCATACAAAGTCTCATATTCCACTAACTTGTGACAAAAAATAAAAACTTCCATGAACTCACTATGCCCATCAGCGAATACCTTGGGGTCTCTTCTTTCCAAAATGGGGTCACTTGTGGGGTAGTTATACTGCCCTGGCATTCTAGGGGCCCAAATGTGTGGTAAGGAGTTTGAAATCAAATTCAGTAAAAAATGACGAGTGAAATCCGAAAGGTGCTCTTTGGAATATGGGCCCCTTTGCCCACCTAGGCTGCAAAAAAGTGTCACACATCTGGTATCTCCGTACTCAGGAGAAGGTGGGGAATGTGTTTTGGGGTGTCATTTTATATATACCCATGCTGGGTGAGAGAAATATCTTGGCAAAAGACAACTTTTCCCATTTTTTTATACAAAGTTGTCATTTGACCAAGATATTTATCTCACCCAGCATGGGTATATGTAAAAAGACACCCCAAAACACATTCCTCAACTTCTCCTGAGTACGGGGATACCAGATGTGTGACACTTTTTTGCAGCCTAGGTGGGCAAAGGGGCCCATATTCCAAAGAGCACCTTTCGGATTTCACAGGTCAATTTTTACTGAATTTGATTTCAAACTCCTTACCACACATTTGGGCCCCTAGAATGCCAGGGCAGTATAACTACCCCACAAGTGACCCCATTTTGGAAAGAAGAGACCCCAAGGTATTCGCTGATGGGCATAGTGAGTTCATAGAACTTTTTATTTTTTGTCACAAGTTAGTGGAATATGAGACTTTGTAAGAAAAAAAAAAAAAAAAATCATCATTTTCCGCTAACTTGTGACAAAAAATAAAAAGTTCTATGAACTCACTATGCCCATCAGCGAATACCTTAGGGTGTGTACTTTCAGAAATGGGGTCATTTGTGGGGTGTTTGTACTGTCTGGGCATTGTAGAACCTCAGGAAACATGACAGGTGCTCAGAAAGTCAGAGCTGCTTCAAAAAGCGGAAATTCACATTTTTGTACCATAGTTTGTAAACGCTATAACTTTTACCCAAACCATTTTTTTTCTACCCAAACATTTTTTTTTTATCAAAGACATGTAGAACTATAAATTTAGAGCAAAATTTCTATATGGATGTCGTTTTTTTTTGCAAAATTTTACAACTGAAAGTGAAAAATGTCATTTTTTTGCAAAAAAATCGTTAAATTTCGATTAATAACAAAAAAAGTAAAAATGTCAGCAGCAATGAAATACCACCAAATGAAAGCTCTATTAGTGAGAAGAAAAGGAGGTAAAATTCATTTGGGTGGTAAGTTGCATGACCGAGCAATAAACGGTGAAAGTAGTGTAGGTCAGAAGTGTAAAAAGTGGCCTGGTCTTTCAGGGTGTTTAAGCACTGGGGGCTGAGGTGGTTAAACCTCATCTGCCACTTATCTGCCTAAGCCTGCAATCTATCCAGATCCCTCTGTAGTAGTATACTGTCCTCTGTAGTATATATACAGTATACTGTCCTCTTCAGTGTAAATTACTCTACACAGTTTAGTGTCATCTGAAAAATTTGATACTTTACTATGCAAGCCTTCTACAAGATCATTAATAAAAATATTGAAGAGAATAGGGCCCAATACTGACCCCTGAGGTACCCCACTAGTGACAGTGACCCAATCTGAGTATGTACCGTTAATAACAACCCTCTGTTTTCTATCATTGAGCCAGTTACTTACCCACTTACAGACGTTTTCTCCCAGTCCGAGCATTCTCATTTTATATACTAACCTTTTTTGTGGTACAGTATCAAATGCTTTGGAGAAGTCCAGATATACGACATCCATTGATTCACTGCTGTCAAGTATAGAACTTACCTCCTCATAGAAACTGATTAAATTAGTTTGGCATGACCGATCCCTCATGAAGCCATGCTGATATGGCGTTATTTGCTTATTTCCGTTGAGATGCTCTAAGATAGCATCTCTCAGAAAACTTTCAAACAGTTTACCCACAACAGATGTTAAACTTACCGGCCTATAGTTTCCAGGCTCTGTTTTTGGACCCTTTTTGAATATTGGCACCACATTTGCCATGCGCCAATCCTGTGGGACATTCCCTGTCAGTATAGAGTCTGCAAATATCAGAAATAAGGGTCTGGCTATGACATTACTTAATTTCCTTAGGATACGGGGGTGTATGCCATCCGGTCCTGGCGATTTGTCTATTTTAATCTTTTTAAGTCGCTGATGTACTTCTTCCTGGGTCAGACAGGACACTTTTAATGGGGAATTTATTTTTACATTCTGCATGTCATCTGACAGTTTATTTTCCTCAGTCAATACATTGGAGAAAAAAATATTTAACAGCTTTGCTTTCTCCTCGTCGCTTTCTGCGACTCCCCCCTTATTACTTTTTAAAGGGCCGACACCTTCAGATTTATACGTTTTAACATTTATATAATTGAAGAACATTTTAGGGTTAGTTTTACTCTCTTTGGCAATTAATCTCTCGGTCCTAGTTTGGCCGCTTTTATTTGTTTTTTACATGTTCTATTTTTTTTCTTTATAGTTTTTCAGTGCTTCCGTGCTACCCTCCTGTTTTAGTGATTTATATGCTTTCTTTTTGTCATTTATTGCTTTCTTTACAGTTCTATTTATCCACATTGGTTTCTTTTTGTTCCTTAACCTTTTATTCCCAAACGGTATGTACCTCTCACAATGAGATTTTAGGATGCTTTTAAAGATATCCCATTTTGTGGCTGTATTTTTATTTTTGAGGACTTTGTCCCAGTTATGGCCTCTCTTAGTTGGCTAAATTTAGCTTTTTTGAAGTTTGGTATTTCTGTTCCTCCCTGTAGAAACGCACTTTTGAATGATAATTGGAAGGTTATTACTTTATGGTCACTATTTCCCAGGTGTCCCCCAACCTGCACGTCTGTTGTTCTGTCAGGTCTATTGGTTAATACTAAGTCCAGTATGGCCGTCCCTCTAGTCGGGTCCTGAACCAGTTAAGAGAGGTAATTGTCTTTGGTTATTGCCAAGAACCAGTTTCCTTTATGAGATATACAAGTTTCAGTTTCCCAGTCTATATCTAGGTAGTTGAAGTCCCCCATAATAACCACCTCATTATGATTTGCCGCCTTGTCTATCTCGTTTAGTAGTAGATTTTCTGTGGACTCTGGTATATTAGGCAGTTTATAGTAAACTCCTATTAGTAATTTATTGTTCTTTTTAGCTCCATATATCTCTACCCACAGTGACTCCACATGTTCATGTCCCTCACTTATATCTTCACGGAGTGTGGGCTTTAGACAGGACTTTACATAAAGGCAGACCCCTCCCCCTCTCCGGTTTTAACGATCCTTTCTAAACCCCTCCCACTCTCCGTTTTTTAACCTTGTATATTAACTGCCCAGTCATAGCTATCACCCAGCCATGTCTCAGTTATTCCCACTATGTCATAGTCCTCCTCACACATCACTAATTCCAGCTCCCCAGTTTTATTAGTCAGGCTTCTGGCATTAGTATACATACAGAGGTTTATGTATATATTTTACCCTACACCTTTCCTTCTGAACTGTTCTAGTCCCTCCTTCCATTCCTCCCCCAGTCCCACTACCTTGCCTCCGGTCTCTATCTGCTCTATCTTCCCCTCCTATAATGTAATTTCCCTCCCCCCCAGTCTCTAGTTAAAACACTCCTCCAACCTTCTAGCCATCTTTCGCCCCAACACAGCTGCCCCTTCCCCACTGAGGTGCAGCCCGTCCCTACGATAGAGCCTGCAACCGATAGCGAAGTGTCACGGAACCATGAACCAGACGTACAACAAGAGATAAGTGAAAATAAGAAGGCTTTATTGAAAATAAAGCTGTAAAGCAAAAGTCCAAACGGATGGTGAAACCGAGCAGAGTCTTTGCGAAGCCAGAGGTCAGGAACCAGAAGGGTAGTCAGACGAAGCCAGGATCAGGAACCAGCAGGGTAGTCAGACGAAGCCAGGATCAGGAACCAGCAGGGTAGTCAGACGAAGCCAGGATCAGGAACCAGAAGCAGCAGCAGTCTTAGAAGCATGTGAACACAAGGGGACCAAGCAAGGAACTGAAGCCACAGACCTCCTATATATATGAGCTAGGCATCCAGCTCCTCCCAGTGGGAAGGAGGAGCCGCAGGGTGGAAGGCTACAAGAAACCCAGAAACCAAGATGGCCGCCAGCACATGTCAAACAAAGGAGAACAGCAGGAAGGTAAGACCATGACAGTACCTCCCCCTCAAGGGCCCCTCCTCCGCGGAGCACAAAACGGTTTCTGAGGGAAGCGTGCGTGGAAGGCTCGGAGCAAGGCAGGAGCATGGACATCTGCGGAGGGAACCCAGGAACGCTCCTCTGGACCATAACCACGCCAATGGACCAAAAACTGCAACCGACCGCGGACCAGGCGTGAGTCCAGGATATTGCTCACCTCATATTCCTCACGATTGCCCACTTGGACCGGACGAGGCCGAGGAACCGAGGAAGTGAAACGATTACACACCAGTGGCTTCAACAGGGAGACATGAAACACGTTGGAGATCCGCATGCCAGGAGGAAGCGCAAGGGCATAGGCTACCGGGTTTACCCTGCGAAGCACTCGGAAGGGACCAACAAAGCGAGGCGCCAGCTTGGGAGTGGGCACTCGAAGGTTGAGGTTGCGGGTGGACAACCATACACGGTCTCCGACCTGGTAGGAAGGAGCAGGCGCTCGTCTGCGATCAGCCTGGAGTCTCTGGCGCTGCGCAGAGACCTCAAGGGACTTCTGGATCTGTACCCAAGAAGCACGTAGGACGGAAAGGTGATCCTCCACAGCCGGAATATCCTGGGGAGAGAATACCTCCGGTAACACGGCAGGTTGGAACCCATAATTGGCCATGAAGGGAGACGTCCCAGAGGAAGAGTTCACCGCCGTGTTCCTGGCAAACTCAGCCCAAGGCAGGAGGTCAACCCAATTGTCTTGGTGATCGGAGACATAGCAACGAAGGAATTGCTCCAAGGCCTGATTGGATCGTTCTGCGGCCCCATTGGACTGAGGGTGGTAGGCCGAGGAGAAGGAGAGATGAATCCCCAACTGGGAGCAAAAGGCGCGCCAGAACCTGGACACAAACTGACTCCCCCGATCCGACACAATCTCCTTGGGCAAACCGTGCAACCGGAAGACCTCCCTGGCAAAAATCGTGGCAAACTCTTGTGCAGAGGGTAACTTCTTGAGAGGAACACAGTGGCACATTTTGGAAAACCGATCCACAATCATGAGAATGACCGTATGGCTTCGGGATGCAGGGAGGTCCACAATGAAATCCATCCCCAGGTGTGACCATGGGCGCTCCCCGGTGGCTATGGGTTGCAGAAGGCCCAACGGAAGGTGCCGAGGGGACTTACTCTGGGCACAAACGGAGCATGCCGCTACATATGCGGCGATGTCGGAACGTAGGGAAGGCCACCAGAACAGACGTGAAACAGCCCAGGACAGCTGATTCTTTCCAGGATGCCCCGCGGTCTTGGAGTTATGGTAGGTTCGCAACAACCGAGTGCGCAACTCCTCAGGCACAAAACATCTGCCGTTGGGTCTCCCAGAGGGAGCACCAGATTGAGCCGCCAAAATCTGCTCACCCAGGGGAGAGGTCAGGCTGGTGCGAATGGCGGCCAGGATCTGATTCGGAGGTATGACCGAAGTCGGAATCGACTCCTCCCTGGACAGCTCGGAGTACTGCCATGATAAGGCATCCGCCCTGATGTTCTTGGAACCGGGTAGGTAGGAGACCACGTAATTAAAACGTGACAAGAACAGAGCCCATCTGGCCTGACGTGGTGTCAATCTCTTGGCCTCAGAAAGGTAGGTCAGATTCTTGTGGTCCGTCAGGATGAGAACCGGAACCACCGAACCCTCGAGCAAGTGCCTCCATTCTTTAAGGGCCTGCACGATGGCCAATTACTCCCTGTCACCAATCTGATAGTTGCACTCCGCGGAAGACAGTTTCCGGGAGTAAAACCCACAGGGAAGCAGAGGACCCTCTGGTGTTCTATGCTGAGACAGAAGGGCGCCTACTCCCGTCTCAGACGCGTCCACCTCGAGGACAAAGGGCAACCCAGGGTTGGGATGCGACAGAATCGGAGCCGACACAAAGGCGGACTTTAGGGCCTCAAAAGCTCGGATGGCCTCGAGCGGCCAGACCTGGGAATTACTGCCCTTCCTGGTCAGATCCGTGAGAGGCTTGGCCAGCATGGAAAAGTCCCTGATGAACTTCCGATAATAATTGGCGAAGCCCAAAAAGCGCTGCAGGGAACGAAGACCACTGGGCTGGGGCCACTGTAAGACAGCCGAAACCTTCTCAGGATCCATGGAGAACCCCTCAGCGGAAATGATGTAACCTAAGAAGGTTACCTGGGATCGGTGAAATTCGCATTTCTCAAGCTTACCGAACAGCTTGTTCTCTTGTAACCGTTGCAACACTCGTCTGACATCCAGAATGTGGGCCTCCATGGATTCAGAATATACCAAGATGTCATCCAAATAGACCACCACACACTGCTGCAACAGGTCACGGAAAACATCGTTGATGAATTCCTGAAAGACTGCGGGCGCATTGCACAACCCAAAGGGCATAACCAAGGATTCATAATGACCGGTCCTGGTGTTAAACGCGGTCTTCCACTCATCGCCCGCCTTGATCCTTACCAGGTTATATGCCGCCCTCAGGTCGAGTTTGGTAAAGACCGTGGCCCCTTTAAGGCGATCGAACAGCTCGGAAATCAAGGGTATCTGGTAAGCGTTCTTGATCGTGATGCGATTGAGACCCCTGTAATCGATGCAAGGCCTCAACTCACCGCCCTTCTTTTTCACAAAGAAAAATCCAGCCCCTGCCGGGGACGAAGATTTGCGAATGTGTCCGCGTGAAAGCGCCTCCCTCACGTACTCCTCCATGGCCTCATTCTCCGCTACCGACAGTGGATAGACTTTGCCACGAGGAGGAACGGCACCAGATTGTAACTCTATGGCACAATCGTATGGGCGGTGCGGAGGTAGGGCAACCGCGCGCACCTTATCGAATACATCCCGGTACTCCTCGTATTCAGGAGGCAACAGAGAGTCCGAGGAAGTACACAGCAACTTGACAGACCCATGGATGCAACTAGCCCCACACTGCGGTGACCACGAGAGGATCTCGACCGATCTCCAATCGAAAGTCGGATTATGCTTCTGGAGCCAGGGGTACCCCAAGACCACCAAGTAGTGTGGAGACGAAATAACCTGGAGGCAGACCGACTCTCTGTGAACGGCACCAATGGCTATCCCCACTGGAAGGGTCTCATGAGTCACGTGTGGCGGCAGAAGGGGTCTGCCGTCTATCACCTCAAGAGCCAGTGGGGAACCTCGAGCCTGCAGAGGAATGGAATTGGCGGCAGCGAACACACTATCAATGAACAAACCACCAGCACCAGAGTCCACCAATGCCTGGGTCGTCACCGAGCCCCCGACCCAGGAGAGGACAACAGTGATCAGTGGTTTGTCAACACGGGAAACCGGGGACGAGGAGACTCCACCCAAGATCTGCCCCCGACAGGATCTCAGGTACGAGCGTTTTCCCGGACGGTTCGGACATGCCAACCGAAAATGCCCACCGAGACCACAGTACATGCATCGGCCCTCGCGTCTCCGGAGTGCCCTCTCCCCCTCGGACAGGCGAGCAAACCCCAGCTGCATGGGTTCACCCCCAGACAAGTCATCCCCAGGAGGCGTGGGAGGAGAGGGAGGCACGGGTGGGACAGCAAACGTAGGCACCAATCTGTTAGAAGACCTCCGCAGGTTCTCCTTAAAGGAAGGTCTCTCCCTGAGTCTGGTGTCAATCAAAATCAGGAAAGAAATAAGAGACTCGAGCTCAACTGGTAGGTCCTTAGCTGCAACCTCATCCTTCAAGGCATCCGAGAGACCATGAGAGAAAGCAGCGACCAGAGCCTCATTATTCCAGCCCACCTCTGCTGCCAGGGTACGAAACTCAATGGCGTATTCAGCTACGGATCGTGAACCCTGTCTGATGGACATAAGGAGCTTCGCAGCAGAGGCAGCACGAGCCGGCACATCGAATACCTTCCGAAGAGAAGCAACAAAACCGGAAAACTCGGCAACCACCGGATTGTTGTTCTCCCATAAAGGGCTGGCCCAGGCCAAGGCCTTGTCCGAGAGCAGCGAGATCAAGAAGCCCACCTTTGATCTCTCAGTAGGAAAGGCATGTGGCAGCAACTCGAAATAAATGCCCACCTGGTTAAGGAAACCTCGGCACTGAGTTGGCTCTCCCCCAAAGCGCTGTGGAAGGGGGGCAGAACCGGTCATACCCCGAAACACCGCAGGCGCAACAACAGGTGTCGGGGTAGACTCTGGCGCAACAACCGGAGCGGCAGTAGGAGCGAGCCCAGGAGCGACAACCGACCCATCGGCAACGGGAGCGAAATGAGCCGTGCGTTCAAGCAGGGTTTGCAACGCCACAGCGAACCGACCCAACAGGTGATCCTGCTGATCAAGTCTGGCAACCAGCGTGGGTAGCGAGGATGGCCCTGTACCGTCAGAATTCATGGCTTGGTCCTAATGTCACGGAACCATGAACCAGACGTACAACAAGAGATAAGTGAAAATAAGAAGGCTTTATTGAAAATAAAGCTGTAAAGCAAAAGTCCAAACGGATGGTGAAACCGAGCAGAGTCTTTGCGAAGCCAGAGGTCAGGAACCAGAAGGGTAGTCAGACGAAGCCAAGATCAGGAACCAGCAGGGTAGTCAGACGAAGCCAGGATCAGGAACCAGCAGGGTAGTCAGACGAAGCCAGGATCAGGAACCAGAAGCAGCAGCAGTCTTAGAAGCATGTGAACACAAGGGGACCAAGCAAGGAACTGAAGCCACAGACCTCCTATATATATGAGCTAGGCATCCAGCTCCTCCCAGTGGGAAGGAGGAGCCGCAGGGTGGAAGGCTACAAGAAACCCAGAAACCAAGATGGCCGCCAGCACATGTCAAACAAAGGAGAACAGCAGGAAGGTAAGACCATGACACGAAGTCAGCCCAGTTCTCCAGGAACCCAAACCCCTCCTTCCTACACCAGTTCTTGAGCCACTTGTTAATCTCCCTTATCTCCCGCTGCCTTTCTTGTGTGGCCCGTGGTACAGGTAGTAATTCGGAAAAATCCCTGAAATCATTTTTAAGGACTCTCCACCTACCTCTAACTTTGTCATTGGTTCCGATATGGCCAATGACTGCTGGATCTTCTCCAGCCCCTTCCCAGTAATCTGTCAACCCGATCCGCGATGTGTCGAACTCTAGCGCCAGGAAGACAGCACACTGTTTGGCGATCACGGTTTTTGTGACAGATTTCCCTATCTGTTCCCCTAATAATGGAGTCTCCCACTACCAGCACCTGTCTGGCCTGCCCTGCTCTCCTGGTCCCCTGATTACTGGAGCTGACATTCCCCTGACTGGCAGAGGAAGTGTCCGGCTGCGGCATTGCTGTCCCTGGACTGATATGCCCCTCATCTGCCAAACGTGCAAACTTGTTGGTGTGTGTCAGATCAGGGCTAGCCTCCCTGGCACTCTTCCCTGCTTTCTAACTGTTACCCAGCTAGCTACCTCACTTTCCTCAGCCTCCTCTCTGTCACCCTCCCCCTCATCTACCCGAAAGAGTGCTTTCTTAGTGAGAAGCAAACTCTTTTGCAAATTGTCAATGCCTCTCAGTGTTGCAACTTGCCCATTTAGAGACTCGATCTGCGATTCCAAACGGGTAATTTGCTTTCATCTTGAACAAAGATATAACCCTCGAACGGCTGTTCCAGGACTGCATACATTATGCAAGATGTGCACTGGACTGCATTGTCAATTGTGCAACACATACTAAATGGGGATTACATCACAAAAGCGAAAAATACCATATAATGTAGTAAAAAGAAACTGGCTAATTGCAGTCCCCCACTAAAGTCCCTGAATCTAAAGTCACTTAATCTTAAGTCACACACTTGGACAACCACACACTTAATCAACCACGCGTCGCGGTCATACTAGTGTTATAGATCTGCTTATATTAATATAACAACAACAGTCTGGTTTGTTTTCCCTCTTCGATTCAAAAAGGCTGTGCTGCCCTCACTGCTGAGTTTTTATAGTCTCCTAATTAGACAGCCACACCCTAATTACTCACCTGTGCAACCCATGGAGAAGGGGAAAAAAAAAGTGTTGTCACAGAACACAATACAGTCAAATACAGCCACTCAATGTCCACAAATAATTTAGCTCTCAGATACTCCCTCACTTAATCTTAAGTCACATACTTAGACAACCACACACTTAATCAACCACGCGTCGTGGTCAAACTCGCGTTCTAGATCTGCTTATATTAATATAAATGAAGCTCACTACAACAGCCTGGTTTGTTTTCCCTCTGGATTCTGTTAAAGGGTTAACAAAGTTAGTAAAATCAGTTTTGAGTAACTTGAGGGGTGTATTTTCTACAATGGGGTCATTTATGGGGGGTTTCCACTATATAATCCCCACAAAGTGATTTCAGAACTGAACTGGTCCTTAAAAAAGTTGACTTTGGAAATTTTCTTAAAAATTTCAAAAATTGCTTAGAAAATGATAACACTTCTAAGGTCCTAAAAAAAATATTACATTACCAAAATGATGCCCACATAAAGTAGATATATGGGGAATGTTAATTAATGAATATTTTATAAGGCATCACTATCTGTCTCAGGCCTCATGCACACTACCGTTTTTCTTGCGGTCCGCAAAAACGGGTTCCGTTTTTCCGTGATCCGTGACCGTTTTTTCGTCCGTGGGTCTTCCTTGATTTTTGGAGGATCCACGGACATGAAAAAAAAGTCATTTTGGTGTCCGCCTGGCCGTGCGGAGCCAAACGGATACGTCCTGACTTACAATGCAAGTCAATGGGGACGGATCCGTTTGACGTTGACACAATATGGTGCAATTGCAAACGGATCCGTCCCCATTGACTTTCAATGTAAAGTCAGGAGTTAATATACCATAGGATCGGAGTTTTCTCCAATCCGATGGTATATTTTAACTTGAAGCGTCCCCATCACCATGGGAACGCCTCTATGTTAGAATATACCATCGGATTTGAGTTACATCGTGAAACTCAGATCCGACAGTATATTCTAACACAGAGGCGTTCCCATAGTGATGGGGACGCTTCTAGTTAGAATATACTACGAACTGTGTACATGACTGCCCCCTGCTGCCTGGCAGCACCCGATCTTTTACAGGGGGCTGTGATCAGCACAATTAACCCTTCAGGTGCCGCACCTGAAGGGGTTAATTGTACGTATCATAGCCCCCTGTAAGAGCCCCCTCCCTCCCCAGTTTGAATATCATTGGTGGCCAGTGTGCCCCCCCCCCCCCGGCCCCCTCAATTGTAATATCATTGGTGGCCAGCGTGCGCCCCCCCTCTATTGTAATATCATTGGTGGCCAGTGTGCGGCCTCCCCTCTCCCCCCCCCCCCCCCGCCCGATCTTTGGTGGCAGCGGAGAGTTCCGATCGGAGTCCCAGTTTAATCGCTGGGGCTCCAATCGGTAACCATGGCAACCAGGACGCTACTGCAGGCCTGGTTGCCATGGTTACTTAGCAATATTACAATATTAGAAGCATCATACTTACCTGCTGCGCTGTCTGTGACCGGCCGGGAGCTCCTCCTACTGGTAAGTGACAGGTCTGTGCGGCGCATTGCTTAATGATCTGTCACTTACCAGTAGGAGGAGCTCCCGGCCGGTCACAGACAGCGCAGCAGGTAAGTATGATGCTTCTAATATTGTAATATTGCTAAGTAACCATGGCAACCAGGCCTGCAGTAGCGTCCTGGTTGCCATGGTTACCTGGTTACCGATCGGAGCCCCAGCGATTAAACTGGGAGTACGATCGGAACTCTCCGCTGCCACCAATGATCGGGGGGGGGAGGCCGCACACTGGCCACCAATGATATTAATACAATAGAGGGGGGGCCGGGGGGGGCGCACACTGGCCACCAATGATATTACAATAGAGGGAGGGGGGGCCACACGCTGGCCACCAATGATATTACAATAAAGGGAGGGAGGGGGGGGGCGACGGAGGCCGCACACTGGCCACCAATGATATTACAATAGAGGGAGGGCCGGGGGAGGCCGCACACTGGCCACCAATGATATTCAAACTGGGGAGGGAGGGGGGTCTGCCCCCTGCTGCCTGGCAGCCCCTGATCTCTTAAAGGGGGCTATGATATGCACAATTATATTCTAACTAGAAGCGCCCCAATTACTATGGGAACACCTCTGTGTTAGAATATACTGTCGGATATGAGTTTTCACGAAGTGACAACTCATCTCTGAAAAAGCTTTTATGCAGACGGATCTTCGGATCTGTCTGTATGAAAGTAACCTACGGATCACGGACGCGGATGCCAATCTTGTGTGCATCCGTGTTCTTTCACGGACCCATTGACTTGAATGGGTCCGTGAACCGTTGTCCGTCAAAAAAATAGGACAGGTCCTATTTTTTTGACGGACAGGAAACACGGATCACGGATGTGGCTGCAAAACTGTGCATTTTCCGATTTTTCCACGGACCCATTGAAAGTCAATGGGTCCGCAAAAAAAAACTGAAAACGGCACAGCGGCCACGGATGCACACAACGGTCGTGTGCATGAGGCCTTAAAAGCAGAGAGATTCAAATTTAGAAAACAGTGAATTTTTTCACATTTTCGTTAACTTTTGGATTTTTTTATAATGAAAGGTAAAACATATTGACTAGAATTTACTATTAACATGAAGTACAAAGTGTATGAAGTATAAAAAAATATAAAATTGCGCGATGACCTGAGACAGAGTTCTCACTAGTATTCTATATGCTATGCTAGATTGATGGTAGAACATGTGTTGTACAGTTTCTGCTTAGCCCCCCCCCCCCCCCCATCCTTGTAGGTAGCTGTTTTTATACAGGGTGCGCTATTTATATGGATACACCTTAATAAAATGGGAATGGTTGGTGATATTAACTTCCTCTTTGTGGCACATTAGTATATGTGAGGGGGGAAACTTTTTAAGATGGGTGGTGACCATGGTGGCCATTTTGAAGTCGGCCATTTTGAATCCAACTTTTGTATTTTCAATAGGAAGAGGGTCATGTGACACATCAAACTTATTGGGAATTTCACATAAAAAACAATGGTGTGCCTGGTTTTAACGTAACTTTATTCTTTCATGAGTTATTTACAAGTTTCTCTTTGTTTACAGCCATTGACATGTCGCCGAGGTTAACACGTTAGGAGCGGATAGAAATTGTGTTGATGTCTGGTGAACGCAGTAACCGGGTCATTGCAGCAGATTTCAATGCAAGACACCCTACGAGACCACCCATCTCCCATGCTACAGTTAGCAAACTGCTTGCTAAGTTTCGTGAAACTGATTCAGTGTTGGATTTGCCAAAATGTGGACGCATGAAATCTGTCTCTAATGAAGAAACATCAGTGGCTGTCCTAGCTTCATTCAGCAAGAGCCCACAGCGTAGCACTCGCCGCATGTCACTGGAGACTGGCATTAGTCGAACATCCCTTCGGCGGATATTAGCTACTCACAAATGGCACCCTTACAAACTCCAGCTACTGCAGTATCTCAACGAGGATGACCCAGATCGGAGCAGTGAATTTGCAGAATGGGCAAAACAAAAATTGGAACAGGACCCTCAGTTTACGCAGAAGATTTTGTTCAGTGATGAGGCAAACTTTTATGTGTATGGTGAAGTTAACAAACAAAACCACCGCTATTGGTCTGACACTAACACACATTGGATAGATCCCTCCAAGACTGTTGGAACAAAAAAATTGATGGTATGGTGTGGTATATGGGGTACTAAGATAGTGGGGCCATTCTTCATTAATGGAAACCTCAAGGCCACTGGATATGCGAAATTGCTACATGATGATGTGTTTCCCTCTTTATGCACTGAAGCTGGCACGTTCCCTGAGTTTTTCCAGCAAGATGGTGCACCACCACATTATGGGTGTCAGGTCCGAGCATTCCTAGATAAACAGTTTCCTGGAAAGTGGATTGGTCGTCGTGGGCCAGTTGAATGACCCCCAAGGTCTCCCGATCTGACCCCCTTAGACTTTTATCTTTGGGGTCATCTGAAGGCAATTATCTATGCTGTGAAGATACAAGATGTGCAGCACCTGAAACTACGGATACTGGAAGCCTGTGCTAGCATTTCTCCTGCGGTGTTGCTATCAGTGTGTGAAGAGTGGGAGAAGAGGGTTGCATTGACAATCCAACACAATGGGCAGCACATTGAACACATTTTATAAGTGGTCAGAAACTTGTAAATAACTCATGAAAGAATAAAGTTACGTTAAAACCAAGCACACCATTGTTTTTCTTGTGAAATTCCCAATAAGTTTAATGTGTCACATGACCCTCTTCCTATTGAAAAAACAAAAGTTGGATTCAAAATGGCCAACTTCAAAATGGCCACCATAGTCACCACCCATCTTGAAAAGTTTCCCCCCTCACATATACTAATGTGCCACAAACAGGAAGTTAATATCACCAACCATTCCCATTTTATTAAGGTGTATCCATATAAATGTCCCATCCTATAGTTTGTAGCAACTGTAGTTCTGCTAGCAGGTACAGCCAGACTCAGTGTCACTCCATAGTTGACAGCTTACCTGCCTCCCTATTCTACACACACAATTCTTTGTCTTCTTCTTTGTAAGGCTTCATTCACACGTCCGCATTTTTTGTCCGCATCTTTTCCGCAAAAATGCGGAAGAGATGCGGAATATATGCGGACCCATTCATTTCAATGGGTCCGCAAAAGATGCGGACAGCATTCCGTATGCTGTCCGCATCCGCAAATCCGTACCGTTCCGCAATGCGGATCCGTCAAATAAGTACCGCATGTCCTACTTTTGTCCGCAAATTGCGGACCGTTGCCCCATTGAAGTGAATGGGTCCGCCAAAAAACGGATGACATGCGGAAAGATGTCAAATGTCATCCGCATGTCATCCGCAATTGCGGAACTGCAGGAAATAGAAAAAGAAGCCTGCCCCATGTGACCTTGAATCTCCAGGGAGACAGGTGGCAGGAAGACAGGAATTTATCTTCTGAGCCGACCAGCACATAGATTAGCAGACACTATGTGCAATTTTGAGGTAGAAAAACTTATAGTCCTCATCCAAGAGAGGCCAGCCCTGTGGGACTCCAGGACAGAAATTTACCATGAGCGGACCAGCAAAGATCAGTCATGGAATGAGGTATGCGTCGAGTTGCTGGCCACTGCATGGACCTCTGCTTCTAAAGACAAGAAAATTAAAATGCGTGAGTAAATACTTTACTTCAAAGTTATGTGTATTTAATATTAGTTATGTCATGTTGCATGGTGTGTGTACAGGCAGCCTGGCATGCACACGTGTACACCCAGCCTGCCAATGCACACATTCCTGTTGCATGGTGTGTGTACAGGCAGCCTGGCATGCACACGTGTACACCCAGCCTGCCAATGCACACATTCCTGTTGCATGGTGTGTGTACAGGCAGCCTGGCATGCACACGTGTACACCCAGCCTGCCAATGCACACATTCCTGTTGCATGGTGTGTGTCCAGGCAGCCTGGCATGCACACGTGTACACCCAGCCTGCCAATGCACACATTCCTGTTGCATGGTGTGTGTACAGGCAGCCTGGCATGCACACGTGTACACCCAGCCTGCCAATGCACACATTCCTGTTGCATGGTGTGTGTCCAGGCAGCCTGGCATGCACACGTGTACACCCAGCCTGCCAATGCACACATTCCTGTTGCATGGTGTGTGTCCAGGCAGCCTGGCATGCACACGTGTACACCCAGCCTGCCAATGCACACATTCCTGTTGCATGGTGTGTGTACAGGCAGCCTGGCATGCACACATTCATCCTGGAAAAACACTGATTGTGTGTACAATAGATAAATGTCCTTTTACATTTTTGTTTGCACAATTAAAGATTATTTAATGAATACATTTTTTTTTTTTTTTTACAGTGGAGCAAATTAAAAAAAGGTGGTACACATGCCGGGATCAGTTCCGCCGCGAACTCAATAGTTCACAAAAGAGCGGTGATGGTGCAAAAAGAAAGAAGCCATATATGTTTACCAGGCAGCTCCAATTTCTGAAGCTAATAATGGACGTAAGACCGTAAGTAGTTTTTAAGTTATATATTTTTGGGGGTGCACCTTTCACCAGTTTGTACTCATTAAAATGTGGTACCTTACACAGTAGCACATGTGCCCTACTATGTCATGTAGTAAACAATTTTCATTTTAACCTCCGTTGCGGTGCAGTAGTCCATTAGATTTATGCGCCCTGTATGTAAATACCTAGCATGGGAACAGGGAGGAGGAGATATCTGCTTTTCTCACAGGGTGATTCTTCTATCTGGCATTAGGGTACATGTGCTACAGTGTGAGGTACCACATTTAAATAGTTTTAACTGGTGAAAGGTACTATGTTAATATTTGGTTAAATTTGATAATTTATGTTTTGCTTTTTTATTATAGCACGGTCGACAACTTAACCGAAGCTTCAGGTTCTCAAACCATATCTGGAGAAGTGGCAGAGAGGCCACACACTTCCACAATGGTGGAGGACCAACCACTGGGGATGGAAGAGCATGAAGGCACTGAAGAAGCCTCATGTTCGCAGCTTCTGACCACAGAAGAACCGACCTCTGAAAATGTTGAAGTCCCAGAAATCCCTCCCAGCAACGAGGCAGCAGAGGAACCCGTTTGCCGTTCTTCGGGCAGACGAGCTAGAAGAGTTAATACCGATTCCGGTTTAGATCTCCAACAAAGAGTAAATATGATGGTGATGGAGTATCTAAACCGGAATCGGTCAGACGGGAAGGAAGAAATCACCTTAAAAGGGCTGGCTCCTTGCTTCCGCCGTGTGCCCGAAGAACGGCAAACACGTTGTGTTTCTGCAATTGCCATGCTTATGGACCTTTTTTCTGGCCCCCAGGAGCCACATCATCTCATGGACTACATGATAAATTCAAGAAATGCCATGCTTCATGTCACTCCTCCTGCAAGTCACCGTCCTGATCCCCCTATGGTCCATCCTCCAGGCCCTTTCATGAGGGATTTATATGACCTCTAATTTTTTTTTTTGGGTTGGGGTTTGGGTTTGTTCTTAATAAAAAATGTTTTCCTTTCAAACTTTGACTGTTATTTTTCACTTTAAAGTTTAAGATTTTGAACATTTTGGCCAAATTTGATATTGATGACCTATTATAAATTTCGGTCATTTATATTAAAAATGGTCTAATGCACACGAAAGCTCATGCTTCAGTTCCATGCATTTGGTCCCGCAATTTGTGGTCCCCAATACACAGAGAACTAAAGTTCTGCATTCGGGACTGATCCAGACCCATTCTACTTGAATGAGTCCGGGATCCGTCCGTTCTGCATCATCGTGATTGAGAAGGCACACATATTAGTGCTATTGACATCACCAAACACAGTGCTTGGTAAAAGCATCTGCCCATCAGTGGCAATGTTTTGGGCAAATAAGGTACCCATTTCCATGCCCGATCTAGTGATGTGCAAATGAGAGCATTGTAGTATGAAATGCTCCCATTCTCACATCGCAGTGTCTACCTGGATGAAATTATGATGTAATATACTTACCTTTTCAGCGTGGAAGGATTTGCTCAGTGGATTGCAGGCCAGATTACGTCTGTTGTTGTCCTTGTTGAAAGCTAAACGCATACATATACCATTTTGTTTCAAAAAATTGGACATGATCCTATTCAGCTGAGAGGACATGATCAAATGTAAAAGTTTACAAACATTATTTTATAGACGTAATTAGAAATGAGGTATTAGAAGGTATTTACACCAAATTTCTGAAAAAAAATAGGAATTGGCACAATACCCCAGCCCGCAAGCCCACGTCAAGGGTCCTCATTATATCTTGCGAGTCCCTAATCTAAAATAACAACAGGGGATCTAACTAAACTAAGGAATTTCCATTTTTATCCAATTTAAACCAGATTCCAGCTGAAATCAGCGTCTTCCACGGATGGCATCCAACTGCCACGACAATGCCCCCTCAGGACTGGAGAAGTAGTCGGCATAGAGTTCCCGAACAGCTAGTCCAGCTGTTCCAGGGCGTCCAGGCCGGCTCAGGTCTAAACTGACTGAAGATGTCATATTTAGGCCCAAATCTGCATCTGTTGAGGCATCGTGGATCCTGGTGAAGTTGTGTAGTAGTACACAAGCCTGTATCACCAGGGTGGCATTGTCCGGATTCATCTGTATGGATGACATGAATACTCTCCACTTAGTGGAGAGTATTCCGAAAGCGCACTCCACATACCGACGGGCGCGAGACAATCGATAGTTGAAAATGCGCTTCCTGTCATCCAGATCGCGTCTAGGGAAGGGCCGCATCAGGTGGGGTGCCAATGCAAATCCTTCGTCTGCCACGATCACAAATGGAGCCGGCGGAACTGCAGATCCGGGAAGTCTACTGGGCTCTGGCAGGGCAAGCTGGTTTGTCTGAAGCCGTTCACCCATTCTGGAAGCACTAAAGATGCGGCTGTCTGAAGTGCTCCCATAGGCCCCGATATCCACAATTACAAACCTGTAGTTACTGTCAGCAAGGGCCATCAGCACTACAGAAAAATATTGCTTGTAATTGAAATACCGGGACCCTGAATGAGGCGGCTTCTTCACACGGATATGCTTACCGTCCAGTGCCCCAATGCAGTTAGGAAACTGCGCCGATTGGTAAAATCCCTCGGCGATACGTAGCCAATCTTCCGCCTTGGGGGTGGGCATCACCGCTTCTCTGAGACGCTGCCATATAACTGTACAGGTATGACAGACGATCCCAGAGATTGTAGAGATTCCAAGCAGAAACTCAAAATGCAACGAAGCGAATGAATTTCCAGTAGCAAGGAATCTGAAAAATACAAAAAAGAAAAGAAAAAAAAGTTCAAACTTTCATTATAATATATTGATATTGAATATATATCAGTGGTGGTGAACCTATTGCACGGGTGCCAGAGGCGCCACTCGGAGCCCTCTCTGTGGGCACCCACACCCTGGAAAAAGTCTGACTGTACCAATATGACCTTTCCTGCCATTCATCAGCACAGGACGCACCATGAACAGCACAGGCAGCGCATTGAATGTAGACAGGCTATTATAGCTACTACATGATAAAGTACATGAAAGATATACTAGATTGGACGGTAGGATTTAGGTTAACTTGCCACGTTGGCACTTTGTTTTAAATAAGAGGGTTTGGGGTTGTGGTTTTGGACACTCGATCTCTAAAAGGGTCGCCATCACTGATATATAGGATCTAAAAATGCCACATTCACTTACCTCAGGGTGACAAGCAAGCGTTGTTCAGCAGATATGCAGCGCCTCATGCTGGTGTCCATGAAATTAAGGTCAGGATGAAGAGAGACCAGCAGATGATCGAATGCTTCCATGGACATCCGGCAATAGCTTTTGAACTTTAGAGGGTCACGTCGCAGATCGTTGTATAACTTATGAAATTGTCCTTTCTGAAGGCGCTGAGCAACAATGGGATGGACCCACTGCCGTCTCCTCTTCCTCCCCGGTTCTTCATCCAGCATAGATGACGGCTGTCTGAATTGCCGAGAGAGAAGCCAGTAAAATAGTACGTTATCCATGTCTTCTGCCATGATGATCGCGGAGAAATCGGTAGAAAACTATGCCAGCCAAGCAGAGGTTTCTTACACAGCTCTGAACGACACCAAAAGCACAATAAAATGGCGACTGTACAAGCACATGTCCTCTGTTCTTATAGACCTTTTTTTTTTTCTAGGGCACACTAGCAACATCTTTTCCTCCTTCTTTTTCTGATTTTTGCTGAAACACGGAAACACGGAAACACGGAAAAGATGCGGATGCACTTTTGAAAAAAAAACGGAACACGGATCAGCAAAAAAACGGAACACGGATCAGCAAAAAAACGGAACGTAAATCTGGAAAGAAAAAATACTGACGTGTGAATAAAGCCTAATTGTAGCCTTTCCCTTCACTTTCCCTGGCAGTAGAATACAAGCCTGATTGATTTTTCACTGTCCCTGACTCCCTAAGATTGTTTACCTAACAGACAATGTAACACCCAACCCCCCTTGTTCACAGCCCAGCACAGAATCACATTCGGCTTGTTCTGCTAGGGCACCTCCCTGGCTGCTACAGCACTTATTGGTTTATCCAGGCTGTCTATCATCCTTGGAGCTAATCAGGGCAAGCCCCCCCTTCCTCTTAGGGTTATATGAGAACCCTTCTTCCTCCCTAGTGCTTTTTTCCCACCGACATGTGCACTAAAATGGTACTACGTGCAGTTTCAGAGGATTTGTCCAAAATGAACCTGAAAAGATTTCAGTTTGTCTGCCGTCCAAAAAAAAGCAAAGACCTAACCCAGTTGTGTACGAACTTGTTCGGATGAATGGCTTTGTCTTCCCAGGGCTCTTTTCCCATGATGACATACTTGGTCCATGGACCCACTCACTGCTCTAGGGAGGTAATAGTAAACATAGCAAGCAACCTTTGGGGGGTGTCAAGTTTTAAACAAGCAGTCACTGCAGTCTGCATTACATGTGCCCTGTATACTTCAGGTGAGGCCATCAAAACCCTGCTTAAGTGCCCGCCTTTGTCATTGTACCTGTTTTACTGACAGCAGCTTGATTCCATACAGTTACCCAAAGTAGAAACTCATATGATTTAATATTTGTCTGTGTGGATCTGTTCTCTGGCTACCAAATTGTTACCGGACAGAAAAAAATCGCAAAAAATTGCGGACCCACAAGGAGCCTTAACTATCACCAAAGAAATTGCACAAAAATCTTTGCATAGTAAATATAAATAAACTTTATTGATATTGTAAAATACATACATGAAGATAAAAAAAGGCAGCACAAAGGTGGAACACAAGGGAGAGAAATAGGACCCAAGGAGAGGCTGGGAGGTCATCACACCAGGATTCCATACAGTTACCCAAAGTAGAAACTCATATGATTTTTTATTTGTCCGTGTGGATCTGTTCTCTGGGTGGCAAGGAAGCTGATGTCAGCAGTGGTCTGTAGGTGAGGAATCCCTGAAGTGGTAGAGATATTCATTTCAAAGCAGAAGTTCTAGGCCACATACTAAAGGGCCTGGGGATTTAGCAGGCATTACATACTCCATACCACCCACAAAGTAGTTCTGGGATAGAGAGAATAAATGGCATCCTGAAACTGAAGACTCAGGAGTTGATAGCAGAAACTGAAAAATCTTGAGTGTACTGTTTATATTGTTGGCTCTGTACTAAGTAAGGAACACACCAAACAGGAAAGTATGTCTGACACCATAGGAGATCCTTTTTGCTGGACCAGTTAAAACAGAGTATTATTTCCCACAACAAATGTAGCACAATTAAGGGGATTCAACCACGTGTTAGTTCACTCCAGCAGGTTTCATCTCACATTCATCAGCATGTGTTCTCCCTATCCTGAGGAGCTGACAAGAAGGCCAGGCAGTGAAGACAAATTTACACTTTCCGTACAGTGCGTGCACTGAACAAGCACTCACAATATTTCACTGCCTTGCCCTGTCAGTCAATGGTGGGGCATTGTCACCGCCAGTTCTGTGAAAAGGTCTGCAGACGTTCTTCTCTACCTCTTGTATGATGTTCTTTTGTTTTGGTTTCACTTTCTTTCCTTCTGCCAGGTGTCACTTATTTAGACTAATCGTCTTCCTTTATATTCCCTCCCATACTGCCTCACTTTGCGGTTTATATTACTTCCTGGATGAAGTGTTCACTGCTGGAGGCTGTTTCTGCTGTTTGCTCAGATAAGTCCTTTACTTTATTGTGTTTCCTTGCTGGCTTGATTCTAGGTGACCCTGACTCTGTCCGTATTAAGTGCAGGGAGCCGGTGGTCGTGTCCCCTCACTATTATAGGGTTTTCAGGTGTCACGCAGACTTAGGTACATGGGCATGCAATCGTCTACCATCAAGACCCTTGCATGTGCATAGCAGTCAGGGAAAGCTCTTAGGGTTTTATAGGGCTCACCTATAAGCTCCTTAGTTTGGGATTGTAACGGAACGCCTAGCACCCCGACCGGGTACCTCCGTTGAATGGATGCTCCTAGTGCTTTCTGAGGACTCCAAGCACTCCACTTGACCCCGTACGCACTGCAGACCCCACAAACCGCCGAAGCTTGGTTGAGGTCTCACCGTCTCCTAACCACCATGGACCTACGACAAGGCTCCAGGCTCCAGTGGGTGAACCTCTCCTACATCCAGAGAGCAGGAACCAGGAACAAGCTCTTACAAGCGCTAGTAGTAAAGCCAGGGGAGTATAGCAAATCTCCCAGCGTATAGCAATCCCCAGCGTCGATCAGTTACCCAAACACCAGCCTCAACCACATTATACGGTCAAATTCCTCAACAGAGTATCTGTACTCCACTGCTGGTTCCATCCTGGTGCTTTTAGGGTCGCTGTACTAAGACATGCGTTGCCCTTAAGTTGTAAAATCCAAAGAAATGGTGTCTCCTGTAGCTGTCCTTCTGGCTGTAGGAACGATCCCGCTGCTTGCCACCAATGAAACTGACCTTTTCAGCAGACAAGGGGTTAAAATCCGTTTAGGCGATATGCCCCTTTTCTGAGAGACAGGCACAGCTACTGCAGAACACCAAACTCCCAAACTGGATACAAAATAGCACTCCAAACTGGAACCTCACGAATAGCTGCTAGCAGACGAACAGGAATCAGCTTACACTCCTGGCAATCAGTCTCTAACAGCATACAGTGGATCCCCCCAATAACGAGACAAGGCTCCGTGTTGAGGGTCAAGCAGTGGTCTGAGGTGCTGGCACACCATGCCTGGTTTTTATTACAGTTGTTGCAAATACAGGTCCGCCCACAGGGAGGTATAAAACAACCAAGCCCATCTGGTGTACACGCCCCTAGGGGACCAGAATGAAGACTGTGACACAGGACAGATATGCAGCACTGCAGGATACACAGAGACAATACATCCCCACAATGCATCATGGTTTCCTCCTCTCTGCCCTGGAGACACCCGAGGAGTAATCCAATTATCTTTCAAGACAAAGGGAACTCACCAATACACATGTGGGGACAACAGAACAGAAATCACCATTTAAACATACAATGTCACAACCCTTTTCAATACACAGACATTTAACATCCCAAAATGGCACGAATTAGACCAGGAGTTCAAGTTAGTTCAAGTCCTTTGTGAACAAATGAGGCCTGGCTGATGAGAGGGCCCATAATCCTGGGGCAAGAGGCCAGCAGCCAGGCCCCTCCAAAACCCAGTGGCGAGGTTGGTTTCGCCACAGGGATCAAGCCAGTTGCTCATTTATTCATAAGTTCCAGCTATCTGCAAACTTCACCCGTGACATTATAAACCGCCATAACCGTCTTAAGCATGGATCCGGTTTCAGCCTTGATTGACCGCATGCAAGGTCTTTCGCTGGAGGTAGCAGATCTCCGTAAAACTGTGTCTCAGTTTCAGGTAACCGGTTCTGCTGGCGTTCATGGAGTTTGTTCCGAGCCTAAGATCTCGCTTCCGGATACGTTCTCCGGGGGTAGTGAGAATTTTGTTCGCTTTAGAGAGGCTTGCAAACTCCATTTTCGCCTACTTCCCCATTCCTCTGGTGATAAGGAGCAGAGGGTAGGGATCATCATCTCGCTGCTCAGGGATAACGCTCAGTCTTGGGCCTTTTCGCTGCCGGTGGGGGCACGGCCCCTCCGATCAGTGGATTAATTTTTTGTAGCCCTGGGGCAGATATATAATGACCCGGATCGTATTGATCTGGCTGAATCTAAACTGCGTTTTTTATGCCAGGGTAAACACTCCGCAGAGATATATTGTTCTGAATTTCGGAGATGGGCAGCTGATACTGGTTGGAATGATGCTGCACTCCGAAGTCAATTTTGCTATGGTCTTTCGAAAAGATTGAAAGATGCATTCGCTTTTCATGAGAGACCAGCGTCGTTAGACTCAGCCATGTCTCTAGCTGTTCGTATTGACAGGCGTCTTAGAGAGAGAGAGAGAGGAGACTACTCTTTCCTGTCGTATTCAGCCCAAGGACAGTGGGGCTGTCTCATTCAGTGCGCAGGGGTCTCAGTCTGTCTCAATTTCCTCTGAGGAGGAGGCCATGCAGCTGGGTTTGCGTGCCTCTGATAGTAGAGGATTCAGCTCTCAGAGGAGGGTTTGTTTCTGTTGTAGGGGTATAAATTATTTTGTTAATGTTTGCCCTCTAGGAGATTTATGAAGTTTTTTGAGGGTAATAAAAACAAAACAAAACAAAAAAAAAACTCTAAAACCTTTCCATTTGCTACTATTGGCAAGGTTGATGCGGAAATTGAAGGTTTGCCGTTTGCTTGTAGTTCCCATTTTCTCCTACCTGCCAGGGTGGCGCTAGACAGCAAGAACATTGTTTGTGAGATTTTAGTAGATAGTGGAGCAGCTGTCAATCTCATTGATAATCAATTTGCAACAATGCATGGTTTCCAGGTATGCAGGATATACCTGTTTTTGCTATAGATTCCGCTCCACTTTCTCAAAGATCGTTAAAGGGCATAGTTCGCAATATCCGTTTGACTGTGGGTGACGCTCATGTTGAGGATATGTCATGTTTCGTCTTAAGCGGATTACCTACTCCTCTAGTGATGGGGCTACCCTGGCTCACTAAACATAACCCCTCCATTGATTGGCAAGCAAGGCAAATAAATGGTTGGAGTGAGTTTTGCAGAGAGAATTGCTTCATGGCATCTCTTTCAGAGGTTTCTACCAAGACTGTGCCATCTTTTCTCTCTGAATTTTCGGATGTGTTTTCCGAGAGTGGTGTCCAGGAGTTGCCCCCTCACCGGGAGTACGACTGCCCTATTAATCTCATCCCAGGCACTAAGCTGCCAAAATTAAGACTATACAATCTCTCCCAACCTGAAAGGGTCGCTATGCGTACCTGAGAAAGGGACACATCCAACCCTCGAAGTCACCTTTTGCCGCAGTTTTTTTTTTGTTAAGAAAAAAGATGCTTCTTTAAGACCTTGTCTGGATTTCAGGGAGCTGAACCGCATCACGATTCGTGACCCATATCTGCTTCCTCTGATCCCGGACCTGTTTAACCAGATTGTTGGTTCTAAAGTTTTTTCTAAGTTGGATTTAAGAGGGGCATATGAAAGAATATTATCCTTCTCTCTATGCACCGTGATTTCATCCTTTGTCCCCGAAGACAGACGTCTGGAGAACATGTCAGTGACACAAGCAGTATGATGTCAGTAACAGTTCTATTTATTGTTTGTCATACATGGGCCTTATATACATTCAGGCATACATACAAGAATAGCTGCAGCTCTCATTACAATAATAATAGTCCCTTATAGAGACAGGCAACTCTCATTATAATAATGCTGACTAGAAACTTTTCCTTATACAGAGAGGAGGTAAATGTATACATAGTCACCCTTCAATATGATGTCACCCATCCTCTTGTCCTTCATACAGATTAAACAGCTAATTCTGTTTAACCCTTCAGCATACAACCTAGTCAGGGTCAGGGAAGGGGATGAATGGTAGACGGCATTCAATACCCCTGAGGGTCATTTCGAGAATTTGGTTATGCCTTTTGGTTTGATGAATGCTCCGGCCGTCTTCCAACATTTTGTGAACAGCATTTTTTATCATTTAATGGGGAAATTTGTATTGGTGTATCTAGATGACATTTAGATTTTTTTCTCCTGATTTCAAGACTTATCGGGACCACCTATGTCAGGTCTTGCTGATTCTGCGGGAGAATAAATTGTACGCTAAACTGGAAAAATGTGTGTTTGCGGTTCCGGAGATTCAATTTCTTGGTTTTCTTCTCTCCGCTTCTGGTTTTCGGATGGATCCTGAGAAGGTCTGCGCTGTGCTTGATTGGGAGCTTCCTGAGAATCAGAAGGCGCTGATGTGGTTTTTGGGTTTTGCCAATTATTACAGAAAGTTTAATTTTGAATTATAAACGGAAAATGCAAATGTGATCGCACTCTACATCCAGCATTCTGCCCTGCCTCCATGCTGGATGAGACATTGGTGTACATTTTGGCCAAAGCGTAATAAGCCACTCACCACGTCAAGGTCGCCTCATTTGAGTGGTCCCTAACACTAGTTCCTACCTGTTTATGGGCCATAACAGCCACACAAAGTCCAGGGAATGCAGGTGAGCATGCAAGCCAAGCACACTCTGCTTTTAACCCCGTCCGGTGCCATTACAGCTTTCATCGGATCCAGGGATGCAAGTACCAACATGCCCGCTGAGCCCACCATATACTTCTCCTGGAACCAAATGGCTACTCCAGGACAGATTGACTGGTCAGGTGTGCATGACTCCAAGGAGATCGCCACGCCTCAAATATATACTACAAAGAAAAAATGTGGGGAATTGAGTCAGCACAACCTGTATGTAGGTGCACATCACTATGGCGAAATACATATATAAATGGAAAATGCAAATGTGATCGCACTCTACATCCAGCATTCTACACCAATGTCTCATCCAGCATGGAGGCAGGGCAGAATGCTGGATGTAGAGTGCGATCACATTTGCATTTTCCGTTTATATATGTATTTCGCCATAGTGATGTGCACCTACATACAGGTTGTGCTGACTCAATTCCCCACATTTTTTCTTTGTAGTATATATTGGAGGCGTGGCGATCTCCTTGGAGTCATGCACACCTGACCAGTCAATCTGTCCTGGAGGCTGGTTTTAAAGTCAGTATAAAACTGAGTCTGCTTATATAGAACCTACCAGTAGCCATTTGGCTCCAGGAGAAGTATATGGTGGGCTCAGCGTGCATGTTGGTACTTGCATCCCTGGATCCGATGAAAGCTGTAATGGCACCGGACGGGGTTAAAAGCAGAGTGTGCTTGGCTTGCATGCTGACCTGCATTCCCTGGATTATGGCCCATAAACAGGTAGGAACTAGTGTTAGGGACCACTCAAATGAGGCGACCTTGACGTGGTGAGTGGCTTATTACGCTTTGGCCAAAATGTACACCAATGTCTCATCCAGCATGGAGGCAGGGCAGAATGCTGGATGTAGAGTGCGATCACATTTGCATTTTCCGTTTATATATGTATTTCACAAAAGTGATGTGCACCTACATACAGGTTGTGCTGACTCAATTCCCCACATAATTTTGAATTATTCCTCTGTTGTTAAGCCACTCATTGATATGACTAAAAAGGGGGTGGATTTTTCCTCGTGGTCGGTAGATGCGCTTAAAGCCTTTTCTAGTATCAAAGAGAGTTTTGCTTCTGCTCCCATTTTGGTACAACCTGAAGTCTCTCTACCTTTTATTGTTGAGGTGGATGCTTCTGAGGTGGGTGTGGGTCCGGTCTTATCTCAGGGTCCCTCTCCTGCCAAATGGCGACCGTGTGCCTTTTTCTCAAGGAAACTATCCTCTGCAGAGAGAAATTACAATGTGGGAGATAGGGAGTTGTTGGCCATCAAATTAGCTTTTGAGGAATGGCGCCATTGGTTAGAGGGAGCCAGACACCCTATTACTGTGTTTACCGACCATAAGAATCTGGCCTACTTGGAATCGGCCAAGCGTCTGAACCCGAGACAGGCCAGATGGTCTTTGTTCTTTTCTAGGTTTTATTTTGTTGTTACGTTCTGCCCTGGGGTTCAAAATGTGAAGGCGGATGCCCTGTCACGTTGTTTTCCGGGAGGGGGGAAATTTGAAGACCCGGGTCCTATTTTGGCTGAAGAGGTGGTCGTCTCTGCTCTTTATCCTGATTTGGAGACAGAGGTTTAGGCAGCCCAGGCAGAGGCTCCTGATCTTTGTCCTCCTGGGAGGATGTTTGTGCCTCTCGCTTTACGACACAAGGTTTTTAAGGAGCACCACGATACTGTCCTTGCTGGGCACCCGGGGAGTAGAGCCACAGTGGATCTCATTGCTCGGAGATTCTGGTGGCTGGCTCTTCATAAGACGGTTGAGGGTTTTGTGGCAGCCTGCGAGACCTGCGCTCGTGCCAAGGTCCCTTATTCACGGCCATCGGGTTCTCTCCTTCCGTTACCCATTCCTTCCCGTCCTTGGACGCATCTGCCCATGGACTTCATTACAGACCTGCCTCGTTCCTCGGGGAAGACTGTGATTCTGGTGGTAGTGGACCATTTTAGCAAAATGGCACATTTCATTCCCTTTCCTGGGTTACCCAATGCTAAAACCCTGGCGCAAGCGTTTATTGATCATATTGTTAAATTGCATGGCATTCCTTCAGACATCTTTTCTGATAGGTGGCACGCAATTTGTTTCCAGATTCTGGAAGGCCTTCTGTTCTCGTTTGGGGGTTCGGTTGTCATTCACTTCTTGTCACGACCGCTATCCCAGCAGCAGTCGTGTCGCACCAGACGGAGGGAAAGGGGGACCCTTATCTACGGATGGGAAATAGAATGGCCACCCCTGAGTAACCCTAAGCTGGCACCTGTCTGCCCTGATACCCTAGACGGGGTGTGAACCCGTGCGGCGAGCAGGATGCCTAAACCCTCAGTCGCCCTAACACTGGACTGGGGAAAGGCCGATGGGAGCGCTAGTCACCATCACTCACGTCTAGGAAAACAACAAGGGAAGACAACAACAAACAAACAACTGCAGAGATAGACTTATCCAGTCACGAGCAGAGAAGGCGATCCCAAACACGACAGTCCACGCCGGACAAGAGCTCCACAGCAACACCATCAAACGATCTCCTTCCAAGGTCAGAGTAGCACTGGAAGTAAGGACTATATCTGGCAATGACTGCAAGTGAAACTGAAACTAATATAGTAGCTGGGAGTGGCAGACAGGACTCACCTGAGAAGGATGCCTACAAACTCCCAGTCAGGACAAAAAGGTTCACAAGGCAAAACTCAGATGACATACCCTGAACCACGGAGCAAACTCACAAGCTATCGCGAGTAGCAAGTCGCTGCGACCTTCTCCTCCCAGACCTGTCTGGATCAGTCACAGTCGTGACAGTACCCCCCTTTCTACGAGGGGCCCCTGGACCCTCAAGACCAGGCCTCTCCGGATGGGATCTATGAAAAGCCCAAATGAGTCTGTCCGCTTTTATCTCTGATGCTGGAACTCACATTCTCTCTTCGGAACCATAACCTTTCCAGTGCACCAGGTACTGAAGAGAGCGGCGAACATATCGTGAATCAACAATCTTTTCTACCTGAAACTCAAGACTGCCATCCACAACCACCGGTGGAGGCGGTAGTGGCAATGGTTCAGGAGGTTCTACATATCTCTTAAGCAGAGATCTGTGGAAGACATTATGGATCCTTAGAGTCTGAGGTAGCTCCAGACGAAAAGCCACCGGGTTAATGATCTTAATTACCCTATAAGGACCAATAAATCTCGGACCCAATTTCCACGAGGGAACCTTCAACTTGATATTTCTGGTAGACAACCACACCAAGTCATTCACCCCAAGGTCCGGACCTTCAGAGCGCTTCCTATCAGCCGCACGTTTGTATCTACCACCAATTCTCTTCAAACTTTCTTGCACACTCTGCCACACTGAAGAAAGTGAAGACGCAAATCGTTCCTCCTCGGGAATCCCAGACGGCCCCCCCTCACTAAACGTACAAAACTGAGGATGGAAACCATACGCACCAAAAAATGGTGACTTATCGGTGGATTCTTGACGACGATTATTAATGGCAAACTCAGCTAACGGTAAATAAGATGACCATTCCTCCTGATTTTCGGAAACAAAGCATCTCAAATATGTCTCTAGGTTTTGATTGGTACGTTCAGTCTGACCGTTGGACTGTGGATGGAAAGATGAAGAAAACGACAGATGAACCCCTAAACGAGAACAAAAAGCTTTCCAAAATTTAGAAACGAATTGGGTACCACGATCCGAAACAATATCGGAAGGGACCCCGTGAAGCTTCACGATGTGGTCAATAAAAACCTGAGCCAGTGTGTTAGCATTAGGCAATGCGGCAAGAGCAATAAAGTGCACCATTTTACTGAATCTGTCAACAACTACCAGAATAACAGTCTTCCCCGCTGATACTGGTAGATCCGTAATGAAATCCATTGACAGGTGCGTCCAAGGCCTGTTGGGGATGGCCAGAGGTAAAAGACGCCCTGCCGGACGAGTATGATCTACCTTAGAACGAGCACAGGTAGCACATGCAGACACAAAATTCAACACCTCCTGGCGCCATTTAGGCCACCAGAACCGACGAGACACCAACTCAGAGGTTGCCCTACTACTACCTGGGTGTCCTGCCAGTGTGGAGTTATGGTGTTCTTTTAGTATCTCCAGTCGTAAATTTTCTGGCACAAACAGTTTACCCGAGGGGCAGGAGGCCGGGGCGTCCCCCTGAGCTTCCAACACCCTCCCCTCCAAACCTGAGTGTAATGCAGAGACCACCACCCCCTTTTGCAAAATGGGCTCTGGTACCTCAACATCACCCCCTCCAGGAAAACTTCGAGACAATGCATCCGCCTTAGTATTTTTTGCCCCCGGGCGATAGGTTATTACAAAATTAAACCTAGTAAAAAATAACGACCACCGAGCCTGTCTAGGGGTGAGACGTTTAGCAGACTCCAGATATAATTTATAATAAGTTATTATAATAACTTATTATAATAAGTTTTTGTGATCAGTAATCACCGTGACGGGATGAACCGCCCCCTCCAAAAAATGATGCCACTCCTCAAAGGCCAACTTAATAGCCAAAAGTTCCCTGTTGCCAATATCATAGTTCCTTTCTGCAGTAGACAATTTCTTCGAAAAGAAAGCACACGGACGCCATTCACCAGGGGACGGGCCCTGAGATAGTACCGCTCCCACCCCCACCTCTGATGCGTCAACCTCTACAATAAAAGGAAGCGAGACATCTGGCTGTACGAGAATAGGGGCCGAGGTGAACCTCTCCTTCAGAGACGCAAAGGCAGTTTTGGCTGCATGTGACCATTTGGAAAAATCGGATCCCTTTCGGGTCATGTCCGTCAGTGGTTTGACCACCAAGGAATAGTTCTTTATAAACTTTCTATAAAAATTGGCAAACCCCAGGAAGCGTTGCAATGCCTTCAGGTTCTCAGGCAGATCCCAGTCTATAATCGCCCGGACTTTCTCTGGATCCATGCGGAAACCTGAATCTGACAACACATACCCCAGAAATGGCAGTTCTTTTACGGCGAACACACATTTTTCTAACTTAGCAAACAATTTGTTGGCCCTTAATATCTGCAGCACTTGTCTCACATGGATCTTATGTGTATCCAGATCCGGGGAATAGACCAGGATGTCATCAAGATATATCACAACAAATCTCCCGATAAGGTGACTAAAAATATCGTTGACAAAATGTTGGAATACCGCAGGCGCATTAGTAAGACCAAATGGCATGACCAGATTTTCATAATGCCCTTCCGGAGTATTAAAAGCCGTCTTCCACTCATCCCCCTCTTTGATGCGAACCAGGTTATAGGCTCCTCTGAGATCCATTTTGGAGAACCATTTAGCACCAGCAACCTGATTAAAGAGGTCGGGAATGAGAGGAAGAGGATAGGGATCTCGGATAGTTATCCGGTTTAATTCCCGGAAATCCAGGCAAGGACGTAGGCCCCCATCTTTCTTTTTAACGAAAAAGAACCCTGCAGCCACAGGTGAAGAAGAGGGTCTGATGTGTCCCTTAGCCAAACTCTCCGAAATATAATCTTTCATAGCCTTCCTCTCCAGGCCGGAAAGATTGTATAACCGGGTTTTAGGTAGTTTTTCCCCAGGTAATAGATTAATCGGGCAATCATATGGACGATGAGGTGGTAACCCCTGACAACCCTTCTCAGAGAACACATCCATAAAATCTGACAGAAAGGCAGGTAAAGATGTTACAGAGAGTGTAGAGCACCTACTACTCAAGCAGTTGTCCTTACAACGTTCACTCCACTCCACAATCTCCCCGGCCTGCCAATCCACCACTGGATTGTGAGTCACCAGCCAGGGAAGCCCCAATACTATAGGAGCCGGAAGACCGTCCAGGACATAATAAGAGATATGCTCTTTATGGAGGTCCCCTACCTGCAGATGGATATTATGGATGATCTGAGTTAACTCTCTCTGAGTAAGAGGGGAGGAGTCGATGGCAAAAACAGGAATAGTTCTGCATACCGGTTCCGGAGTAAAACCCAGAGCCTGAGCAAACCGTGAATCCACCAAGTTGACCCCCGCCCCACTGTCCAAAAAGACGGAACAGATCTCAGTTTTATTGCCCGCCTCAACGGTAGCGGACAACAAAAACTGAGACATGCGTATGGAGGAAACGAATACGCCCAGACTGTTCTCCTCCGCACAATCTGGGGACTCTAGTTTTTCCGGCGGCTCCTTTGTTTGTGGTCTCTTGGGTTCTGAGGGACAAACCTTCACAAAATGACCCCTCCCCCCACAACGAAAACAAACCTCTGACCTACGGCGGAATTTAGGAGGATTCACCCGTCTAGTGGAGCCCCCTACTTGCATTGGTTCGACTGGACCATAACAGACCGATCCCTGCCCTATAGAGGCCTCCGTAAAATTTAATAGTCTCTCCCTGAGTCGTCTGTCGATTCTTATGGACAGAGACATAGCAGCCTCAAGAGACCCAGGGACCTCGTATACCGCCAGCGCATCTTTTAATTTTTCAGACAACCCCTGGCAGAACTGACTCCTAAGGGCCGAGTCGTTCCACAACGTATCAGTAGCCCACCTACGGAATTCGGAACAATATAGTTCAGCAGACCGGTTCTCTTGCCGAAGTCTACGTAGCTTAGACTCAGCCAGTGAGACCCTGTCCGGGTCATCATATACGAGACCCAGGGCTTCAAAAAACTCCTCCACTGATCGTAAGGCCGGAGAGTCTGATGGTAGGGAGAAAGCCCAAGCCTGCGGATCTCCTTGCAGGAGAGAAATTACAATGCCCACCCGTTGTTCCTCACCGCCGGAGGATCTAGGGCGTAACCTGAAGAACAACTTGCAAGCTTCTCTGAAGGTTACAAATTGGTCTCTCCCTCCTGAGAACCTATCAGGTAAAGCCACTTTTGGCTCAGGAGTACCTTGGTTTCCCGTAGCAACGGTGGAACCCAAGGATTGCTGCTGCAGCACTGTTGCTTTTAATCCTGCCACTTCAAGGGATAACCCCTGTAATTGTTTCGCCAAAACCGAAACTGGATCCATAGTGGAACAGACAAAATACAAAGCAAAACAGCAAGCAAAAAAAAAAAAAAATGAAATGTCCTTTTTTTTTTTTTTTTTTTTTTTTTACCACCTCCGGACCGCCTAACGCAGATTCGCGTTCCGGAGGTGGCAGCGCTGCGCACAATCACGCATCTACGCGTCATCTCGCGAGACGCGAGATTTCCTGTGAACGCGCGCACACAGGAACGGAAGGTAAGAGAGTTGATCTCCAGCCTGCCAGCGGCGATCGTTTTTTTAACCCCTAACAGGTATATTAGACGCTGTTTTGATAACAGCGTCTAATATACCTGCTACCTGGTCCTCTGGTGGTCCCCTTTGTTTGGATCGACCACCAGAGGACACAGGTAGCTCAGTAAAGTAGCACCAAGCACCACTAGACTACACTACACCCCCCCCCCCCGTCACTTATTAACCCCTTATTAGCCCCTGATCACCCCATATAGACTCCCTGATCACCCCCCTGTCATTGATCACCCCCCTGTCATTGATCAACCCCCTGTAAAGCTCCATTCAGATGTCCGCATGATTTTTACGGATCCACTGATAGATGAATCGGATCCGCAAAACACATACAGGCGTCTGAATGAAGCCTTACAGGGGCATGATCAATGACTGTGGTTATCACCCCATATAGACTCCCTGATCACCCCCCTGTCATTGATTACACCCGTCATTGATCAACCCCCTGTAAAGCTCCATTCAGATGTCCGCATGATTTTTACGGATCCACTGATAGATGGATCGGATCCGCAAAACGCATACGGACGTCTGAATGAAGCCTTACAGGGGCGTGATCAATGACTGTGGTGATCACCCCATATAGACTTCCTGATCACCCCCCTGTCATTGATTACACTCCTGTCATTGATCAACCCCCTGTAAAGCTCCATTCAGATGTCCGCATGATTTTTACGGATCCACTGATAGATGGATCGGATCCGCAAAACACATACAGGCGTCTGAATGAAGCGTAAAAGGGGCGTGATCAATGACTGTGGTGATCACCCCATATAGACTCCCTGATCACCCCCCTGTCATTGATTAGACCCCTGTCATTGATCAACCCCCTGTAAAGCTCCATTCAGATGTCCGCATGATTTTTACGGATCCACTGATAGATGGATCAGATCCGCAAAATGCATACGGACGTCTGAATGAAGCCTTACAGGGGCGTGATCAATGACTGTGGTGATCACCCCATATAGACTCCCTGATCACCCCCCTGTCACTGATTACACCCCTGTCATTGATCAACCCCCTGTAAAGCTCCATTCAGATGTCCGCATGATTTTTACGGATCCACTGATAGATGGATCGGATCCGCGAAACGCATACGGACGTCTGAATGAAGCCTTACAGGGGAGTGATCAATGACTGTGGTGATCACCCCATATAGACTCCCTGATCACCCCCCTGTCATTGATTACACCCCTGTCATTGATCAACCCCCTGTAAAGCTCCATTCAGATGTCCGCATGATTTTTACGGATCCACTGATAGATAGATGGATCGGATCCGCAAAACACATACAGGCGTCTCCCTGGAGCCTTCCAGGGGGGGTGATCACCCCATATAGACTCCCTGATCACCCCCCTGTCATTGATCACCCCCCCCCCCCTGTCATTGATCACCCCCCCCCTGTCATGCTGCATTCAGATGTCCGTATGATTTTTACGGATCCACGGATACATGGATCGGATCCGCAAAACACATACGGACATCTGAATGGAGCCTTACAGGGGGGTGATCAATGAAAGGGGGGTGATCACCCCATATAGACTCTCTGATCACCCCCCTGTCATTGATCACCCCCCTGTCATTGATCACCCTCTGTAAGGCTCCGTTCAGACATTTTTTTGGCCCAAGTTAGCGGAATTATTATTTTTTTTTCTTACAAAGTCTCATATTCCACTAACTTGTGTCAAAAAATAAAATCTCACATGAACTCACCATACCCCTCACGGAATCCAAATGCATAAAATTTTTTAGACATTTATATTCCAGACTTCTTCTCACGCTTTAGGGCCCCTAGAATGCCAGGGCAGTATAAATACCCCACATGTGACCCCATTTCGGAAAGAAGACACCCCCAGGTATTCCGTGAGGGGCATATTGAGTCCATGAAAGATTGAAATTTTTGTCCCAAGTTAGCGGAAAGGGAGACTTTGTGAGAAAAAAATAAAAAATATCTTGGCAAAAGACAACTTTTCCCATTTTTTTATACAAAGTTGGCATTTGACCAAGATATTTATCTTACCCAGCATGGATATATGTAAAAAGACACCCCAAAACACATTCCTCAACTTCTCCTGAATACGGAGATACCACATGTGTGACACTTTTTTGCAGCCTAGGTGGGCAAAGGGGCCCATATTCCAAAGAGCACCTTTCGGATTTCACTGGTCATTTTTTACAGAATTTGATTTCAAACTCCTTACCACACATTTGGGCCCCTAGAATGCCAGGGCAGTATAACTACCCCACAAGTGACCCCATTTTGGAAAGAAGAGACCCCAAGGTATTTCGTGATGGGCATAGTGAGTTCATTGAACTTTTTATTTTTTGTCACAAGTTAGTGGAATATGAGACTTTGTAAGAAAAAAAATAAATAAAAAATCATCATTTTCCGCTAACTTGTGACAAAAAATAAAAAGTTCTATGAACTCACTATGCCCATCAGCGAATACCTTAGGGTGTGTACTTTCCGAAATGGGGTCATTTGTGGGGTGTTTGTACTGTCTGGCCATTGTAGAACCTCAGGAAACATGACAGGTGCTCAGAAAGTCAGAGCTGCTTCAAAAAGCGGAAATTCACATTTTTGTACCATAGTTTGTAAACACTATAACTTTTACCCAAACCATTTTTTTTTTACCCAAACATTTTTTTTTTATCAAAGACATGTAGAACAATAAATTTAGAGCAAAATTTATATATGGATCTCGTTTTTTTTTGCAAAATTTTACAACTGAAAGTGAAAAATGTCATTTTTTTGCAAAAAAATTGTTAAATTTTGATTAATAACAAAAAAAGTAAAAATGTCAGCAGCAATGAAATACCACCAAATGAAATCTCTATTAGTGAGAAGAAAAGGAGGTAAAATTCATTTGGGTGGTAAGTTGCATGACCGAGCAATAAACGGTGAAAGTAGTGTAGGTCAGAAGTGTAAAAAGTGGCCTGGTCTTTCAGGGTGTTTAAACACTGGTGGCTGAGGTGGTTAAAAGGCCAAATACACTGTCACGACCGCTATCCCAGCAGCAGTCGTGTCGCACCAGACGGAGGGGAAGGGGGACCCTTATCTACGGATGGGAAATAGAATGGCCACCCCTGAGTAACCCTAAGCTGGCACCTGTCTGCCCTGATACCCTAGACGGGGTGTGAACCCGTGCGGCGAGCAGGATGCCTAAACCCTCAGTCGCCCTAACACTGGACTGGGGAAAGGCCGATGGGAGCGCTAGTCACCATCACTCACGTCTAGGAAAACAACAAGGGAAGACAACAACAAACAAACAACAGCAGAGATAGACTTATCCAGTCACGAGCAGAGAAGGCGATCCCAAACACGACAGTCCACGCCGGACAAGAGCTCCACAGCAACGCCATCAAACGATCTCCTTCCAAGGTCAGAGTAGCACTGGAAGTAAGGACTATATCTGGCAATGACTGCAAGTGAAACTGAAACTAATATAGTAGCTGGGAGTGGCAGACAGGACTCACCTGAGAAGGATGCCTACAAACTCCCAGTCAGGACAAAAAGGTTCACAAGGCAAAACCCAGATGACATACCCTGAACCACGGAGCAAACTCACAAGCTATCGCGAGTAGCAAGTCGCTGCAACCTTCTCCTCCCAGACCTGTCTGGATCAGTCACAGTCGTGACACTTCTGCTTTTCACCCGCAGTCGAATGGTCAGACCAAACGCGTCAATCAGAATCTAGAGACATATCTGCGCTGTTTTGTGGCGGAGAATCAGGAGGATTGGTATTCTTTTTTGTCCCTTGCTGAGTTTGCTTTAAATAACCGTCACCAGGAGTCCTCTGATAAGTCACCATTTTTTGGTGCATATGGGTTTCATCAGCAGTTTGGGACATTCTCTGGAGAGGGGTCTTCTGGTTTACCTAATAAGGAGAGATTTTCCTCGTCTTTGTCATTTATTTGGCAAAAGATTCAGTGTAATCTGAAGAGGATGAGTGAGAGATATAAGCGTGTGGCGGATAAGAGACGTGTGCCTGGTCCGGACCTGAATGTGGGTGATCTGGTGTGGTTGTCTACAAAGAATATCAAACTGAAGGTTCCCTCCTGGAAGTTGGGTCCTAAGTTTATTGGGCCTTACAAGATCTTGTTCGTCATTAATCCCGTTGCCTTCTGTCTTGATCTTCCTCAGACTTGGAAGATCCATGTTTTTCACAAGTCCCTATTAAAACCTTATGTCCAACCCACTGTACCCTCCTCTTTGCCTCCTCCTCCGACTATTGTTGATGGTAATCTTGAATTTCAGGTCTCTAGGATTGTGGATTCTCGCATTATCCACGGTTCTCTTCAGTACCTCGTTCATTGGGAGGGTTATTGTCCTGAGGAGAGGATGTGGGTCCCAGTGGCAGACATTAAGGCCACTCGTCTCATCAGGGCTTTCCATAGGTCTCATTCTGAGAAGGTGGGCTCTGAGTGTCCGGAGTCCTGTAGAGGGAGGGGTTGTCACGGCTGAGGATGGGGAAAACCCTCAGCCGTGCGATGACAGGAAGATGTTTGGTCGCTGCTCGACCAGGACGACAGAATTAGGGAGCAGGTCACCTCCTATCGCGTCCCTAATACTGACCCTGACTCCTAGCCGTATAAGCCAACCCTGATGGTGGGAGGGCTCATACACCGGAAACCTTGGGGTCCCTACTATCCCTCAGGGTGGCCCTGAACTAGGAGCAGGGTAAGACGACCTGTTCCTCCAGGACACAGAGGAACAGGAGTCTCACTGGCCAAGCTGCAAGGAAGGGGAAACACATACAGACATATGGATATGGCAGGTGAACAACACTAGTTCCAAACCTACCTGGCACAGCCTTGCTGACTGGAACCCATGCACCAGTATTGCTGTCCACACAAACACCATGGAGATAGCACACCACAAAACACACCGGTAACCAGGACATCCATAGCTGTAATAAACACGGAAAGGAAAACACATCAACTTGACATCATACATAGGATTTATGACCACAAGGGTGGCCCTCACTGGAAGATGGTATAATACCAGGAGGATGACTCCAGCAAACCATGGCTGAAGTACCCCTCAGATACAGGCATCCAGCGGAAGCTAAATAGCCCAAGTAGCCACACCCACCCACACACAGACACACCCAGTGTTCATACACTAAGAAGGGAGTTAACCCTTCCTACACCAGGCAGGGTAGTGAAGCCACTTAAAAGGGAAAAGCACATAAACAACACACTCACCTGTTACCGCCGGCAACGGCATGCGTGGCAATCATGTCCAGGGGAACAGCCAGCAGGCCGAGACACTGCCATCACATGCGCACAAGACCACACGTTGCCGCGGACAACCGCAAGTAAAGGGAGGTGTCAACGTGCATACAAACATAATAAACCCTGTGCACACCAGACATAGAAAGTGCACACCATACAAACAAAAGGCACACCTACAAAGGCAGGTTGCCAGGTGTAACCGCATGCACTTGACAGCAAGCTGCCCAGCAACAGCTCAGGCTGCTATACTGCCAAGTACAAACATGTTGCCAACGGCAACCACATGTGAGGCAACATACCAGCAGCCCTCACCATGTGGTTGACAACAGACCAAAC
Source organism: Bufo bufo (assembly GCF_905171765.1). Classification (NCBI taxonomy): domain Eukaryota; kingdom Metazoa; phylum Chordata; class Amphibia; order Anura; family Bufonidae; genus Bufo; species Bufo bufo. The sequence continues at coordinate 401,123,719 of NC_053394.1, read as the reverse complement.
CGCAGGCAACTGCATGCGGGTCCAGGAGTCGCGACTATGACCATCGCCATGACAGGGGTACTGTCACCGCCAGTTCTGTGAGAAGGCCTGGCAGACGTGCTTCTCTACCTCTTGTATGATGTTCTTTGTTTTGGTTTAACTTTCTCATCTCCTTTCCTTCTGCCAGGTGTCAGTTATTTAGACTAATCGTCTTCCTTTATATTCCCTCCCATACTGCCTCAATTTGCAGTTTATATTACTTCCTGGATGAAGTGTTCACTGCTGGAGGCTGCTTCTGCGGTTTGCTCAGATAAGTCCTTTACTTTATTGTGTTTCCTTGCTGGCTTGATTCTAGGTGACCCTGACTCTGTCCGTATTAAGTGCAGGGAGCCGGTGGTCGTGTCCCCTCACTATTATAGGGTTTTCAGGTGTCACACAGACTTAGGTACGTGGGCATGCAATCGTCTACCATCGAGACCCTTGCATGTGCATAGCAGTCAGGGGGAGCTCTTAGGGTTTTATAGGGCTCACCTATAAGCTCCTTATTTTGGGATCAAGCCAGTCGCTCGTTTATTCATAAGTTCCAGCTATTTGCAAACTTCACCCGTGACAGGCATGGCCTGAAGGGATTTACAATTCTCCAACTTTATAAAGCAAATTTGGCAAGAGAAGCGGGAAACAAGGCGCTCATAGGGTAGTAAGTTATGGGTACCAGATCTAGAGAGTACGCTGTGTCAATTGTTATGCTCACCTTCTGGTGTTGTGCATGCGTCGGTTGGTGCTGCCGGTATCTTCTCAGTCCTTGGAGTTGCAAGTTCTCCAAAGGAGTGATATGGAATGATATAAGAAGCTGTGTACTGAGGTCGTACACAATGTGATACCTCTTGGTGCAAAACCACAACCACGAATGACATCTTATAAAAAGGTTTTTATTTTTGATCAGGTGACAACGCATTTGAGAGGACTCCTTTTTCAAGTCTAAAAAAAGACATATAGTATAACGTATAGCAGTGCAAAGGTACAAAAATGAATAAATAAATAAATAGACTTGTATAATTCATAAAAAAGGTGCGAGGGCGATAGACAATATAATGAATGTAGAGAACATTGTCGAAATGCACAAGTTGATCTGATGTAACCTAATCGGGTATCCATATAGTAATTAGAATTCACTTCGCAATTAGGGAAATAATAATAATAATGATAATGATGGTAATTATAATGTTAAAATAATGTTAAAAGTGGTGGGCGTGATTCAAGATTAGACCCAAAACTCAAGGGGGATGACATAATTTGAGTAGCAGAGGAATCATGATGAGACTGATAGTATCACTGATTAAACAAGTTTAGGATCCAATATCAAACAGGAGCATAACAATAATAGTAGTAATAATCACAATAACACAATATCGTCGACTAAATCTATTATAAAACATGATTAAGATGATGTGAAAATATATATAGACATCATTCATTGGGTGTGCAGATTGTTGAATAATGAGAGTGGCTAATATTGAGTAGGAATAATATGGGTCATGCTAAAAAAGAAGAAGCATGGGTAAGGAGTCTGATGAGGGATGATAAGAATAAGTTTACTTGTTCACATGATTGGAGAAAGGACAAAGGATTTTGTTAAAGTGAAATTAAGATGTAATTATGAAATACAAGATTTTGTGGAATGAAGACAACTGAGAGGAAGTAGATGTTATGATGGATCTATGTAAAGGACAGGAATAAAGGGGGGGGGGGAATGAGATAATGAAATTGAAATAAAAACAAAATTTGTCTTCATTCCACAAAATCTTGTATTTCATAATGACATCTTAATTTCACTTTAACAAAATCCTTTATGTCCTTTCTCCGATCATGTGAACAAGTAAACTTATTCTTATCATCCCTCATCAGACTCCGGTCCAGATACCTAATTGAGCGCTACCCTGTCCTCAGCTTACCGATCTAATTATGCCAGCGCTCCGATACTGAGTGCGCTGAAACTGCGCGCACACATGCTGCAAGTCAGGACAGTCTTGCTCCAGCTGCCTACAATTAGCCCCGCCCCCTGCATCCTCCAGTTGACAGCCCGTGATTAGCCACGCCCCCAGTCGCCCAACTTAAGAAAGCACGCGCTCTCACACACGTGGGAAGCCGTGCCACACATAGCATCCGAACTAAAGGTAATGCAATATGTTCCTCCTTAGTTCTCCTTACCTTGTGATCTCAAGACCTACAGTCGTGTGCCCAATTATTCTTAATCCTGTTTCTCACTTCAAAATACCTTACTTTTTGAGTTCCTCATTCCTAACCATCCATTCTCTATTTGACCTATAGCATCTTGACTGGTCGTGCTAACTGCATGTGCCCAGTTCCAAAGGTAACTACCCCCACCCTCCTTACCCATGCTTCTTCTTTTTCAGCATGACCCATATTATTCCTACTCAATATTAGCCACTCTCATTATTCAACAATCTGCACACCCAATTAATGATGTCTATATATATTTTCACATCATCTTAATCATGTTTTATAATTGATTTAGTCGACGTTATTGTGATTTACTACTATTATTATTGTTATGATCCTGTTTGATATTGGATCCTAACCTTGTTTAATCAGTAATACTATCAGTCTCATTATGATTTCCCTGCTACTCAAATTATGTCATCCCCCTTGAGTTTTGGGTCTAATCTTGTATCATGGCCACCACTTTTAACATTATTTTAACATTATTATTACCATCATTATTATTATTTCCCTAATTGCGAAGTGAATTCTAATTACTATATGGATATCCCATTAGGTTACATCAGATCAACTTGTGCATTTCGACAATGTTCTCTACATTCATTATATTGTCTATAGTCCTCGCACCTTTTTTTGAATTATACAAATCTATTTAATTATTTATTCATTTTTGTTCCTTTGCACTGCTATATGTTATACTATATGTCTTTTTTTAGACTTGAAAAAGGAGTACTCTCACTCCAAAACGCATTGTCACCTGATCAAAAATAAAAACCTTTTTATAAGACTTCATTCATGGTTGTGTTTTTGCGCCAAGAAGTATCACATTGTGTACGACCTCAGTACACAGCTTCTTATACCAACTTTATAAAAGGTCCTTGTGCCTGAAAAATACATTTCTCAAATATTAAGACTGCATATGCGGCAAAGAAGAGGGAGAGGCCCTCATGGGATAGTAGTTTTTTTTTTTAAATAGGATAAAAACAATAAATTATTAGGCTAACCTTTATATGTTGTGCATACACAGGCACAACACTCGTGAAGGCAAATGGTCGGTGCTGCCAGGATCGTTCACTCCTCGCTTATGAGGTTGCCAGTCCTCCAGAGGAATGATAATGTGAACAATAGAGGGATATGGACTGGAAAAGTCCATAAGATTCGATACTTCTTTGCGCAAAAACTCAACCTCAATGTATTGAATATAATTCCTTTTTATTGAGATGTAGATGACAACGCGTTTCGGAGTAAATACACTCCTTTTTCAAGTCTGAGCTCTGCCTGGCTGGTGAGATCCCTGCACTGGTAACGAGAATGGAGATCATTCTCTTTACCAGTGCAGGGATTTCATCAGCCATCTTAGACTTAAAAAAGGAGTGTATTTACTCCGAATTTTTTTTTTTTTTTTTATCTTCAATACATTGAGGTCCAGTTTTTGCACTAAGAAGTATCGAATCTTATGGACTTTTCAGTCCATATCCCTCTACTGTTCAAATATTAAGACTGTGATTCCTATTCTTAGACAGTGTAAAATGTACCACTATTCGTAAATCTGCCCCAGCATCTGAAACAGACGTCAAAAAATAGTAAATGAGACGGGCCTACCAGCCTGTCCCCTTCCCCGCGACGCCCACAATTTTAGACCTAGCGTGAGTGAGGGGAAGTCGCAGATTGTGGCGTAACTAATCGTTGCGCCACAATCTGCACCTGAAATACACCTAATATAGGCATATTTCAGCTAAATAAATGACCCCCTAAACTCTTGTCCCTTAAACGATGTGCTTCAGGTGTTCCTGACACTGGAGCATTCAGTTTTTGCAATCCTTTATCCAGGGATTGTTCAATGTGATAGCATAGCTCCATACACACAGACTCAGCCTCATGCATATCATGGTGGGTTTAAAATACTTTTCCTTTGCCCAATCATATGGATATCCAGATGATATATTCTTTTCACACTACCCTTTCACAATTAAAGCTTTGTGGTATGGAAACATCAATCTAATGTAAAAAACATGAGTGATCAGGTTTGTTGGGGATAAACTTATATGTGAATCTACATTAAAATGTGAAAATGAAGTGATCTGAATGACTTCCAATGGGGCATGGTCATGAGTGCTTGGCTAGCCAGAGCCAGGATATAAAAAACTGCCTGGTAGTGTTTTCTTCTATTATTGTTACTAGCAGAAGGACCCGGCTTCGCACAGGTATATTTCATCTATTTCATTTAAGGTTTGTGTGTGTCGTTAAAAGATATGGACAGTATCCACTGTAACAGTGACATCTACAGTACCCCACCCCTTTTAACAGTGACCTCCACAAAGGCCTGCCCCCTTAACAGTAATATCAACAACGCCCTCCCCTGTAACAGCGACCTCCACAGCGGCCACCCCTTTATTAGTGACCTCCACAGTACCCAGTCTCGTTAACAGTGATTTTCACAATAACCCGCCCCCTTAACAGTGATCTCTACAGAGCTCTGTTCCCTTAAAATGTGACCTCCACAACACCCCGCCCCCTTAACATTGACCTCTATAGCAATCTGACCCTTAACACTGACCTCAATAGCAGATTGTCCCCTTAACTGTGACCTCCACAGTTCCTTGTCCCCTTAACAGAGACCTCCACAGTGCCCGTCGCTTTAACAGTGACCTCCACAGCAGCCCGCCCCTTTATTAGTGACCTCCACAGTACCCCATCTCCTTCACAGTGATTTCCACAACACCCCGTCCAGCCCAGATTTCAGAATCCCTGTCCTCCGTCCGGTGCAGGGGCTGGACGGACACAGGGATGTCCTTTTGAATAGCTCACTCTCAAAAAGCAGCACTGTGCTGTGTGAGCGTGAGCTGGAGGGAGAAAATCACTCTCCCTCCCACCCCTGCAGCTGGCAGAAGTTGATTTTTACCTTGATTTTTTTCAATTCCCGCCGGCTGCGGAGAGAGGGCGTGGCTTAGTGGGACCTGGGGGCAGGGTTTTTAAGTTCATCTTTTGAGGGTGGCCAGAATGGCCACCCAATCTGCCCCTCCACAGCACTCCGCTCCCTTAACAGTGTCATCCACAGTGCCCTGCCCCTTAAAAGCTGACCTGCAGCAGTGAAGAAAAATGGATGGGTTGTTATGGAAACCTGGTGTAAAACTGTGTATGTGCAGACTAAGGATCTGCAAGCTTCTATTGCCTGATAAGGTACTTGCGACGGTGTGTATGGCAGTTGGGATGTGAAGAGAAAGACCTGCAGGCTTCTATTGGCTAATGTAGGTCATGTGATGTGCCATATTTGCATGTTTTGGGAATATCTCAGTAAAGGTACGTGCTAGAGAGCTGAGACCCGGTCTAAAACCTTCCCGGACCACCTGATGTACCTGTGTGCCAAATTTCGTGATTTTAAAAGCGACGGTGCGGATTCCTTTAGCGGACAAACATACATACAGCTATATATATTAGATTATTATTATGATTAATTTTAAAGCTCCAGTAATTCCATAGCACTGTATAACCAGCCGGGGTTACACAAATATAAAAATAAAATAAACAAGAAACTCTTAACAGACTGGTACAGAGGGGTAGAGGACCCTGCCCCCAAGAGCTTACAATCTATAAGGAAAGGGGAGAACATAGTAGGTGAGGGTAAATGCTGCTCATGTGGCTATGCGGTGGCAGCATGCTCATTGCAGATGGTAGGCTATCCTGAAAAGGTGGATTTTTAGGTTACTCTTGAAGGTTTGGATGTTGAGGGAGAGCCTGATGTGTTGGAGTAGTGTGTTCCAGAGTAGAGGAGAGGCACATGAGAAATCTTGTAGTAGATTGTGTGAAGAACAGATGAGAGGAGAAAAGAGGAGGTCTTGTGAGGATCTGAGATGACGTGTGGGGATGTATAGAGAAAGCAGGTCAAAGATATAAGGAGGAAACAGATTGTGGAAAGCCTTATATGTAGTTGTAAGTATTTTAAACTGAATTTGCTGGGCAATGGGGAGCCAGTGAAGGGATTGGCAGAGGAGAAATGAGGTGAGAGGTGGATTAACTAGGCAGCAGAGTTGAGAATAAATTGGAGGAGAGCGAGAGTGCTGGGTGGGAGGCCACAAAAGGAGGATGTTGCAGTAGTCCAGGCGGGAGATGACGAGAGCATGCACTAGCATTTTAGTTGACTCAGGGGTGAGGAAGGTGTGAATACGAGAGATGTTCTTAAGTTGAAAACTGTAGGTGGAGGTGAGGGTTTGGATGTGTGGCTTAAAGGACAGCGAGAGTGTACCAAAAATTGTAGGATCAAGGAACACATCCAGAAAAAATGGGATCTTGTGTGAAAGTAAACAGTCATGGATTGGTTCCAGAAATATGATAGCGTGTTTTACTTGCTTCCCTGGCCTTCATAGAAACATAGAATGTGTCGGCAGATAAGAACCATTTGGCCCATCTAGTCTGCCCAATATACTGAATACTATGGATAGCCCCCGGCCCTATCTTATATGAAGGATGGCCTTATGCCTATCCCATGCATGCTTAAACCCCTTCACTGTATTTGCAGCTACCACTTCTGCAGGAAGGCTATTCCATGCATCCACTACTCTCTCAGTAAAGTAATACTTCCTTATATTACTTTTAAACCTTTGCCCCTCTAATTTAAAACTGTGTCCTCTTGTGGTAGTTTTTCTTCTTTTAAATATGCTCTCTTCCTTTACCGAGTTGATTCCCTTTATGTATTTAAAAGTTTCTATCATATCCCCTCTGTCTCTTCTTTCTTCCAAGCTATACATATTAAGGTCCTTTAACCTTTCCTGGTAAGTTTTATCCTGCAATCCTTGTACTAGTTTAGTAGCTCTTCTCTGAACTCTCTCTAGAGTATCTATATCCTTCTGGAGATATGGCCTCCAGTACTGCGCACAATACTCCAAGTGAGGTCTCACCAGTGTTCTGTACAGCGGCATAAGCACTTCACTCTTTCTACTGCTTATACCTCTCCCTATACATCCAAGCATTCTGCTGGCATTTCGTGCTGCTCTATTACATTGTCTTCCCACCTTTAAGTCTTCTGAAATAATTACTCCTAAATCCCTTTCCTCAGATTCTGAGGTCAGGACTGTGTCAAATATTCTATATTCTGCCCTTGGGTTTTTACGCCCCAGGTGCATTATCTTGCACTTATCCACATTAAATTTCAGTTGCCAGAGTTCTGACCATTCTTCTAGTTTTCCTAAATCCTTTTCCATTTGGCGTTTCCCTCCAGGAACATCAACCCTGTTACCTATCTTTGTGTCATCAGCAAAAAGACAAACCTTACCAGCGAGGCCTTTTGCAATATCACTTATGAAGATATTAAACAAAATCGGTCCCAGTACAGATCCCTGTGGAACCCCACTGGTAACATGACCTTGTTTTGAATGTTCTCCATTGACTACCACCCTCTGTTGTCTGTCACTCAGCCACTGCCTAATCCACTCAACAATATGGGAGTCCATGCTCAATGACTGCAGTTTATTGATAAGTCTTCTATGTGGGACAGTGTCAAAAGCCTTACTAAAATCTAGATATGCGATGTCTACTGCACCTCCACCGTCTATTATTTTATTCACCCAGTCAAAAAAATCTATAAGATTTGTTTGACATGATCTCCCTGAAGTAAACCCATGTTGTTTTTCATCTTGCAATCCATGGGATTTTAGATGTTCCACAATCCTATCCTTTAATAGGGTTTCCATTAATTTGCCTACTATTGATGTCAGACTCACTGGTCTATAGTTGCTCGATTCCTCCCTACTACCTTTCTTGTGAATGGGCACGACATTAGCCAATTTCCAATCTTCCGGGACGACTCCTGTTACTAATGATTGGTTAAATAAATCTGTTAACGGTTTTGCCAGCTCACCACTAAGCTCTTTTAATAATTTTGGGTGTATCTCATCAGGCCCCTGTGACTTATTTGTCTTCACCTTAGACAGCAAACTTAGAACATCTTCCTCTGTAAAGATACATGCATCAAACGATTTATTAGTCATTCTTTCTAGTGGAGGTCCTTCTCCTTTTTCTTTTGTAAAAACTGAACAGAAGTATTCATTAAGGCAGTCGGCTAGCCCTTTATTCTCTTCTACATACCTTCCGTCCTTTGTTTTTAATTTAGTTATTCCTTGTTTTAATTTCCTTTTTTCATTTATATATCTGAAGAATGTCTTATCCCCTTTTTTCATAGACTGAGCTAGTTTTTCTTCTGCCTGCGCTTTAGAAGTTCTTATAACTTGCTTGGCCTCTCTCTGCCTAATCTTGTAGATTTCCTTATCTTCATTGCTCTGGTTTTTTTTATAATTACAAAATGCTAGCTTTTTATTTTTAATGATTTGGGCCACTTCTGCTGAGTACCACAGTGGTCTCCTCCTTTTTTTGCTTTTACTGACAAGTCTAATGCAATTTTCTGTTGCCTTCAATAATGCACCTTTTAAGTAGTCCCATTTCTCCTGGACTCCATGTAATCCGTTCCAGTCTGATAAGGACTCATTTATGACTAATTTCATTTTTGAAAAGTCTGTTTTTCTAAAATCTAAAACTTTTGTTTTTGTGTGGTGGGACTCTTTCACAGTTCTTATATTAAACCACACTGACTGGTGATCACTAGATCCCAAGGTTTCGCCTACAATGACATCATATACTGAATCCCCGTTTGTGAATACCAAATCCAAAATGGCCTCCCTCCGGGTTGGCTCCTCAACCACTTGTTGTAGAGATAACCCCAGTAGGGAATTTAGAATATCTGTACTCCTGGTAGAACTTGCTATTTTGGTTTTCCAGTTTATATCTGGAAGATTGAAATCTCCCATAATGAAAACTTCTCCTTTCATTGTCATTTTAGCTATTTCTTCAACTAGTAGATCATCTAGTTCTTTAACTTGACCAGGTGGTCTATATATCACACCTACACGAGTTACTGCATGGTTAGCAAACTGCAACGTAACCCAAACTGACTCTATGTTGGCCTCACCAACTTGTATTAGGTTAGATTTAATGCCATCTTTCACATACAGGGCCACTCCTCCTCCTTTCTTGCCTTCTCTGTCTCTTCTGTATAAAGAGTACCCTGGTATGGTTATGTCCCAGTCATTTCTTTCATTAAACCATGTCTCCGTAACAGCCACTAAATCTACATTCTCAGATGCCATTATTGACCCAAGTTCATTGATTTTTTTACCTAAACTGCGAGCATTTGTAGACAGGACTCTGAGCTTATCATTTCTTAACCTCTGTGCTTCTGACCTGTTCTGGCATTGTTTCGGGGGGCAATTGGACTCTTTTATTTTCACTCTTTTGCCCCCCCTTCCTAGTTTAAATACTCTTCCGCAAATTCTTGGAGTTGTTCACTAAGTACATTTGTTCCTTTGAGAGAAAGATGCAAACCATCTTTTTTGTACAGTTCCTTTCTATTCCAAGTAGAGCTATCATGAGAAACAAAGCCAAATCCTTGCTCTTGACACCATTTACCAAGCCATATGTTGAACTCCTTTATGCGCCTCTGCCTATCATTCTGAACATTATGCACAGGCAGAACTTCAGAAAATGAAATGCTGGATGCAAAATCCTGTACGTCATTACCAAGTGTGATAAAAGTTTTTTTCACCTCTGACACTTCATTGCAAGCCAGGTCATTTGTCCCTAGATGGACAAGAACATCCACGTCCCCTTCCTGCTTTGCTTGCTTAACAATATTAATAATACGTCTTCTAGCAGTAGCCCCAGGGAGACATCTCACAAAACCATTTTCTTCATAGTCTACAAGATCTTAAACCTATAGAGCATCTCTGGGATGGGATACAATGAGCTGTTCGGATGAGGTCAGTGCTTCCCTTTTATTCTGTCCACATGGGCCAATATTCCTGAAGAATGATTTCAACACCTAGTGGAATATATGCCACGATAAATTATTTTGGTTCTAAAGGTGAAGGAGATCCAATGCTTTACTAGATAAGCGTCTATATAACAAAGTGGCCATTCATTATCTAGCCATGAGAAATATGTTTTCCACATGATTAGTCAACAATTGTGTTTTTCTGGATTCTATTAGTATTTTTAGATAACAGATGTTTATTGGTAATTACAGACATTTCTAAATCATCATTTAATGTTCCAAACTGCTTTACTTTGGCTTTAATAGAAATACTTCCAAATGTAAATTCATAGATGTTTAAGACAATGATATCTGTGGCTAAAACATATCCTACATTATTATGGCTTCTCCCCAGTGTGAATTCTCTGATGTTAAGATCTGATTTCTGATTAAAACATTTCCCACATTCTGAACATAAATATGGCTTTTCCGCTGTTTGAGTTCTCTGATGTATAATAAGTTCTGGTTAAAGCTACAACTTTTCCAAGTCTGAACATGAAAATGGCTTCTTCCCTGTATGGATTCGCTGATGTTTAACAAGATCTGATTTCTGAATAAAACATTTTCCACATTCTGAACATGAAAATGGTTTCTCCCCTGTGTGAATTCGCTGATGTTTTATAAGATTTGATTTCTGGATAAAACATTTTCCACATTCTGAACATAAAAATGGTTTCTCCCCTGTGTGAATTCGCTGATGTTTAACAAGATCTGATTTCTGGATAAAACATTTTCCACATTCTGAACATGAAAATGGTTTCTCCCCTGTGTGAATTTTCTCATGCATAATAAGCCTTGATTTATTGCTAAACCATTTCCCACATTCTGAACATGAAAAGGACATCTCCCTTGTATGAATTTTCTCATGTGAAATAAAACTTGATTTATTGCTAAAATATTTTCCACATTCTGCACATGAAAATGGTTTTTCCCCCGTGTGACCTCTCTGATGTTTAACAAGATCTGATTTCTGAATATAACATTTTCCACATTCTGAACATGAATATGGTTTCTCCCCTGTGTGAATTCTATCATGTATAATAAGACTTGATTTTCTCCTAAACCATTTCCCGCATTCAGAACATGAAAATGACTTCTCCCCTGTGTGAATTTTCTTATGTGAAATAAAACTTGATTTATCGCTAAAACATTTCCCACATTCTGCACATGAAAATGGTTTCTCCCCCGTGTGACTTCTCTGATGTTTAACAAGATCTGATTTCTGACTAAAACATTTTCCACATTCTGAACACGAATATGGTTTCTCCCCTGTGTGAATTCTATCATGTATAATAAGACTTGATTTTTTCCTAAACCATTTCCCGCATTCAGAACATGAAAATGACTTCTCCCCTGTGTGAATTTTCTTATGTGAAATAAAACTTGATTTATCGCTAAAACATTTTCCACATTCTGCACATGAAAATGGCTTCTCTCCTGTGTGACCTCTCTGATGCTTAACAAGATCTGATTTCTGGATAAAACATTTTCCACATTCTGAACATGAAAATGGCTTCTCCCCTGTGTGAATTCTATAATGTGTAATAAGACTTGATTTGTTGCTAAAACATTTCCCACATTCTGAACATGAATATGGTTTCTCTCCTGTGTGACCTCTCTGATGTTTAACAAGATCGGATTTCTGGATAAAACATTTCCCGCATTCTGAACATGAAAACGGCTTCTCCCCTGTGTGGATTCTCTCATGTTCAATGAGGCTTGTTTTTTTGCTAAACCATTTCCCACATTCTGAACATGACAATGACTTCATCCCTGTGTGAGTTTTCTCATGTGAAATAAAACTTGATTTATCGCTAAAACATTTCCCACATTCGGAACATGAAAATGGCTTCTCCCCTGTGTGAATTCTCTCATGTTTAACAAGATCTGATTTCTGGATAAAACATTTTTCACATTCAAAACATGAAAATGGTTTTTCCCCTGTGTGAATTCTCTTATGTGTAATAAGACTTGATTTGTTGGTAAACCGTTTCCCACATTCTAAACACGAAAATGGCTTATCTCCTGTGTGAGCTCTTTGGTGTATAGTAAGACTTGATTTCATCCTATAGCATTTCCCACATTCTGAGCATGAAAATGGTTTCTCCCCTGTGTGAATTCTCTTATGTGTAGTAAGAATTGATTTTTTCGTAAACCGTTTCCCGCATTCTAAACATGAAAATGGCTTCTCTCCTGTGTGAGCTCTTTGGTGTATCATAAGACTTGATTTCATCCTATAACATTTCCCACATTCTGAGCATGAAAATGGCTTCACCCCCGTGGGAGTTGTTGGATGTTCACCTCTTCTGTGTCCTTTGTTTTGCTTAACAGTCTGTGATGAATCAAAAGGCAAGACTCGTTGAAAAAGATCAGATGATTGACTGTTGCTTTGCAAGGCTGAGGGTGTATCTGGGATAATGACATATACTTCATAAGCACCTTGTACCAGAGCATGATCATTTGCTTTTAAATCTTTAGGTGTCGGAAGTCCCTTTGAGCTCCTGATATAGTCATCTGCCAAGAAAAAAAAAATTATTATCATCATTTATTAAATTCTTAAAACAATGGTTTGCATAAGAGATCACAATCTAAGGGTAGACTTCGGGGCAAGGACCAGTAGATCATTATGTTAAGCAACCAAGCTATTCTCTTTAGTTTTCCACTCCTTGATGCTAGCATCTTCATAAGTTCACATTTCAGTGTGTATCACCAATCCTTTTTAGTGAAATGGACAGTGGTGTCTGTCTCGCACACTCCCTACAACTACATGCACTTTAGCACAGAGGGAAGAAGTAGTATGGTCACGTCATGTATAATGAAGTCATGGCTATGAGCTGACATAGATTTACATTATAATTCTGCCAGGTTCTGATGTGATTTATAAAAAATCAGTTGGGTCAGGCTATCTTGAAATAGTTGTTGACAGACAGCAAGGATCTGGCAATGCCGAATTACCCACTCAACATAAGGGTAACTTCATTGACACCTTTTATAATCTAGTTCTGGAAGATTTCCGGACTGTCCACCAAAAACCAATATTTAACAGCAATCTAAACCTTAGTGAGAAATTGGCAGTGAAACACCTTCAAGATAATACTGAGATTGTAATCCGAGGAGCAGACAAGGGTGGGGGCATTGTGATTCAAAATAAAGAGGATTGTGTGAAAGAGGCACTCCACATCCTATCCAATAGAGATTACTACTTCCCTCTTAATGAGACCCTTCCACAGAGCATAAGGTGGCATTCAAAACACTCATTGTATCCGCAAAACATATATTAGACAAGAAGGAACAAGATTACATTCTAGGCCAAGACTCAGCAATTGCTACCTTCTATCATTTACCAAAAGTCCATAAGGACCTGAAAACACCCCCCGGGCCGCCCGATCATCTCAGATATTTCATGCCTTACTTGTAATCTCTCACATTACGTTGACGTTCTCCTACAGAAGTATGTCGCCAATTTACCATCATACCTCAGAGACTCTTCCTCCTTGATACAATCACTTCAGGTGGGAAGGCACCTACAGATTGATGACATTAGATGTCACGGCACTATATTCAAACATTGAACATGAATTGGGTATCAGCTGCACCAAACAATAACTGGATAACGACCACCTCTTGCCCACCGACCAGAAATCCTTCATTCTTGAATCCATCAGGTTCATCCTCACGCACAACGTGTTTCGCTTCCAGGATCAACTTTACCTGCAAACCAGAGGGACCGCTATGGGCACACGTTTTGCGCCGAGTTTTGCAAACCTCTTTATGGGGGCCTTCGAAACTAGATTCATATACAGCTCCAGCTTTTGGGCTCAAAACATAATATTTTATCAACAGTACATTGATGACCTTTTATTTGTTTGGAACGGCGACATTTGTTCTATTAATAATTTTATTTCACACCTCAATTCCACCGATTGGGGCATCACCTTATCTGGAACCGACAACCAGACAAAAATCGAGTACTTGGACCTGGAACTGAACGTCATCAATAATAAATTAGAAATACGCACTTTTTAAAAAAAAGGTGGATTGCAACAGCTACCTGGACTTCACCAGTTCACACCATAAAAAATGGAAAACCAATATTCCCTTCGGCCAGTTCAAGCAAATAAGAAGGAATTGCTCCCTAGACAAAGACTTCATTACCCAGAGTAAAATCATCCACAAGAGGTTTATACAAAAAGGTTATCCACTCCCAATCATAGAAGCGGCCTTCAACAAAGCAAAAAACCTTACACAAGAAAACGGCCTACCTGTTAACAAAAATGAAAATACAGATGACACTACTAAAAATATTTTAAAAAAACAAGAAATCCGAGAATAAGTGGAGCACTGACTTTATTACTACATACAGCAACAATCATAAGGACATTAGGAGCATCCTATCTAAACACTGGCATATCCTTAGAAGTGACCCATTTTTATCAAAATCACTACCCATTCATCCTCCCCTGACGTTCAGGAGAGCCAAAACTTTAAAAAATTTACTAGCTCCAAGTAAACTCCGTGCCCACGGACTTGATTACAAACCTCCCCCCACTAGAACACACCACTCTGAACCACCTGGTAGTTTTAGATGCAACCAGCCCAAATGTCTCTGCTGTACCGCTATACGGGTCTCCACTTCTTTTCGACGTAGATCCAATGGAGGAAACTTCTCCATTAGACAACATTTGGACTGTGGATCAAAGAATGTTATCTATCTGCTAGAATGCCCCTGTGGACTGCAGTATGTGGGGCGGACAATCCAAACCTTGTGCAACAGGCTCAACAAACATCGGTCAAATATCAAAAAGGGTTTCCTACAACACAGCGTGTCTAGACATGCAACCATCCGCCATGAGGGCTTTGCCACTGGTTTTTCAGTTATGCCCATTGAACAAATCGGTTCTGATTGGCATAATGTTATGCAGACGATAAAAAGGCGCAAGATGTTTTGGATATTTAAACTCAACTGTCTTAAAACATTTGGTCTTAACGAGGCCTTTGAGATAAACCTCTGAAATACCCCGAGCTTAGTTATATTTCAGCCGTTACGTTCCCTATCCTAGTTCAAACAGCCAGGGTCGCTCCAAGATTTTGAGCTTTATTTTTAACATGTTTATACCACCGCCATTTCGGTTTTGTACACATATCTGTGCATGGTGTTCCATAATTTGGAGTGCCTGGCCTTTCGGACTCCCCCCCCCCCCCCCCTTTTTAATATATATATATATATATATATATATATATATATATATATATACTATTTTTAATATTAATTTTGAATATTAATGTTTCATTACTTATTACTAATGATTAATCAACTATTCTACATATTATTATAATTTTTTCCCCTAATATTTACCATCATTCTATCTATTTTACAATATATACACTTATTTATTCCCAATGAATTATTACTATTTGTGATTTGAATTTATTTGTATTCCAGTACAGTTTTCTATCTATTTATTGACTATTGGTTCTTGATTGATTTATAATCAGTCCTTTTTTATATATTTATTCCCCACTATCTTCCAATGTATGTATATGTATCATTATTTCATCTATTATCATTATTGTTTATTATTGTTATTGTGCCTGTAAATCCGTTTCTCTAATTTGCTTATGTTTTGCATCCCCTCTCAGTCTCCCACCTGGCCACACCAATAGGGTCCCCCCCCCCCCTCTACAATACATATCATATCACATACATCTTCCACCCCACCTCCCTTCCCTGAAGCCACCCTACTCCGGACTCTGCTGCGCTTGTCTCCGCAGCACAACCGTGCGGCCACAAGTGTCCTGGTTGCTCAGCAACCAGGCTGCCATCTGGTGTCGGCGAGCCGTGATCATGTGATCGGGACCCGATCACGTGACCCTTCATTCAGTGTGAGCGCTCCGTGCTCAGGAGCACGGTTTTCGACTGAATCACAGTATTTAAATTACCCTGGCTTCACCACGCCACCAATGACACTACCTCTGCAATTATTATCAAAATTAAATATAATCCCGATTATTAGATCAGCACACATCTTCTGGGGACCCATCCCCCATGAACCACTCCCGCTCTATCCCCGCCCACTTTGCATTTTGGTGTTTTTTTGTGTGTATTTAAATGCTGTGTGTTTGTGTAATTCATATGCAGTGTTCTGTACCTGATAAAGGGGAACTATTCCCCGAAACGCGTTGCACTTCTGCAATAAAAGTAGCATATTTACTATTACCTTCTGGACTGGATTCTTGCGCGCAGGGATATTTTATCTACTTACCTCTGTGAATTAGAAGACAAACCCAGCATTCTGAACAACACTGAGGGATGTCATATACTATACTAATTGTGGTCAGAAGTTATATTAGAAAATAACTATTCCCAATGTTTTCTATTTGTGCAATTTTTTGAACTTGTAGATTCTCTATGAAGTCAAAGGTCATCATAAGGAGAATGGCTGGGATGTAACCAAACAGTGGATAAGATAGGAGCATAGTTAGAAATGTAGCCAGGTATCAGAGCCAAGCGAAGTATAATGGGTAGCAGGCAGACAATTTGAAGAACGGGACAGGAGCGCTTTCGTGAAACAGCACATAACGGACATTTCTCTACACTCTTTTTGATGAATACTGTGACACAAATATGAACATGCCCTTAGTATCCTGTTTTTTTATTCAGTTTTTCAGGTGATTGGATTTATTGTGTCACCTTTCATCACTGTTTTCTTTCATATGGATCATTTTAATGCTTTACAGATTGAAAGTGATGTTTTATATGGATTTAGCTTTGCCTCTATAGTTGAATTCAAATAGAAACTGCACATGCCTGTCCAACAGGTAAATCTGCAGTTGCCCGGGATAGGGTGGACCCAAAGCTACTCTGGGTCCTCCGGACACTGTTGAAGTGCTACCACATGTTGGGGCTCTTCAGAAGGAATTCAATGCAAGTATATAGGAATGACTAAGCAGCTTATCCAGACAAAAACAAGTCTTCAGACATAAACAACAGAGTTGAACCAGACAGTCAGAAGGTCGGTGTGTCTGCTTTTTACCCTCCAGGGTAGGTAGGTAGAAAGTCATAAATTCTCTCAGTATTAGGCCGAATGCACACAGCCGTGGAACGCGGCTGTGAGCGGTCCGTGGTATCCCGGCCAAGCATCCTGCTAAGAGCAGGAGCGTACGGCGTCATTGGATGCTATGACGCCATGCGCTTTATGCCGCCGCTGCACTACAGTAATACACTCGTATAGATCATACGAGTGTATTACTGTAGTGCAGCGGCGGCATGAAGCGCTCTCAGCAGGATGCCAGGCCGGGATACCATGGACCGCTCACAGCCGTGTGCATTCCGCCTTTGTATTGGATATGCATTAACCCTTTCCACAGTGCTGTGCAGCTATAGCGTATATTGCAATAAACATATAAATGTAGTTCAAGAATATGAAACCATATAAGTGCACACAACAGTATAAATCACAGTACAAGTTAACCCTTCAAAGTGCAGTAAAGTAGCAATTTGATGGCTTTGCATAGTAGCCAAAGAGGCAAATGTCTACAAATAACTATAGTCCAAAGTCTGCACACACTCTTAGGCCTCCTGCACACGACCGTTGTGTGCATCCGCGTCCGTGGTTCCGTTTTCCATTTTTTTTCGCGGACCCATTGACTTTCAATGGGTCCGTGGAAAAATCGGAAAATGCACCGTTTGGCAGCCGCATCCGTGATCAGTGTTTCCTGGCCGTGAAAAAAATAGGACCTGTCCTATTTTTTTCACGGTCAACGGTTTGCGGACCCATTCAAGTCAATGGGTCAGTGAAAAATCACGGATGCACACAAGATTGTCATCCGCGTCCGTGATCCGTGTCCGTGATCCGTGTCCGTTTTTTCCTATCATTTCAATGGCAAACTTGACTTAGATTTTTTTTTTCATTTTTCATGTCCGTGGATCCTCCAAAAATCAAGGAGGACCCACGGACGAAAAAACGGTCACGGATCACGGACCAACGGAACCCCGTTTTGCGGACTGTGAAAAAATACTGTCGTGTGCAGGAGGCCTTAAGGGAGTTTTACATTGGCCAATAAGTGGGAACGAATGTTTTATTGCTGATAGATGCTTGTTATGACATTGAATGCTGCGATGTAAAAAAGATCCTTACACAAGTGGGTGCAATTGGTTTATCGCAGTACATTTTTTAAACATACATCAAATGTAAGGTTTTATTGCTTTATTTAGTGCTTACTACTCACCTGGGCAGTTGTCTGTAGGAATGTCCTCTGTACTCTGCTCATCACCCCTCACATATGCCTCTGTAACATATATAGTGTTCAGATCTTCACCTGGATTCTGAACCTGTAAAACAAATATTGTAGAAGTCATCAGACGGTTGTAGAAGTCGTGTGGAATGTATTGTGTGATCAGAAAAGATCATTAATTATCATGACGGACAAAGACGACCGGACAGTAGAAGTTATGTGACACCAATATCTGCAGGTCTCCTGTATAAATATTCCAACCAGAAGACTCCATAACCAGAAAATAGTGAGAAGATCCAGACAAATGGTAATTTCTATGGTCAGCTGTAATCCTGCCATCTCCACCTTTCTCATTATACAAGGATAATACATATAATACTGGTGGATAAAACAAGACTGAACACAATATCTTCACATCCTTCTACAGATCACATGTGACATTTTGTGAGACCTTATCTCCATCTAGTCCAGCAAGTAGAGATGCAATCTAAATCAGGGTTAGTAGACAAAAAACCTAGTTCCAGCAATTATTATAACCCTTAAAATTAATAAGCTTTAATTAGATATCCTTAAAATAAGACACACGGAATAAAAATCACTGAGATTAACTCAAATAGTTCTACAGCAGGCAGCTATACACATATATCCTGAAGGGTGGGGAGAACTGTCCCTATAGTCTCACCTTAATCTACAGGGTGGGCCATTTATATGGATACACCTTAATAAAATGGGAATGGTTGGTGATATTAACTTCCTGTTTGTGGAACATTAGTATATGTGAGGGGGGAAACTTTTCAAGATGGGTGGGGACCATGGCGGCCATTTTGAAGTCAGCCATTTTGAATCCAACTTTTGTTTTTTTAATAGGAAGAGGGTCATGTGACACATCAAACTTATTGGGAATTTCACAAGAAAAACAATGGTGTGCTTGGTTTTAATGTAACTTTATTCTTTCATTAGTTATTTACAAGTTTCTGACCACTTATAAAATGTGTTCAATGTGCTGCCCATTGTGTTGGATTGTCAATGCAACCCTCTTCTCCCACTCTTCACACACTGATGATGTGTTTCCCTCTTTATGCACTGAAGCTGGCATGTTCCCTGAGTTTTTCCAGCAAGATGGTGCACCACCACATTATGGGTGTCAGGTCCGAGCATTCCTAGATGAACAGTTTCCTGGAAAGTGGACTGGTTGTCGTGGGCCAGTTGAATGGCCCCCAAGGTCTCCCGATCTGACCCCCTTAGACTTTTATCTTTGGGGTCATCTGAAGGCAATTGTCTATGCTGTGAAGATACAAGATGTGCAGCACCTGAAACTACGGATACTGGAAGCCTGTGCTAGCATTTCTCCTGCGGTGTTGCTATCAGTGTGTGAAGAGTGGGAGAAGAGGGTTGCATTGACAATCCAACACAATGGGCAGCACATTGAACACATTTTATAAGTGGTCAGAAACTTGTAAATAACTCATGAAAGAATAAAGTTACGTTAAAACCAAGCACACCATTGTTTTTCTTGTGAAATTCCCAATAAGTTTGATGTGTCACATGACCCTCTTCCTATTGAAAAAACAAAAGTTGGATTCAAAATGGCCGACTTCAAAATGGCCACCATGGTCACCACCCATCTTGAAAAGTTTCCCCCCTCACATATACTAATGTGCCACAAACAGGAAGTTAATATCACCAACCATTCCCATTTTATTAAGGTGTATCCATATAAATGGCCCACCCTGTAGTGCTCAGCCCAGGGACGGCCACTGATGGGGGTAGGTAAGTTTAATAATTGATATCATAGATAACGGATACCCATATTGATAGAGTGATATCCGTAAGATAAAGGCAGTCTGGGTATTACTTAGTGTCTGGCTATGTTTGACAGCGCTTCTACTATATTCTACCTGCGATGTAGGTCCGGAATCACTTGACCGGAAGTGCATCTGCGGTCCTCTGCGTTCCACGTACCGGAAACAGGTGACCGGAGATGCGCTCCATCGGAAACACGTGACGAATGTGCGTTCCACCGACCGGAAATGACTAAACATCATAGATCGGAAGTGATGTCAACTGCTAAGCGACGCGGACACAGCATCTGTGGGCGGGAAATGACCGGCAGGAGTATATTTAAAAGGGGACTTGGGGCACATGTGGTAGCGGGCCTCTGGAGGAGCCGGTATGCTTTATCCCATAGATGGATGACTAACTGTAAGTAGGGACATACTCTCCCCAGGAAGTTTTTATCATTCTGATACTGAGCATGTATTTTCTATGACTTAGGATATCTATATGTGCTGATGCCATCTTGCTACTCATTGGACATTTCTTATCTCAGTGGAAACTGTGAGTTTCGGTTTCTGATAGTGGTGGCCACTGGTGGAGGTGAAACTTTGGAACCTGGTGTGTTCGATACCATTATATTTTTTTCTCCTCCACAGATTCTTCTATGGAAATGTGACCGTATGGAACAACAACTTCCTTATGTTATGGTCGGCGTACAGTCCAATTGAGATTGATCTCCTCCCGCTATTATCTTATGGCCCCCTCACAATCGATATGAATACATAACGGACACTGAGTTATCAATATTGGTGGTCCTCACCCAAATTACGGATATCACTATATCATATATATGATATCAATTATTGAACTTACCAACCCCCTGATGATCCCACATAGTGGGGGAAACGCGTTGGGGTTTTCTTTATGTCTTTCTATGTTTAGGGTGAATTCATTACATATACCTTGATGCACTGTGTACCTTGTTGACTGTTATAACACAGCATTAGGGTTGTATACAGAGTCCATCAATTTACCCTATGTCTATAGGGGAGTGTATATGTACAGTGTCTCTTTTTCTTATTTTTTACTGATAGGCACCTATTCTACCCTCTACCCTCCACCACATTGTTAGGGTTGATTTAGGACTTTGCGAGTCAAGGTTCGAGGACAGGGAGTCCCCACCATCAGGGGCCGTCCCTGGGCTGAGCACTAGATTAGGGTGAGACTATAGGGACAGTTCTCCCCACCCTTCAGGATATATGTGTATAGCTGCCTGCTGTAGAACTGAGTTAATCTCAGTGATTTTTGTTCCGTGTGTCTTATCTCCATCTACCTGATCATCCTGTGGGACATTGCGATGTTCTCCTGAACCATCCTGAGGAAGAAGTGGACTGGGACATCTCTCCGGTGTTCTTCTCTCTTCCTTAACTGTAGGAAACACATCCAGTCACTGAATTTATTCCTTACATACAGATAATGAGAGGACATGTGTATTTAGTCAGGTCTATTACCTGGTGATGTGAGAGGCCGGTGATCCTCCATCATGATGTCCTTGTACAGATCTTTGTGTCCTTCTAAATACTCCCACTCCTCCACGGAGAAATAGATGGTGACATCCTGACACCTTATAGGAACCTGACAACACAATGATACAGAGAAGACACAGTCGGCACTCCATATGTCAGAGATGCGGTGCGCGCGTCCAGGGCAAGACCTGACGTACTTGCACAAAGAGGACCAGCACTCGCTCAAGTCTACTTAAACGAGTGCCGGTCCTCTTTGTACAAACACAATGATACGGTCATCACCCAGATCCCTTCATAGCATTCCTGTGTAATGTCCCAGCAGGGTCACCTCTCCAGTCAGCAGCTCAATCATCTTTTTGGCGAGTTCTAGGATCTTCTCTCTATTGATTTCCTCATGTATCAGGGGTTGAGGTGGAGGCCCCGTGATTGGGCTCAGGGTTCTTCCCCATCCTTCAGACAGAGGGGCCTGACAGAGCTCACCAGATGTCTTCTTCACTACTGTGTAGTCCTGGTTATGGAGAGACACAGTAATAAATATTAGTGTTGAACGCGAATATTCGAATTACGAGTATTTATCGCAAATTTCGCAACTTCGAGAATATTTCGAATATAGTGCTATATATTAGTTTTTTAGAATATTAGTCATTTTTTTCCATCTGATGCTTGACAAGCAACTTAAGCAGGGGGGAATCATAACTTCAGATGGAAAAAAAAAAATGACGAATATTCTAAAAAACTAATATAAAGCACTATATTCTATAGTAGCTATATATTCGTTTTTGACCCACGCCTGTATTGATCGTGTAATATTCGCATATTACGAGATCATTACCCTGCCGATTTTCAAGTAAAATAAAAGAATATAACGAATATTCAAATTTGCGAATATTCGACGAATATTCTACAAAATATTTGCGAAATATTGCAAATTCGAACATGACCCCTGTCCCTCATCACTAATAAATATCACTCCATACATACAGAGTCCCTCACCTCTCCAGTCATGGCCATCTAACATAGATAAGATGATGTCATCAGAATCTCTCACCTCTCCAGTAAGCCGGAAGAGGATCTCTAGGGTGAGATTTATTATACTCTCCGCCATCTTGTCCCTGTCATATAGAAGATATCCACTGAGAGGATCCTATATTGTAGGAACCTGAATGGAAAGAAGATTAGACAATGGAAAATCCTACAAAATCCCATGTAAATACAGTTACTGGAGATAAAATGGGAAAACATTAACCCTTTCATGATATAGTCAGGTTTATTTGTAATGATTATTGGTGTTGCTTTTACTTATCATGATTATGAGAGTCTTACATTGTTACACATTTTATTCTATCGGTTGTACATTTTATTTAATACATTAACCATATACATCGTCAGTGTTCAAAACTGGTGCGGAACTGCGCCACAATTACCACAACTAAATTGTACAGCAGCAACTGCACTGTTAGCCACTTGGCCAGGTGAGAGTTCAGCTTCCGCACAACTGGATTGCTGAGGATGTAGAGTTGTTTTCTGGCCACACATTTTATTATTGATCACCGACGAAAGAGCGTAGAAGGAGGAGTCTGAGCGACAGATGAAGTATCTGATGAGGACGATGACTAGAACACTCTCATAGATGAGGACAGACTTGTTGAGATTGCTGGCCAGTTCTATTTTCCCACTTGATCTGGTGATGTGCCTCATGTACATAGAGCAACATGGCATTTTAAAAAGACAATTTTTCCCAACAGCTGGGCAGAAATAGTACTACTAAGCACGGAACTACACCACATTTACCACAACTAAGTGGTACGGCAGCAACTGCACTGCCAGGCACTTGGCCAGATGGTGGTTCAGCTTGTAGACAAGCTAATTGCTAATTGAGGAGGAGTCGGAGTAAGAGAACACTGATGATGATGACAAGGACACCATACCGCTTGGGGATGCTGGCTGGCTTCCACAAAAAAGACCAGGAGGAGGAAGACTGTAAGAATGTAAAGCTGTTAACTACTTTAATACAAGTCTGGACTCCATTTCTTCTACCAAATCCCTCAACTGTTAACCCTTTTATCACTGCTTCGGGCGATGCCTGGGGTTCCGGAAATCCAGGTAGGAGCACTGCGACAAGTGCAAAAGCCGCACCTAAAGGGACACTATAGGCAACTCTTACACCACTCTGGCAATCCTACACCTGGGTCCCACAATCACCTTCTACATAGGGGGATCTAATCCCTCGTTGCTGAAATGCAACTGGCGTCACGACAGAAACTCTAAAAACTCAAATAACACCTGTAGAAGAGACCCCTGGCTCCGGACCGGCCCGTTGCAGAAACCACCAATAAATGACCCCATTTTAGAAACTACACCCCTTAAATTATTCAAAACTGATGGTATAAACTTTGTTAACCCTTTAGGTGTTCCACGAGAATTATAGGAAAATGGAGGCGAAATTTCAACATTTCATTTTTTTTATGCATATTTTTCATGTTAATACATTTTTTCTTGCAACACAGCAAGGGTCAACAGCAAACTAAACCTCAATATGCATTACTCCGATTCTGTAGTTTACAGAAATACCCCATATGTGGTGGTCAACTGCTCTATGGGCACGTGGCAGTGGTCAGAAGGAAAGGAGCGCCATATGGATTTTGGAGGCAGATTTTGCTAGAATGGTTTTTGGGCACCATTTTGTATTTGAAGAGACCCTGACGTACCCCTACAGTGGAAACCCTTAAGAAGTGACCCCATTTTGGAAACCACACTTATCAAAGAATATATTAAGGGGGGTACTGAGCATATTGACCCCCTAAGCGTTTTAAGGAATTTGAAAACACTTGGCTGTGAAAATGAAAAGTTTAAATAAATAAAATGTTGCTTTAGCCCCAAATTTTTCATTTTCACAAGGGGTAACAGGAGGAAAAGCACCCAAAATTTGTTGCCTATTTTCTCCTGAATACGGAATCACCCCATATGTAGTGGTAAACTGCTGTGGGGGCACATGGCAGGACTCAGAACGGAAGGAGCGCCATATGGCTGTCGCAGTGCAGATTTAGATGGATTGGTTTTTATTTTTTGAGTGATTGTCTTATGTGGGGGCTAATATTTTGCGGGATGAGTTGACATTTTCATTGGCACCATTTTAGGGTCCAAAAGACTTTTTGATCGCTTGGTATTACACTTTTTGTGAGGCAAGGTGAAAAAAAGGCTGTTTTGGCATAGTTTTAAAAACATTTTTTTTACAGTATTCATATTTTATAGAGCAGATTTTTATTTTTGTTAAGTTTTACACAGTAAATGCATTTTTGAACAGAATTAAATCTTTTAATGCTACCATTAAATCTCGTTTTTGTGCTACCATTTTCTGACTGCCCTATTTTTTTTATTTTTCTGGCGATCGTCTTAGGTAGGTTCTCATTTTTTGTGGGAAGAGATGGAGATTTGATTGGTATCATTTTGGGGTACCTAAGATTTTTTGATCGCTTTTAGTATTACACTTTTTGTGAGACAAGGTGACAAAAAATGGCTGTTTTGGCATAGTTTTTTTTTTTTTTTTAAATAATTTTTTACAGCATTCACCTGAGGGGGCATCTCATGTTATATTTTTATAGAGCAGGTTGTTACGGACATGACGATACCTAATGCGTCTATCATTTTTATTTTTGTTAAGTTTTACACAGTAAATACATTTTTGAACAGAATTAAATCTTGTTTTTGTGTTGCCGTATTTTTTTCTTTTTTGGGCCATTGTCTTAGGTAGGGTCATATTTTTTGTGGGATGAGATAACGGTTTGATTGGTACCATTTTGGGCTAAATATGTCTTTTTGATCGCTTAGTATTACACTTTTTGTGAGAGAGGATTACCAAAAATGGCTGTTTTGACACTGTTTTTTTATTTTATTTATTTTAATTTTTTTACTGACAGGGTGGATCATGTAATATTTTTATAGAGCCGGTCGATACGGACGCGGCAATACCTAATATGTATACTTTTCTTTTTATCCTATTTTTTTTTTAATACTTTATTTTCACTTATTTTTTACTTATTTTTCCCCCCCACAACTTTTGGGGGTCTGATCCCCTGTACAATGCATTACAATACTTGTATTACTTGTAATGCAGTGTATAAAAGTGTATTACTCACTAATACATTTACAGCCTTCGTGCCTGGCTGGATCTCACAGGCTTACATGAAAGGCAGCCCCGATGCCTGTGGAAAGCATTGGGCTGCCTTCCCTGCCATTGGGTCCCTGTCATAGCAGCGCAGGGACCTGATGTGGAAGGGGAGATAGCTCCCTCCCTCCACACATCCCGCGGTCAGCGCTGACAGCGGCATAGTGAGGGTTAATGCGCCAGCCGCATCAGCCGGGATCGGCGAACAGCTGATCCCCTGTAGCTGAAAGGGCGGGCGCAGCTCCTGCACCCACCCGATCAGCGCGCCATAGTACTACGCCGCTGGTCAGGATGTCACTTCCCGCAGCGCGGTATTATTACAGAGCTGGTCGGGAAGGGGTTAATCCTGCAGATCTGTGTTTTTTTTGTGCTGGCCTGATGGAGATAAACTTGCATTACAGGAGATACTTGCACAGATCTAGAAGCAGCCGAGCTTGGCATAAGCCTGACACGTCTTGTGCCTTTGCTGACAGATCAGAAGTATCACCAGGTCCTGAGCTGACCAGGAGATCTGCCCCCGTCACTCCTCTTGGAGGTTTGGGCTTCCGTTGCCTCTGCTCTTTATTGCTGCTACAGCCACCAACCTCCTCATCTGATGTCTCCTCTTAATCATCCCGATCCAGCTCCTAGTTCCTGTACAACACACAATTATCATCAAAGTCCTGTCTCCACCACTTTTATCAGACTGTAAGGGTCCATTCACACGTCCACAATTTCATTCTGCATTTTGCATTCATTTCTATGGGGCACTTCCGGGTCCGCAATTCCGTTCCCGAAAAAAATAGAACATGTCTTATTCTTGTCCACAATTGCGGACAAGAATAGGCATATTCTAAGTGCCGGCAATGTGCGGTCCGCAAAATGCGGAACGCACATTGCCACTGTCAGTGTTTTGCGGATCCGCAAAACACGTTACGGACGTCTGAATGGAGCCTAATACGTCATCCTCAGATCATTGACCCTCCTCCCAATTCCCTCCTCTGTATTTGGTCTGAGTGCCACTGTCACAACCACTGCCCCTACCTCCATCACCATGTCCTCAATAATAATGTGGAACTTATCAGCAGCGAGGGAGAACTGTGGTGCTGCTACTGCTGTTTACACTACTACCCACATGCTAACTCTGGGAGGCATTTTGCACTCTTATGTTTACCACACATTTTATTATGAGGCCTTCAAATGAGAAGTCACGGGTTTGATACACAGATCATTAAACAGTACTAGCAAAATAGTGTTTTTTCTATACTTTATATAAAGTTATAAACAAAATTTCTCCCCTTCTACAAACACACTGAACACTGGTATTGTTAATTTAAAATGCGTAAAATAAAACTGCCCTGTTACTGTAATTATTGCAGCATATGTTCAGTAATATGCATGGTATCGTGACACAATAAAGTGCATTAATAGTTAAAAAGGTTATCCTATTCCTGAAATGCTCTTAGTTACCAATAGCATCCAGTCAGATTCCACCTTTCATTTTCCAAAGGAGCTGTAAAAAATTAAAGGAGGAATCTGATTAGTTGCTATGGGCAACTAAGCCAGTTCCTACTTAACACCAGTTTGATAAATGACCCCAGAAAAGAAACCGTCCTAATTGGTTTGATGCTGAAAGGGTTAACCCCAGCTACTGCTCAGCGAGTTCAGGAAAGACCCACTTCTGTAGCTGGAAACTACGGGTCACCGTCCAGGACAAACTTCCTCCAGTCCTGAGAAGGCGGATTCTGTCCTCACTGACTGATTACCTGCCCCAGTAATCCTGACAGACGATGACAGTGACTGTACACATACCTCCAGCTGCACCGCTGGACACTACATGGATGGGGGAGACTAGTGGGCTAAAGGACCTTTCATGATGTCATGATCAAGTGACCATGTGTGGGAGGAGTCAGGCTCTGGGCTGTGCTGCTAGAGGAGGTAAAGGACCAGTGATGATGTCATGACCATGTGACCAAGTGTGGGCGGAGTCGGGGGTCACATGACCAAGCTCTGCTATAATAGGCAAATATCCTCAATGTGTAGTTAGAGAGTGTGTGTATGTAGCGGAGCTGTCTCTGAGTGATGTGTATGTAGCGGAGCTGTCTCTGTGTGATGTGTATGTAGCAGAGCTGTCTCTGTGTGATGTGTGTGTAGCAGAGCTGTCTCTGTGTGATGTGTATGTAGCGGAGCTGTCTCTGTGTGATGTGTATGTAGCAGAGCTGTCTCTGTGTGATGTGTATGTAGTAGAGCTGTCTCTGTGTGATGTGTATGTAGTAGAGCTGTCTCTGTGTGATGTGTATGTAGTGGAGCTGTCTCTGTGTGATGTGTATGTAGCGGGGCTGTCTCTGTGTGATGTGTATGTAGTGGAGCTGTCTCTGTGTGATGTGTATGTAGCAGAGCTGTCTCTGTGTGATGTGTATGTAGCAGAGCTGTCTCTGTGTGATGTGTATGTAGTAGAGCTGTGTCTGTGTGATGTGTATGTAGCAGAGCTGTGTCTGTGTGATGTGTATGTAGCAGAGCTGTCTCTGTGTGATGTGTATGTAGCAGAGCTGTCTGTGTGATGTGTATGTAGCAGAGCTGTCTCTGTGTGATGTGTATGTAGTAGAGCTGTCTCTGTGTGATGTGTATGTAGCGGAGCTGTCTCTGTGTGATGTGTATGTAGCGGAGCTGTCTCTGTGTGATGTGTATGTAGCGGAGCTGTCTCTGTGTGATGTGTATGTAGCGGAGCTGTCTCTGTGTGATGTGTATGTGGTGTTCTTGGTAAGGTCACTGTAGCCCCACGGCCTCTTTAGTTGGACTCCACCACTCATATTGATGACCTTTCTTCGGTGTTTGGAGTTTAAATAAAGCTTGTTGAAAGGAGAGCAGCCAATCAACAAGCGTTTAAGCTGTGGGCACTTAGAAGCCATCATAGTCATGCCTAGTATTAGCACGGCTGTGATTGGCCGGCGCACCATGTGACTCTGCATGCATAAATGCTGGATCACGTGGTGTGCCGCCATCCTCTGTGAGTGACCTGTAGGCATTTCTGGTCGGTGCAATCCTCCTCCTGTAGTGCACCAGTGACACAGAAATACAATAGTGAATCCGTGAGGTAATTGTGTCGCTGACACAGCTATTGTTTGGGAGGCAAAACCCTTTTCTTGTCATTCTGACATGGAAATACAATAGTGAGTCCCTCAGTTAATTGTGTCAGTGACACTAAGCCTATATTTTTTAAAAATTAAGAACACCCCTTTTGCATCTGTCTAAGGCCTCTGTCAGACGAGCGAGTCCATTGGCGGGAATCAAGCTCCATGTGTGAGCGTTATCCTCGGAGCCCACAGCCTTAGGCCTCATGCACACGACCGTTTTTTTTTACGGTCCGCAAAAACGGGGTCCGTAGGTCCGTGATCCGTGACCGTTTTTTCGTCCGTGGGTTTTCCTTGATTTTTGGAGGATCCACGGACATGAAAAAAAAGTCGTTTTGGTGTCCACCAGGCCGTGCGGAGCCAAACGGATCCGTCCTGAATTACAATGCAAGTCAATGTGGATGGATCCGTTTGACGTTGACACAATATGGTGCAATTGCAAACGGATCCGTCCCCCATTGACTTTCAATGTAAAGTCAGGAGTCCCTATTATACCATCGGATCGGAGTTTTCTCCAATCCGATGGTATATTTTAACCTGAAGCGTCTCCATCACCATGGGAACGCCTCTGTTAGAATATACTGTCGGATATGAGTTAGATCGTGAAACTCAATTCCGACAGTATATTCTAACACAGAGGCGTTCCCATGGTGATGGGGACGCTTTAGGTTAGAATATACTAAAAGAACTGTGTACATGACTGCCCCCTGCTGCCTGGCAGGTGCTGCCAGGCAGCAGGGGGCAGACCCCCCCCCTGTTTTTAACTCATTGGTGGCCAGTGCGGCCGGCCCCCCCTCCCCCCCTGTAGTTAACTCATTGGTGGCCAGTGGGCCCACCCTCCCTCCCCTGTAGTTAACTCTTTGTTGTCCAGTGCGGCCGCGCCCCCTCCCTGCCCTGTAGTTAACTCGTTGGTGGCCAGTGGGCCCTCCCCCCTCCCTCCCCCTCCTAATTAAAATCTCCCCCCCCCCCCCTATCATTGGTGGCAGCAGAGAGTACCGATCGGAGTCCCAGTTTAATCGCTGGGGCTCCGATCGGTAACCATGGCAACTTAGCAACTTAGTAACCGGTTGCCATGGTTACTTAGCAATTTGTAGAAGCATTATACTTACCTGTGAGCTGCGATGTCTGCGTCCGGCCGGGAGCTCCTCCTACTGGTAAGTGACAGGTCTGTGCGGCGCATTGCTTAATGATCTGTCACTTACCAGTAGGAGGAGCTCCCGGCCGGACACAGACATCGCAGGTAAGTATAACGCTTCTACAAATTGCTAAGTAACCATGGCAACTGGGACTGCAGTAGCGTCCTGGTTGCCATGGTTACCGATCGGAGCCCCAGCGTTTAAATTGGGGCTCCGATCGGTACTCTCCGCTGCCACCAATGATAGGGGGGGAGATTTTAATTAGGAGGGAGGGGGGAGGGCCCACTGGCCACCAACGAGTTAACTACAGGGGAGGGAGGGGTGGCCGGCCGCACTGGCCACCAACGAGTTAACTACAGGGGAGGGAGGGGGGCCCACTGGCCACCAATGAGTTAACTACAAAAACGGCACAACGGCCACGGATGCACACAACGGTCGTGTGCATGAGGCCTTACACTGATTTATAATGCTCTGTGACTCTGTATGACCTTACTGCTACAGAATGGTAGTGGAATAACGCTGTCAGTATGATCCTGTATCAGTAAGGTCATGCACAGACACACAGCATTATAAATCAGTGTAATATCCAAGAACATAGGGGCCTGTATACTTATTATGGCGCTGAGAAGCAGTTATTAGATCAAAGCAGCGATGTGATCCAGGTTCATTCTTGTTTTGGGAGATTTTATAGATCCTTTCCTTTTTTTGCACTCTGGTGTTAGCACTCCTCCCATTCAACCAAGGTGGTTTTAATTAGCAGGAAACTGCATAAAAATTCCTACCAGCTCTCAGTTGGAGTTCCTGAGAGCATATGATGAGGTGAGCTTTGACACCTGTTCACATGGCGGCCAGTGGTGCTGTGCTGGTGGGGCCCAGTGCTTTGTTACTGGAAAAATGGATAAAAATTGAAAATTTGCAAAAGAAATAGCTGTTTTGGGACAGTTTTTATTTTTTGTTATTTACATCGTTGATCTGACAGGTTAGATCATGTGGTAGGTGTATTGAAGCCCTTCAGTCTCAGATGCCGTCTGATGGTTATGGGGCTGCAGTCAGCACCAGTAAGGGCCTTAATTTGGGTCGAGGATCGTCCAGTGTCTTGACGGACAGCCAATTGGATCCTCCGGCTCAGTGCTGATGAAATTTTTTGGGTCTTCCACTTGACTTTTTAGTTCCATAACCCTCAGGATCATTTAAGAAATTCCAAATGACTGTCTTCCTGCGTCCCACCTCAGCAGCGATGGCGCGCTGTGAGAGACCCTGCTTATGCAGTTCAACAACCTTCAAAAAGGGAGAGTTTTTTTGCCTTTGCCATCACAACGTGTGACTACCTGACAGAAAATGACAATGAATCCACATCTTTGCACAGATTTTGGCTTTTAAAGGCATGTGGTCCTAAACTTTTGATCAGTTTTGTCTCACTCCCATTTCTTCTTGTTGCATGTTGAAGCTCTACTTGGAACCTTGTTAAGATCCAGCCATGCTAAATAGGATTTTTTTGCCATTTTTCAAGTGGTTTAAACTTTTGATCAGGACTGTATGTAATAATACCACCCAACTGATCACCACAGTACCTTGGCACTGATGTCATCCGTCCCTGCGGCCTTCCCTGCTTTGATCCTCCCGAGTTCCCTTCTCAACTGGGCACGTGTAAAGATCAGACTGTGGCAGGAGGCGAGGTCACCATTAGTGTGAGAGAGGGCATAGAATGGCATGCTCAGGTGTGTGATGAAACCTATTGAAGAATAGATTGAGCTCATCAACCCCTGTTTATTTCCTTCTACCTGGGAGACAGGCTGTCAGTGACCACATTTTGACTTAAGGCTTTTCCAGACCTCACCAATGTTTTTCTGTTCCATTTGCATGTTCCATGTAGTGAGACCATCCTCCATGTTCTCCCCATAGGGATCCTTAAGCTCTTCCCATGCAGGGACATTTATCAAAACTGGTATTCCCATACACCAGTCTTGATCCCTCAGCGTCAGAGTGAGATATGCCTAGTTTTTAAATTAGGCACATCTCTCTCAGTCCATCGCCAGGATCTGAAGTCTATGCCGGTCAGGGGCTGGTGCAAATTTCAGCTATAACTTCCGCCAGTAAGTAAATCCGGTGGGTCGCGCTAAGCCACACTTTGGAAAAGTAGCAAGAGCCTTTAAAAGTTGCAACTTTTTTACTCCATATTAACTCCCCATATTGTATGATAAATTTGGGGCTTCTTTACCCCAGACTCTTTTGTCTGTGCTACTACACTTGTCTACACCAACCCCCCCCCCCCCCCCCCCAACAACATCCACTTTCCAAAACCTTTTTCAAAAATGGAGTGGTGTAAAAATTTAAAAAGTTGCAAAAAATTTTGAGCAAGTGATCCCATAATATCACAAAAAGCCCTACTTTGTGAATTTTTGGAGTGCAATAAATTCTACACTGGGGGTGATTGCACACAGTGCGGATTCCGTTTATTTATTTTTCTGCTGGTATTTTCGTTCAGAAAAAATGAAACCTAATACAGTACCAGCAAAATGAATCGGATTTGAAAAATTCCAGGTACACTTTGCTTTTTTCTTCCGTGAGAAAATTGACCTGCCATACTGTGACGCTTCGCGATCTCAACCATATGAAGAAATTCGCCTGCACACAGAGTTAAAATCTTTTTTTTAACCCAGAAGTAATTTATCTTTCAGTTACTGCACAGATCAGAGGTACAATTAGCACCTCCTTGCCAAAGACTCTTGCTGCCGCCATGCCAGGTTAAAGGGGTTATCCCATCATAATGATCACTGTTAAATCTGTTAATGATTTGACAGTGATCATTTTTGTAAATATACTTTATTAACAAATTCCCACCGATTAGGAGAAAATTCATCCCCACTTACCTTATTGTTGTGACTCTGTCTCCCCTGGTTACGACCACCGCTCTTCCGCAAGATCCCGATGGTCGCGCTTGCCCAGAAGACTTCTTCTTTTCTCCCGGCCGGGCCACTCGCTGTCCTGAACGCGCACGCTGCCGCGCACGCTGCCGCGCATGCGCGACGGTGACTTCTTCCCGGCCAGAATAGTACAGAGCTGCGAACGCGCACGCCGGCTCTGTACTATTCTGGCCAGAAATAAGTCACATTGCGCATGCGCGGCAGCGTGCGCGTTCAGTCCAGCGCGCGGCCCGGCCGGGAGAAGACTTCAATCAAGATGAAGCCCGCCCCCAGCCAGAATCCAGGAAGTGAACGCGCGGTGGGCAGCAGGTAAGTATGAAACTGCTAAGTGGGATAACCCCTTTAAGTACCCATCAATCTGGTATTCTCCTGACAGAACCTCATAAAAACTCCCTTTCTGTAGTCGGAGCGGCTCCAACCCAGCATGAATCCTCACACCTTAAGCCTCGTCAAAGCTTTAAAAGAAAAGGACAGATCTGTATCGGACAGCTGGATGATACAGGGAGAAAGGTGACCTTGCAGTCACCCTCCATTCCATAGATCTCATATTTTTCCCATATTTCCCTTATGTTTCATAGGATAGGAAAATATGAAATGATTAATCTCTTCAGAGATTGTTCAGATTATTATAACACACCTTGCAGGAAATCCGCCAGTCAATCGGAGATTCCCGCTCTGAGATATAACGGTTCTCAGGCACACTGTATGGTCCTCCAGTCATATTTGGAATCAGATGATGTGTAAAATTGTACTGATTATAAATATCAACTCTTTTTCTTGATTTGACTTACGGGTACGGAGAAACGGGCAAAGCAAAGATTCTGCCAGATTTTCTCCCTATGGGGCAAAGGACTGCCCCTGTTCCAATTACACAAAGCTGGACCTGTGCAAGTCATAGTCACTCCCCGCTTCAGAGTGGGTAAAACAGAGTGACCCACGCAGATCCTAGTCTTTCATCTACCATCACGACCGCCGCTGGACACGGGCACCCCGCCATCTTGGATTATTCCTTCAAAGACTTTATCTTTTACTGGACTCTACCACGGTAATTCAGAACTTTACAGACATTCAATTCCCTTCCACCTCTTACCTATTTCTATCCAACCAATCTGTTCAACTGGCAGGTATATTTATCGGTCAGTTTTAAATTATATATTTTTTGTGTATAGTTTAAAGAATAAAAACTAACGATTTAATCGTTCTAATTTTGCCCTTGTTACTTGATTATCTGGTCTATGCTAAGAACTCCCTTTAGGATTAGCTAGCCGGGGTCTCTTCGCTCCGATTCAATACGAAGAGTGGTGGCAGCAAAGTTATTTGATTTCCAGCATGAAATCAATAATTTTATTTTACCGATTGTATCATGTATGGGCACACCAATCTAAAACATCTACGGTGCTCACTGTGGATTCGCCTCCAGAAGTCTCTAGTGGTCGAGACCTGTATGGCAACTGTGGCATAGTACGACGGGATTGGCGGGTGGTTGTCACACATACGCATTTTTTAAATCTAGCATGTCTATTGTTTGTGTGATTCCACACTTTCTGTGGAATGGTTTTTCCCACAGAATTCAATGAGGTTGGGGGCTCATGCACAAATACGTATTTGTTTTCCGTGTCCCTTCCGGGTTGGCCCATATGCAGAACCATTCACTTCAATGAGTCTGTGTGCATTTTGATGTCTCTATAGCAGCCGTAGGGATCCAGGCAGTGGTGTAGATAGAACTGACTGGGCACCACAGCAATTTTTGTACGGCCCCCCCCCCCCCCTTCCCCCATGACCATCCTGGCATTGCAATCGTGCATATGTAAGAGTGGGTTAACATATGAGATTGATGTATACAGTGATAAAATAAGGTATAAAAAGTGCAACACACCACATTTTTGTATTCTGCAGAGTCCGGTAAAAAATGCGTGCGTTAACGTATATGTTTTTACTCACTGTATGGCGTCAGTCTGAGGCATCTCATAAAGGGGTTATCCAATCCTAAAAAAAAGCCCCCCCATATCCCGGGCCCCCTACGCTGAAAATACCTACCTGGGTCCCCACTCCTGGCGCCGCTCCTGGTCCCCGCACCGCTGCTGCTGCTTCTCCCTGTACACGGATGAAAACATTGCGCCCCCGCGTTGCTAGGGAGGCTCTGCTCTGTCCCCGCCTGCCATTGGCTGCTCCCCCTGACACCGGATGTTTTCATCTGTGCACGGGGAGAAGCAGCAGCGGTGGTGCGGGGACCAGCAGCGGCGCAGGGTAAGTATATTCAGCGTGGGGGGCCCGGCATATCAGGGGGCTTTTTTAAGGATTGGATAACCCATTTAATGTATACATTAAAAGGATGGCAAAAATGTGATGTGAACCCAGCCATAGTGACAGAATAAGCACTAGTACATGCGGAGCAGAGAGGGGGGGTGCCGCCATGTCCTCGAGGTCTGCAGTCTGGACGGTGTTTCCCAAGGATCATTTATCTATTGGGAAATACAGGGCACAGTATAATACACTGGAGTCTATATACTATAAAGGTATTAGCCCCATCCCCGAATAATAATACATTTAGTGACTATATATTACCAACACACGGTGGCTCAGTGGTTAGCGGTGGCTCAGTAGTTAGCACTGGTGCCTTGCAGCGCTGGGGAACTGGGTTCGATTCTGACAACATCTGCATGGAGTTTGTATGTTCCCGTGTTTGCGTGGGTTTCCTCCCACACTCTAAAGACATACTGATGGGGAACTTAGATTGTGAGCTCCTGGGGACAGCGTATTGATAATATGTTTGAAGAGCTGCAGAATATGTCAGTGTATGGTGGTATTATTCAGTCACTGTATGGTGGTATTATCCAGTCACTGTATGGTGGTATTATCCAGTCACTGTATAGCTATAACGTTACTGTGTTTGTTATTCAGTTGTGGATTGAGCTATTATTGAGTATGGCGGTGTTATTTAGTCTCTGTATGTTATTTATGTATTTATTTGAGGATAGAATTCAAAGTAGTAGGGCACACCACCACTTGATGCCACACGGAGAATTGATATAAAAATATTTATTAAATCAATATAGATGTATAGTGAAACATATAATATTAAAATTTACAAAAAAACATAAATATATAAAATTCCTAAAACACAATCAATAATATAATATCATCTGGGTTGTAAACGAAATTCTATATGCAACAGTCTCTCCTAAGGGTTAATTAACCCAAATAGTATCCCAGGAGGGGATAATATACGTGGAAGACTCAGTCCGATGGTCGGATATAGTATATGAAAATAGTCAGTTATATATATTTGTGGTTTAATTGCCACTTCTCCTGAATCGCAGTAATGCCGCACACAAGTCGCTGCCTAATTGTAGAAATAAACCGGAATGGTTTTACTCACTGTTTTTGGGTGATGCCGGTTTTTGTTGTATCACTCGTGGCGTCCCACGTGTGATAAAGATCTTTAATAGGTTGCGGTATGATGCGGTGTTTGGTTTACTGCAGGAAGGTCTTTTGTAGGTTGCGGTATGCTGTAATTGCGGGAATAAAGAAAAACTTTCGGGATCCTCTGTGATTACATGTAGCTGTGCTGTCTTGGAGATCGCCTGGAAACAGGTACCTTCTGCGCTGTTTGCTTTCAGTTGTCAGCCACTGAAGGAGTCGTAGCCCACTCCGAAACGCGTATGGTAATTAATCCCATGAGACAAGAGTACACAACCGGAGGAGAATAAGCGCTTCAAGAAAGGAATTGGTGAATCTGTGTTTCGTTACAAAGAAAAGCTGGATACCTGTCTTTCTCCATTGAGATCTATTTTCCTGGTGAAAACCAACCGTGCGTATTTCAAAGCAAACAGCGCAGAAGGTACCTGTTTCCAGGCGATCTCCAAGACAGCACAGCTACATGTAATCACAGAGGATCCCGAAGGTTTTTCATTATTCCCGCAATTACAGCATACCGCAACCTACAAAAGACCTTCCTGCAGTAAACCAAACACCGCATCATACCGCAACCTATTAAAGATCTTTATCACACGTGGGACGCCACGAGTGATACAACAAAAACAGTGAGTAAAACCATTCCGGTTTATT
The DNA here is from genome assembly GCF_905171765.1 of Bufo bufo. Classification (NCBI taxonomy): domain Eukaryota; kingdom Metazoa; phylum Chordata; class Amphibia; order Anura; family Bufonidae; genus Bufo; species Bufo bufo. The sequence continues at coordinate 401,086,701 of NC_053394.1, read as the reverse complement.
TCTACAATTAGGCAGCGACTTGTGTGCGGCATTACCAGGGCCGGCTCCAGGATCATGTGGGCCCTTGGGCGATAAAGTCTCAGTGGGCCCCCTTACACAGTGGTAACTCTCTGAGTACAGACAATACAGTAGATATCACCTGCAGTCCTATGTAACAGTATAGATAACACAGTCATGGCTATCTGAGTACAGAAAATGTAGTAGTGTTACCTGCAGTCCTATGTAAAACCACAGATAACACTAGTGCTGATAATATGATAGTGTTACCTGTAGTCCTATGTAAACCACAGATAACACTAGTGTAGATCATGTAGTAGTGTTACCTGCGTCCTTAGTGTGCCTCCCTGTGCCTCTACCACGGACTCCATGCTGACGGTGCTGCCTCCTCTTCCATCTTCATCTTGCCCCACACAGAATGTCCTGATGCAGCAGACAAAGGGAACACTGTGGGCATGGTGATGGTGACACACACACAGGGACACACACACACAGGGACAGACACACACACAGGGACAGACACACACACACAGGGACAGACACACACACACAGGGACAGACACACACACACAGGGACAGACACACACACAGGGACAGACAGACACACACACAGTGACAGACAGACACACAGTGACAGACAGACACACACACGGACAGACACACACACACACGGACAGACACACACACACACACACACAGGGACAGACACACACACGGACAGACACACACACACACGGGGACAGACACACACACACAGGGACAGACACACACGGACAGACACACACACAGGGACAGATGCACAGGGACAGACACACAGACACACAGGGACAGACACACACACACACGGGGACAGACACACACACACACAGGGACACACACACACAGGGACAGACACACACACACACAGGGACAGACACACACACACATACAGGGACAGACACACACACACACATACAGGGACAGACACACACACACACACACACACAGGGACAGACACCTGTGCAATTAACCAACTTCTATCTAAAAGGGAATTCCACCTTACTTTGTTACCTTCTATGACTCCCACTGATCCCCAGTACTGAGGGGACATGGACTGAGGTTTAAAAGGGAATTATCAACATGTACCACAAGGTGGTCTAAACCGTAACCCATTAGGCACTGGCTAGACTGTGGGATGGAGTCTAAGCAATGCCTCAGGCCTCATGCACACTGCCGTTATGCGTCCGTTCCGTGCATTGGGGACCACCTGAATGGGTCCATGATCCGGCCGCACCGCACAAAAAATTATCCAGTGTGCATGAGGCCATAGACACAGAAAGGGGCACACACACAGGGACAGACAGACAGACAGACAGACAGACATCATGGCCCTCAGAATACACCCAGATCTGTATGATAAACCCCATTAATTGCACCAGATTCCACTTGAACCCCACTGCCCGAGTGCTCCACCTGCCCCCTCATTTCTCAGCCCCACCTGCCCCCCTCATATCTGAGCCCCACCTGCCCCCTCATATCTCAGCTCCACCTGCCCCCTCATATCTCAGCTCCACCTGCCCCCTCATATCTGAGCCCCACCTGCCCCCTCATATCTGAGCCCCACCTGCCCCCTCATATCTGAGCCCCACCTGCCCCCTCATATCTGAGCCCCACCTGCCCCCTCATATCTGAGCCCCACCTGCCCCCTCATATCTCAGCTCCACCTGCCCCCCTCATATCTCAGCTCCACCTGCCCCCCTCATATCTGAGCCCCACCTGCCCCCTCATATCTCAGCCCCACCTGCCCCCTCATATCTCAGCTCCACCTGCCCCCTCATATCTCAGCTCCACCTGCCCCCTCATATCTCAGCTCCACCTGCCCCCTCATATCTGAGCTCCACCTGCCCCCTCATATCTGAGCTCCACCTGCCCCCTCATATCTCAGCTCCACCTGCCCCCCTCATATCTCAGCTCCACCTGCCCCCCTCATATCTCAGCTCCACCTGCCCCCCTCATATCTCAGCTCCACCTGCCCCCTCATATCTGAGCCCCACCTGCCCCCTCATATCTGAGCCCCACCTGCCCCCTCATATCTGAGCCCCACCTGCCCCCTCATATCTGAGCCCCACCTGCCCCCTCATATCTGAGCCCCACCTGCCCCCTCATATCTCAGCCCCACCTGCCCCCCTCATATCTCAGCTCTACCTGCCCCCTCATATCTCAGCTCCCCCTGCCCCCTCATATCTCAGCTCCATATGCTTCCCCTCACAAGTTCTGGTTCTCCAGCAGCACATCCTCCCTGACTCTGCCTCTTGCAGGCACACACAGCCCCTCCTCCTTCCACAAGCTGCTGCTGCTGCCGTCAGGGTTTGTCATGTGACCATGAAGGAGCATGTGACCAGTGATGTCACAGACCTCCTTCTAACAACTACATTCTAGCATAGGATCGATCATCTACCGAAACTCCATCTCCCCTGTTCTGAGTTCTGGGGCCGCTTACCCCAGCAGTGCACATGGCGAAAATTGTCTGCATTGCTGGGGTAAGCTGCCCTAGAATTCAGAACAGGCAGGACACAGCTGCAGGAGTGAGTGGGCACAGTGGGCCCCCCCAGGAGCATGGGGCCCCGGGTTTGCCGGGTGGTGGCGCCGGCCTTGGTACTGCGATTCAGGAGAAGTGGCAATTAAACCACAAATATATATAACTGACTATTTTCATATACTATATCCGACCATCGGACTGAGTCTTCCACGTATATTATCCCCTCCTGGGATACTATTTGGGTTAATTAACCCTTAGGAGAGACTGTTGCATATAGAATTTCGTTTACAACCCAGATGATATTATATTATTGATTGTGTTTTAGGAATTTTATATATTTATGTTTTTTAGTAAATTTTAATATTATATGTTTCACTATACATCTATATTGATTTAATAAATATTTTTATATCAATTCTCCGTGTGGCATCAAGTGGTGGTGTGCCCTACTACTTTGAATTCTATCCTCAAATTATTTCAGAGGATTGGGTGAATCCTCCTTGCAGGTGCACCCATACCACTCTTGAGCAGTAGGTGAGCCCTCTCTAAATATTAGAATGTATTTATTTAACTCACTTATGTAGCGCTTTTACAGCCATTAGTATCAGGCTGTCCCCAGTGGGGCTTATAATCTGCTAATGTACAGACTGGATAACACCACTCATAGTGAACTTAGATTGTGAGCCCAATTGGGGACAGCGTGATGGTATTGTCTGTAGAGCGCTGTGGAATATGTCAGCGCTATATAAGTGCACACCATACAGTCATTGGATAACACCACCATATACTGACTGACCAATTAGTGTATGGTGGTGTTATCCCTTCACTGTATGGCAGCATTATCCAGTCACTGTATGATGGTGTTACCCAGTCACTGTATGGCGGCATTACCCAGTCACTGTATGATGGTGTTACCCAGTTACTGTATGGTGGTGTTATAAAGTGACAGTATGGCATCGTTATCCAGTCACTGTATGGTGGTGTTATCCAGTCAATGTATGACGGCATTATCCAGTCACTGTATGATGGTGTTACCCAGTTACTGTATGGTGGTGTTATAAAGTGACAGTATGGCATCGTTATCCAGTCACTGTATGGTGGTGTTATCCAGTCAATGTATGACGGCATTATCCAGTCACTGTATGGAAACGTTATCCGCTCACTGTATGGTGGTGCTATCCGGTGACTGCATGCTGGTGTTATCTGGTCATGTTATGGGTCTATAACGTTACAGTGTTTGTTATTCAGTTGTGGCATGAGCTATTATTCAGTATGGTGTGCACTTATTTAGTGCTGATATATTCCACAGCGCTCTACAGACATTAGCATCACGCTGTCCCCAATGGGGCTCACAATCTAAGTTCACTAGGAGTATGTCTTTGGAGTGTGGGAGGAAACCGGAGAACCCATAGGAAACCCACACAAACACGGGTAGAACATACAAACTCCATTGAAGATCCTGCCCAAAATTCTGTGGGTGGTGACATATGACATCACCACACCAGCCGATGTGATGTCATCACGGACAGCACGAGATTTAGCACTAGATCTTCAATCAAGATGGCGGCTGGCGGCTTTTCGCAATAAAGTAGATGAGGGTAAGTATGATTTTATTAAGTTTTTTTTTATTTTACACTGTAATATTGATGTCAGATGCCACGATCAGCAATGAACTCATCATCTGACAGGAAGTGCACAATTGCCGTTCCCTGCCATTTCACCCACTACTTATAAAGAAATGCTCTTCGTAATTAAGTAAATAGTAATTCATTTTTTTGTAAAATTCAGTAAAGCAGCCAAATCGAATTTTCCTATACTTCGCTCCTCTCTAGATATGATCATCATGTGACCAGTGCAGACGCGGATGGTGAACTACATAAGGAGGAACTTCTGTGCCTGAAGGAGAGGTGAGTGGTGTCCTCCAAGAAATACTGGGAGTTGTACTTCTGTATCCCTCTCTATGTAATGTTCACTGGTGTCCTACAATAACAGTCTGGACTTGCTGGGAATTGTATTTCTCTCCTCTTATAATGTCCACTGAAGCTATATAATAACAGTCTGGTAATGCGGAAGGTTGTAGTTATCTCCTCTTATACCTTCTCCCTGTAATGCCAACTTGTGTTCCATAATAGCTGCCTGGATCCATGAAGTGAACTTTATTCCTTGTATAGTGCTATCTGCAGACCTGATCCTACCCTCAGGCATCAAGTTACTAAGGTTCAGACCATGCCCCCGTAGTCACGTTGTCCTATCAGAAGCTTCACAGGCGGATCTTTATCTAAGACACGCACTCACACACATTGTTAGACTCTTTCTAAGACGGTGTGTTCAGACAGTTTTCTGAGGAACTACTTTGTGCTTAGCAAACTTTAGCTTTTTTCGTTTTGCCTTTTGCTTCATTTGAGGAATTGGTGTTTGATATTCTTACATTTGTCTTTTGGCTACTACTTCTGTGAGGTTTATCGTTTTTTTGTTCCAAACATTTAATCTTTTGGATATTGAATTCGAGTGACAAGCATGGAGTCTGAATCCAAAATGTAAGTACATGCATTTGTTATTAGTATGTGTTTTAAAAGTTGTATATAAAATGTCTTCTCAGATCTTCCTTTAGCTGTTTTGTAGCTACTGTGTTTCTACAATCTCCATTCGAGTGTGTGTGTGTGTGAACAAAAACTAGGTTAGAATGGGGGTAGGTGTGACCAGGGCCCTCTTCCTGCCAAGGTCTAGTAGCCATTGTTCTGTTATCACTAAGTTAATATTCAGGACATTTAGTGGAGCATCTTGTGAAGTTAGTTTTGGTTCCTATGAAATAAAACTATGGAGTTTGGAAATTTCACAACTGTTAACCTTTTTCATCCTTAAACAGCCAGAACAGAACTCCCATGACATGCCCTGTCTGCTATAGACCAGAGAAGATCCTCTCTACACATCTAAAAAGAAAGTGTATGAGGCTTAATACCGAAAAGGAGAGGAAAGCTTGCTTGGAATCGGCCAAGAAGAGGCTGATGACCATAGCATCAAAGGGCACTGCCATTGATTATGAGGAGATCGTTTCTCTGGGATCTTTGTTGGAAGATGTTGTTCCCTTTCTAGAAGACAGAGGCTTTTTAATAATCAATAAGCCAACTACAACCAGGTATGTTCCACTTCTGTCTGCCTATTGCCTTACGTGTGAGTCTGCCCCAGGACCCAGATTCATATTTTATATTTTATAGGAATGTCAGACACAAGAGAACATCTACCTCTGTTTCTGCTGCCACCTCCTCATTGCCACAGCATGTGGCGGCCTTTCAAGCAGATCCATTTAAAGGGAAAGATGTTAAGGACACACCAGGAACGTTCAATCCTCAACAAGATATGGAGGTCGCACGGGTCCATGTGAAGCCTGAAAAAGAAATGGAGGATGTTCCAGCTCTAGTGAAGATGGAGAACCAAGATAAGGAAGAAAACAGTCCAGGAGAAGACCATGGGGAAGGACAAAACAGAAGAGAAGATGAAGGAGAGAACAGTGAAGAAAGTGTTGAGAACCCGTATAGCAAGGCACAGAGGTTAGTCTATACCGAGGCTTTTGACAGCAATAAGGCATCTGACAGCAGTAGCTAGTGTTGAGCGAATCGAAGTCTACAAACAAATTTCAGGGAAAATTTGATTTGCCCCGAAGCCAAATTTCCTCATGCTTTGTGGTAGCGAATTGATTTTTCCTGAAATTGCAGTAAAAACAAAAAAAATCATACTTGCCTCATCCATTTGATCGTGATGGGCTGCCAGCCGCCATCTTGATTGAAGATCTCGCACAAAATCCCATGTGCTGTGATGTATGACATCGCCACACCAGCCAATATGATGCAATCGTCACAGGCCGTGCAAGATTTCACGTTAGATCCTCAGTCAAGATGGCGGCGGCTGGCTCGTCGTGATCAAATGGATGAGGGAAGTATGATTTTAAATTTTATTTTTTTTATATTATTTTACACTGTGTTAATACTGTCATATGCAGCAATCGGAGATGAAGGCGGCATCTGAGGGGTACAGTGATGGGGGCGGCGCAATCGCGGCTCCCTGTCATTGCATCCACTACTCAAACAAAATGCGCTTTGTGACTAAATAATTCGTCATGAAGTGAATTATTATTTTTTTATTCGTCGAAGCAGCCGAATCAGATTTTCAAATACTTCGCTCATCACTACTAGTTGCTATTGTTCTGTTATCGCCAAGTTAATATTCAGGACATTTAGTGGAGCATCTTGTGAAGTTAGTTTTGATTCCTATGAAATAAAACTATGGATTTTGGAAATTTCACAACTGTTAACCTTTTTTGTCCTTAAACAGCCACAACAGAACTCCCATGACATGCCCTTTCTGCTATAGACCAGAGAAGATCCTCTCAACACATCTAAAAAGAAAGTGTATGAGGCTTAACACGAAAGAGGAGAGGAAAGCTTGCTTGGAATCGGCCAAGAAGAGGCTGGTGACCATAGCATCAAAGGGCACTGCCATTGATTATGAAGAGATCGTTTCTCTGGGATCTTTGGAAGATGTTGTTCCCTTTCTAGAAGACAGAGGCTTTTTAATAATCAATAAGCCAACTACAACCAGGTATGTTCTACCTCTGTCTGCCTATTGCCTTACGTGTGAATCTGCCCCAGGACCCAGATTCATATTTTACATTTTATAGGAATGTCAGACAAAAGAGAACATCTAGCTCTGTTTCTGCTGCCACCTCCACATTGCCACAGTCTGTGGCGGCCTCTCAAGCAGGTCCATTGAAAGAGAAAGATGTTGAGGACACATTCAAGCCTCAACAAGATCTGGAGGTCGCACAGGTCCATGTGGAGCCTGAAGGAGAAATGGAGGATGGGCCAGCTCTAGTGAATATGGAGAACGAAGAGGAAGAAAACAGTCCAGGACAAGGCCATATGGAAGGACAAAACAGAAGAGAAGATGAAAGAGGGAACAGTGAAGAAAGTGTTGAGAACCCGGCTAGCCAGACACAGAGGTTAGTGTATACAGAGGTTTTTGACAGCAATAATACAATGTAAATAAAAAAATATAATTACATCATACTTACCTCATCCATTTGCTTGCGACTGGCCAGCTGCCGCCATCTTAATTGAAGATCTAGTGCGAAATCTCGCACGGCTCGTAATGACGTCATGTCTGCCCTTGTGGCGACATCATACGTCAACGGGCACAGGATTTTGTGTGAGATCTTCAATCAAGATGGCGGCCGTCTCTTCGCGCCCAAACGGATGAGGTAACTCTTCAGTGTTAAACCTCATACACTTTCTTTTAAGATGTGCAGAAAGGATCTTCTCTGGTCTATAGCAGACAGGTCATAAGTTATTATTTTTTTTCACCGCCATTTTAGGCTAAATGAATTTGCTACCACGAAGCACAAGGAAATTCGGCTTTGTGGCGAATTGAATTTTCTCTTAAATTTGGATCGAATTCCACTTTATCTGGTTTGATTCGCTCAACACTAATAATTGCCTGGCTACATAAAGTAAACGCTATTCCTTGTATAGTGCTATCTGCAGACCTGATTCTCCCCTCACCCATAGTAAGGCATTAAGTTACTAAGGTTCAGACCGTGTCCCGTAGTAACGTTGTCCTATCAGAAGGTTCACAGGCTGATCTTTATCTAAGACACACACTCACACACATTGTTAGACTCTTTCTAAGACGGTGTGTTCAGACAGTTTTCTGAGGAACTACTTTGTGCTTAGCAAACTTTTGCTATTTTCTTTTTGCCATTTGCTTCATTTGAGGAATTGGTGTTTGATATTCTTACCGTCTATCTTTTGGCTACTACTTCTGTAAGATGTATTATTTTTTTGGTTCCAAAAGTTTAATCTTTTGGATATTGAATGGAGTCTGAATCCAAAATGTAAGTACATGCATTTGTTATTAGTATATCTTTTTAAATATATAAAATATGTCTTCTTATATCTTCCTTTAGCTATGTTTTTGTAGCTACTGTGTTTCCACAATCTCCAGTTGGGGTATGTGTAAACAAAAACTAGGTTAGAATGAGGGTAGATTTGACCAGGGCCCTCTCCTTGCCAAGGTCTAGTACAGGGATCAGCAACCTTCGGCACTCCAGCTGATGTGACACTACAATTCCCAGCATGCTCCATTCATTTCTATAGGAGTTCGGTGAGGAGCAGAGTAAGTATGCATACTGGGAGTTGTAGTTTCACAACAGCTGGAGTGCCGGAGGTTGCCTACCCCTGGTCTGGTGGCTAGTGTTGAGTGAATCGAAGTCCATGAACAAATTTCAGGGAAAAATCAATTAGCCACGAAGCTGAATTTCCTCCTTCTTTGTGGTAGTGAATAGATTTTTCCTGAAATGGTGGTAAAAACTAAAAAAATCATACTTACCCCATCCATTTGATTGTGATGAGCTGTCCGCCGCCATCTTAATTGAAGTTCTCACACTAAATCCTGTGCGCGGTGACGTATGATGTCACCATGCCAGCTGTCGTGATAACGTCATCAAAGGCCACGTAAGATTTTGAGCTAGATCTTCAATAAAGATGGCGACGGCCAGCTCCTCCCGATCAAATGGATGAGGTAAGAATGATTTAATAGTTTGTTTTTTTTACACTGTTATTACTGTGAGATGCCGTGATCAGCTATGAACACGGCATCTGAGGGGTACAATGATGAGGAGCAGCGTCATTGCACCCACTACAAAGAAATGCGCTTTGTGATAAAGTAATTCTTCAGGACATTTAGTGGAGCATCTTGTGAAGTTAGTTTTGGTTCCTATGAAATAAAACTAATGGATTTTGGAAATTTCACAACTTTTTCATCCTTAAACAGCCACAACAGAACTCCCATGACATGCCCTGTCTGCTATAGACCAGAGAAGATCCTCTCTATACATCTAAAAAGAAAGTGTAGGAGGTTGTCGCCAGCAGTCCAGGCGATTCTGGCTTGATATTTTGAAGCCTTGAGGATAGTGGTTTGTCTCTTGAAGCAGCCGTCGAGAGACACGTCTTTAACAGTGGGCAGCCCTGGGGCTTAAATGCGTTGTATTGTCATTCCCAGGGTTCTGATCTTCATTTTAATGATCATTAGTGTTCCCTAGGGCTCAATCCTCCCAATTCCAATTATGTGGAGGTCCAGGAGTGTAAGCCCTGGGTCTCTAGACTGGACTCTCCATGTGATCAGCCTTGGGGTTGCAAAAGCTTGACTCTATGTGTTTAACTATAGTCAGCCCTTGGGAATCTGACATGCACAAGCACTCTTATCCATAATTATAAGCAATATCTACAGATACTAGAGTAACAAGGCCACTAGGTGGAATCTGAAGCCCCAAGGGTGGAATAGGTAGCAGACACAGAGGTGAATGGAAGTATCACAGCCATTGTCAGCCCTGTGGCTCCAGATTTGACTCTGCTAACTTGACTCTGAGTGTTCAGCTATGGTCAGCCCTTGGGAATCTGAATCTCTCATCTATGATCTAATCAATATCTACAGAGACTGGGGTAACAAGGCCACTGGATGGGTATGGTTACCCTGCTCTCAATTACCTGTATAGCAGCATGCACAGAGGTCCATGGAAGCCCTAGAGATTTAAAAGATAACTCGCTGAAATGGTGGTCAGTGAGTCAATGTACCTATCAAAGGTGTATTCAATCTGAATATGTACACTAGCAGATATAGAAGTGGATGCAATCCATAGTGTGTCATTGTCAGCCTTGGGGATTCAGACTAAGGCTACTTTCACACCTGCGTAAGGCTACTTTCACACTAGCGTTCCGAGCGGATCCGTCTGATGTTTCATCAGACGGATCCGCTCCTATATTGCAGACGTTCGCATCCGTTCAGAACGGATCCGTCTGCATTAAAACTTAGAAAATTTTCTAAGTGTGAAAGTAGCCTGAGCGGATCCGTTCAGACTTTACATTGAAAGTCAATGGGGAACGGATCCGCTTGAAGATTGAGCCATATGGTGTCATCTTCAAGCGGATCCGTCCCCATTGACTTACATTGTAAGTCTGGACGGATCCGCTCGCCTCCGCACGGCCAGGCGGACACCCGAACGCTGCAAGCAGCGTTCAGGTGTCCGCTCACTGAGCGGAGGCTGAGCGCTGGCAGGCGGATGCATTCTCAGAGGATCCGCCTCCATTGAGAATGCATCAGGGCCGGACGGCTGCGTTCAGGGCCGCTTGTGAGCCCCTTCAAACGGAGCTCACGAGCGGACGCCTGAACGCAGGTGTGAAAGTAGCCTTGGTGCGGATCCGTCTGGTATCTGCACAGACGGATCCGCACCTATAATGCAAACGCTTAGATCCGCTCAGAACGGATCCGTTTGCATTACCATGAACAAAAAAAAAAAAATATATATATATATATAATAATTTACATTGAAAGTCAATGGGGGACGGATCCGTTTGAAAATTGAGCCATATTGTGTCAACTTCAAACGGATCCGTCCCCATTGACTTACATTGTAAGTCTGGACGGATCCGTTTGCCTCCGCACGGCCAGGCGGACACCCGAACGCTGCAAGCTGCGTTCGGGTGTCCGCCTGCTGAGCGGAGGACAAACGGTGCCAAACTGATGCATTCTGAGCGGATCCGCATCCACTCAAAATCCATTAGGGCTGGACGGATCCGTTCGGGGCCGCTTGTGAGAGCCTTCAAACGGAACTCACAAGCGGAGCCCCGAACGCTAGTGTGAAAGTAGCCTTAGCTCTGTGTGCTCAGCTACGGTCAGCCCTTGGAAATCTGTAGATATTGCTTATATTATAGAAATCTGTAGATATTGCTTATATTATAGAAATCTGTAGATGTTGCTTATATTATAGATGAGAGATTCAGAGACTAGAGTAACAAGGCCACTGGATGAGTATAGTTACCCTGCTCTCAGTAATTATTAACAAAATGGTAAAAACATCATAACAGTTTAATAATTTAACAATAATTAACAGAATGGTGAAAAAAACATTATAACAAGAATATACTATCTTAATATTACACTTGGACAAATGATAGCATTATTTTATATCTACAATAAACATAGCAGCATGAGGTCAAGTGTCAAGCCAACTTAGCTCTGTTCCTTCACCGAATGAGTTTTTACGGACACCATAGTCAAATAACAGTTCTGTGCCAGGTGAAAGGTTTCTCTTTGCCTCAAAGAGAATAACTGGCTGTTTTCCGTCCTTCACATGTTTGAGCACAGGTTCAAATGTGTGTGGCCTAGTTTCTGGAAGCTGTATTTATGTAAGTCAGTGACCAATGAAAATAACGAATTATCACGAAGTTTTATTATTCTAGCATGACACCTTCTAACAAAAACTAGGAATTGTGACCCCTTCAAGGGGCCCAAATTTCACACCTTGCCAGGGAGTGGTTTCTGTTCACATCTACCCCTATTCCAGTAGTAGTAAAAAAAAAAAAAAAACTTTATTCCATGGGTGAAAACAAAAACAGAAAAATTATCTCCTGGGGCACCAAAACTTTAGTTTATTGCAAATAAATAAATCATAATAAAAGAGAAATGAATATAAAAAATACATTAAGTAAACTTTATTCCTTCAGAAAAATGGTCTTCTGGGCACTATCTGCTGACCTGATTCTCCCCTCACCCACAATAAGGAATCAAGTTACTAAGTTTAAAACCATGCCCCTGTAATCAAGATGTCCTATTAGAAGCTTTACAAACTGATCTTTATCTAAGACACACACATTGTTATATACTTTCAAAAAGGGTCTGTTCAGACTTTTTTGAACTTGCTAAAAAAGCAGCTCTCTAAACCATTTTGTGCTTTTTGCATAATTTGCAAACTTTTGCTATTTTCTTTTTGCTATTTACTTCATTTGAGGATTTAGATTTTTGATAGCCTTAAAATTTATCTTTTGGCTACTACTTCTGCAAAGTTTATTGTTTTGGTTCCAAAAGGGAAATCTTTAGGATATTAAATTCAAGGAACAATCATGGAGTCTGTATCCAAAATGTAAGTACATGTATTTGTTATTAGTATCTGTTTTAAAACCTAGACTAAAGTTGTATATAAAATAGTTTTTGTTTTGATTCCTATTGTGAGGGCTAATTTTTTGTAGGATGATCTATACTTTTCATAGACACCTTTTTGAGGTCTGACTTTTTGATCCTTTTTATACATTTTTGTTGTAGTAGGTGAAGTGGCCATTTTGATATTTTTTTTTTCATTTCACCATATGGGATAAATATTTTATATCTTAATAGTACATGGCGCTCATGTTATTGCTTATATTTTTTTATTTTATTTATTCATTTTTTTTAATTTTGGGGAAAGGGGGGTTATTCGAAATTTTATATATTTTTTTCCTATAGGGAACTATGACAAGCAATAATCAGATTGTTTATCTCATAGACTCCAGAACATTAACATTGGAGTCTATCAGAAATTCACCACTCTGCTCCCACAGTGACACAGGCAGGGGTTCCACAGAAACTAATGTGCAGCAAAAAACAACAACTTTTTTTTGGTCTTTAAACAGCCATAACAGAACTCCGATGACATGCCCTGTCTGCTATAGAACACACAAGATTCTCTCTACACATCTGAAAAGAAAGTGTATGAGGCTTAACACTGAGGAGGCCAGGAAAGCTGCATTAGAATCGTCCAAGAAGACCCTGGTCAACATAGCATCAAAGGGCACTGTCATTTCGTTTGATGAGATCATGTCTCTGGGATCTCTGGAAAATGTTGTACCTTTTCTAGAGGACAGAGGCTTTATAATAACAGACAAGCCAACTTCAAACAGGTATGTGCTACCTCTGTATGCCTATCGTCTCATGTGTGAGTCCATCCCAGTACCCAAATTCATATTTTATATATTCTAGGAATGTCTGACACGAGAGAACATCTACCTCTGTGTCTGCTGCCACCTCCACATCGCAAGTAGCGGCCTCTCAAGTACAGCCACTTCACACGGAAGAAGATGAGGACACAATCCAACCTCAAGAAGATTTGAAGGTCGCACATGGCAACGTGGAGCCTGAAGAAAAAATTGAGGATGTGCCAGCCGAGGACCAAGATATAGAAGAGAGAGACAGCATTCCAGAAGAAGACCATGAGGAAGAACAAGGAAGAAGAGAAGATGGAGAAATGGAGGAAATTGATGACACCCTGGATAGTCAGTGTTTTGCGACAGCCTAGGTCTTCTCAGTATTGGTAAAATTTCTTTAGTCTATTTAGTTGCATTTTTCTTCTAAATTATAGAATCCTTCAGACAAAGTGGACAGTGGATACAAGAAAGAAGATGATGGCTGAAGGGTTGTACCAACGTTATTTATTAGACAACCCAATGCTGAAGGGCTTTGCCACCTATCTGAAGGACATTTTGAAGGTCAATAATTATAAACAGGAGGTTGAAGATGTTGCAAGGTTCCTTTTTTACATGAACCAAAAGACTAAACCTGCAATTCGTAAAGGATGTGGAAAATGCCAACTCCTTCTTTACCAAGCTGAGGGATTTGAATATAGCAAACCAGACCATCTTCAACTACCTGAAACATGTCCGGAGGTTCATGAGCTATCAGCTAAGATCCACCAACCTCTTTACAAAAGTCCTGTGATTTCTTTCACAACCAAAGACATACAAAAGAGGTTGTCAAAGGGGATTTCTAGAGAGGTTGCCAGCAAACGGTGAGCTATTCTCTCTCTCTGTACATATATACATACATTAATATATGACGAGAGATAGACCAGGCACTCTATATATGTTGTCACATATGAGATATTTATTTGATACACATAAAATCAGTTAATACAATCAGCATAAAACTATTGAACATCAGTATAAAAATAGGAACAATCAAAATATGTTGCAACAATAATATAGCAGCAATATGGAATAAACGTAGCAATGAACGCAGCAATAAAGTTCAAACAGTAATCCAGCGGTACCGCTATTGTATTCAAACAGAAAACCGCAAACTGGTTATACATCCATTTGTATCAGGATATCAAATAATAGTGGCAGCGCCAAGTCACAAATGATTTCGCAAGTGATTCCAACTTCAAAGAGTTTTTGAATGTGCGTGATTCCGCTTCTGGCTTTCTATGCCAGTATAGACAAATGAGTTAGCAGTCTTTTCAATATGACCGTAGGACCAGCAGGTTAATGCAGTAAGCATTCATGGTGGCGTCCCACCCATTCCTAATTGCTATTGCACTGTTACCTTTAGTCTGGTCGTTCCACTCCTCTGGACGCCGGTTTTAGTGGTCTGATGAAGGGGCACACCCCCGAAACGCGTATGGGCTACACCTTGCACCGGCATGCTGGCAAAGAGTCTCCCCTAGACTTGAAGTAAACTTTGGAACCATATAACAACTCGGAAGACGCCTGGTCCCACGGAGCGCCTTATCTGCTGATGATACAAAGCACAGTCAGCCGACATCCATCAGACCACTAAAACCGGCGTCCAGAGGAGTGGAACGACCAGACTAAAGGTAACAGTGCAATAGCAATTAGGAATGGGTGGGACGCCACCATGAATGCTTACTGCATTAACCTGCTGGTCCTACGGTCATATTGAAAAGACTGCTAACTCATTTGTCTATACTGGCATAGAAAGCCAGAAGCGGAATCACGCACATTCAAAAACTCTTTGAAGTTGGAATCACTTGCGAAATCATTTGTGACTTGGCGCTGCCACTATTATCTGATATCCTGATACAAATGGATGTATAACCAGTTTGCGGTTTTCTGTTTGAATACAATAGCGGTACCGCTGGATTACTGTTTGAACTTTATTGCTGCGTTCATTGCTGCGTTTATTCCATATTGCTGCTATATTATTGTTGCGACATATTTTGATTGTTCCTATTTTTATACTGATGTTCAATAGTTTTATGCTGATTGTATTAACTGATTTTATGTGTATCAAATAAATATCTCATATGTGACAACATATATAGAGTGCCTGGTCTATCTCTCTTCATTTGTATCCATTTACCTGTGGCTGGGTGGGCCACTTTAGACCAAGAGCACCTGATCCACATTGTCTAACCGAAGTGATCCACAGATTTTTTCCTCTGATACAGTAATATATGCTTATTTTATATAGTAATATCATATGTATCTTATTTTTAGGTACCAGGCATTGACAACCTCTTCAAAGACACCCCAGGAATGTCGCAGGCTTCTAGATGTGGCAAAACCATCATTCTTACAGTGTTTCAAGGATGTCCAAGTTGGAAACACTGATCGAGAAACATATCTAGAAATCATTTTATTATTTGGAGGCCCTGCTTGTATTGAAACATCTACAACAACCAGGGGTTAGTGCAAAATATGACCGTGAGTCACTTTTTTATCCTCTTTCTTCATTCTTATTGTTGGTTTGCTTTTTTGTCCATTAAACTTTTCCAACTCTTGGCTCTTAGGTTTCTGAGTGGAAAGAACGAATTTCCCACATATATAATGGGGAAGATCTTGCTATAATTGGTGTTAAGTTACATAAGACATCTTCACAACAAGTGGCTACTTTTTTGCTAAACAAGGAGGAAGAAATGGTAAGCTTTCTCCAAGGTTATAGGTTAACATAATATGGAAATAAGACATTTCAATAATTTCTCATATCATTTTTTATAATTTGGGGTGTTAGATTTTTTCCCACAGTGGTTTAAAGTCTACTTTGGAAAAAAGTGAGACCAAAGTTGCTAGACAAAGACTCGCCAAAGGAAAGATTCTTCCTATCTACCTCTGGAAAAGAGATCTATAATGTTTCCAATGATATCTTGCGGTACCACAAGAAGTAAGATTAAAAAAGTCACTTATCATTTTCAAAGTGTAAATATAGTTCCATATCTCATGTGTTTACCATGTTCTTTTTAATCCTAGATTCAAAACTTCCCAACATCTCTAGCCAGCTTGTCAGGAGCGTTTGTGAAAACTTGGACCATTCCTAATTATTCGGACTCAGAAAAGAATATGTTTTCCAAATATCTGGCACATACCAACCTCACGGCTGAAAGAAGCCTATAGAGAAAAGACACTAACAGACATTTGCCACGGCTACTACCTAGTAATACAAGCAGGGCAAGTCACGAGTGATGAGCCACCAAGCCAGCACCTCAAGGTACTTGATTGTGGGAGTAAAAACAATTCTTGCTCTGCAATATTGATTGCTAAGTCATTTGAGTTTTATATGTTTCCTATAAAGAAATCTGGATCCAGAAGATCGTCAGGCAAGCCAGGATGAAGAAGACTCGACTGCAAAGGATGACGACAGGGAGGAAGACGAGGACATCACTTCCCAGGACACAATCAGTGACCAGGATGATACTGGCTGGACTTCAAGGTGAATAGACTGCCAAAATAATATCATTGTGTTTTGCTAATGAGTGGGCGCTTTCTATGATTTCATATTAATGTTCATTTATGTTTTATTGCAGAGCAAAAAATCCCTGATTTCCAGCGATGTCAACAAGGTCCCAGAAGCAGAGGCAGACAGCACCAGCAAGCTCTAGCAGGTAACTATACCAGAAATTGATTGATTTTAACCACTGCAGGTCATAATACACACCTCAGCTGCTGAAGGACCTCATAATACACACCTCAGCTGCTGAAGGACCTCATAATACACACCTCAGCTGCTGAAGGACCTCATAATACACACCTCAGCTGCTGCAGAACCTCATAATACACACCTCAGCTGCTGCAGAACCTCATAATACACACCTCAGCTGCTTCAGGTCATAATCCACACCTTAACCACTGCAGGTCATAATACACAACCTAGCTGCTGCAGAACCTCACAATACTCACCTCAGCTGCTGCAGAACCTCATAATATACAACCCAGCTGCTGCAGGCCTAAATACACACCTCAACAACTGCAGGTCCATAATACACACCCCAGCTACTGCAGAACCTCAGAATACACATCTTAGCTGCTGCAGAACCTCACAATACTCAACTTAGCTGCTTCAGGTCATAATACACACCCAATCTGCTGCAGAACCTCAGAATACATATTGTAGCTCCTGCACAACCTCACAATAATCAACTCGGATGCTGCAGAACCTCATAATACACAACCCAGCGTCTGCAGGCCTAAATAAACACCTCAACCACTGCAGGTCATAATTAGAGATGTCCCGATACCATTTTTTTAAGACCGAATACCGATACTTTTATTTAAGTACTCACCGATACCAATTATGGTGTGGTAATGTTTTTACAGCAAATTCCAATTTAATTTAGTCATTGGGGAGATTTATCAAACCTTGTACAAAGAAACATAGCAATGAAAAAAATTAAAGCTGGAATTTGGTTGCTATGGACAACTGCTCTACTTTTCCTTTGTACAAGGGTTAATAAATTAATAAATGGGCATATAACAGTGTTTCCCAACCCAGCCTTTGGCTGTGCGGGCATGCTGGGAGGTGTAGTTTTGCTACAGCTGGAGGCACACTGGTTGGTGATCACTATTATATGCCCATCCCCCCCACCTTATTTTATTATTCCCTTTTTGTCTGTTTTAAAATGAAATGGGGAGAAACTCACTGAATTTCTCCTCCTTTTCATGCACCACCATACCCACCTGGCCTGCTGCAATCCTTCCCATGCGGATGCACCAGAGTACTGGGAGGAAGTGGCTTTAACTTCCTCCCAGTGCTAGGCAACCGCATGGGACTTGGGAGCCGCCGCACAGAAGTCCCGCCCCCACGCCGATCAGCTGGGACACCTTGCCGTCCCCACGCTGATCGGCTGGGAGCAGCGCCGCCGCCCGGAAGACAGCATGGGACCCGCCGCCGCTGATCTTGGACACGGGACCCGCTGCATGGCCATGAGGTATCGTCCCTGGTACCGGCGACATTTGCACAAGTACAAGTACTCATGCAAATGTCCGGTATCGGCCCCTATACTGATACTGGTATCGGGACATCCCTAGTCATAATACATACCCCAGCTACTGCAGAATCTCCTAATACACAACTTAGCTGCTTCAGAACCTCATTTATGTTTTATTGCAGAGCAAAAACTCCCTCATTGCCAGCGATGTCAACGAGGTCCCGGAGGCAGACGGCACCAGCAAGCTCTAGCAGGTAACCATACCAGACATTGATTGATTTTATTTGGTGGATAATCACAAATGTTCCAGTGAATGTCCTGATATCAGGTTATAACGTTGGACTTTCTTCTTTCTTTCTTTTTTCCTCAGAAGGACTGAAGATCTCCAGAGAAGTACACGACTTCGAAGATAATGAGCTTCTATAGTCCAGCCATGGACTATATTTTACACACTACCTTTTATACAAATGCACACAGTGTTTTATTGAAGGATGCTACTAACTCCAACTGGCAGGTCCGTTTTTGCGCCGAAGGATGACCCTTCTTGTATTCGCCTTACTGTTGTTTATGGACTACCTCCTATCCTGGGAACCCATCTGTTTAGGAAGTGCATGTAGCATTGCAGCGATGATGAGACAACCCTGACAGAGGCCAAAATAAAGTTGGTCAATGATGTATCCGGGTGCTTGCTATGAGGATCGCTGAGCTGTTATGAGACATAAATGCACGGAAAACATGATTTGGTTCCTAAGGAAAGGCAGATTTATTATCACCTTTATTAAAATCTGTGTCTCTTCTTTAGAACCGAAGTAGTGGAAAAACCTGCAACCTTGACTGTTATAAGTTCAAAAGAGGACAAGTTTGAAAAATTCATTAAAAAGTATCCTCTTGGTGTGGAGAACCACCCCCTCAAAAAATATGCCTTGCTGAGTCTGCTGTCCATGGGCAACACTTATATGACCGGTGGAGGAAATTGCAGAACAGGATGCGAGTGCACTATACAATCGGTAAGATTAACATAACCCTAATGCAACAGTTTACCTCAGGAGGTGGCCATAGCAGGAGCAGTGGATAGCCTCCTTCACATCCAAGCCTTAATACATTTTTTGATTTATTCTTGACAGGATTGCTTCAAGATCATCGGCCAAGTGAAGAGGAGCTGAGGAAATGCATTGGACTGCTATGGAAGAACAATCTACCAAGAATCAAAGACATTTTAGAGCAATGGAAGAAGTGATTTCAGTGGAAACAGTGACATTCGTTTTTTGTTGTTTTTATTTGCCGTGGTTTGGCATGATGGGGTTTGCTGAATAAATATAATTTCATTATTTTTTGGGACTATGATAATGGGGGTTGTTCAGGGTTTGAGATAATGGGGTTTGTTCAATAAATGCACTGTCATTATTTTTTGGTGTTTTGGATAATGAGGTTTGATCTATAAATATATCCTTCTTTTTTATTGAACACTTTGTGTCTGGAACTTTATTAGGGTATATTTAGGGTAATGGATTTTGGTTAGCAGGTAAAGATTAATGGGGTTTTCTAGCATTTTCACAGACCTCACAGGGAGACCGATCATTGGTTACACACATAACCTCATAATACACACCTTAGCTGCTGCAGAACCTCATAATACACACCTCAGGTGTTTCAGGTCATAATACACACCTTAACCACTGCAGGTCATAATACACACCCCAGCTACTGCAGAACCTAATAATACACACCTCAGCTGCTGAAGAACTTCCTAATACACACCTTAGCTGCTGCAGAACCTCATAATACTCACCTCCGCTGCTGCAGAACCTCACAATAATCAACTCGTATTACACAGCCCAGCTTCTGCAGGCCTAAATGCAAACCTCAACCACTGTAGGTCATAATACATACCCCAGCTACTGCATAACCTAATAATACACACCTCAGCTGCTGCAAAACCTCATAATACTCACCTCCACTGCTGCAGAACCTCATAATACACACCTCAGCTGCTTCAGGTCATAATACTCAACCTAGCTGCTGCAGAACATCATAATACACAACTCTGCTGCTTCTGGTCATAATACACACCCTAGCTGCTGCAGAACCTCAGAATGCACATCTTAGCTTCTGCAGAACCTCATAATACTCAACTCCGCTGCTGCAGAACCTCATAATATACAACCCAGCTGCTGCAGGCCTAAATACACACCTCAACCACTGCAGGTCATAATACACACCCTAGCTGCTGCAGAACATCATAATACACATTTCTCGCCCATATTCCTTGGGGGACACAGGAAACCATGGGTATAGCTCTGCTCCCTAGGAGGCGTGACACTAAGTGAAAGCTGTAAGCCCCTCCTCCATCAGCTATACCCTTCAGCCTGGAGAAGAGACTGCCAGTTTTTTGCTTAGTGTCCAAGGAGGCAAGACACCCCCTGCTTATGCAGGGTTGTTTTCCTATGATTTTTTATTTTTGCGTTATTTGTTGTTTTTAATTCGGTTTTTTCTACTTACAGGGACAACAGAGGCGCATTAGACCCCTCTGTTTCTCCCGGGGTTGAGTTGCGCCAGTGCCGGTAATTCCGCACTGCCGCCTCCCCCACAGAAGACAAGGTGGACCAGGGCAGCCTCGCTCCCCTGCGTCCCGCCAGCTCAGGGTCGCCCGCACGCCAAGTCCCTCCCCCGGCTTCCTGCCACTGCGGTGCCAGGAGCTGAAGGGGCGACCCCGCTGGATGGATTGAGGGTGAAGACAGCGTATGGTGAGACAGGCTGCTCCAGCCTCCCCTTCCTCCCTCCCACCGCTGCTACAGGCCTCCTGGGCTCCCATGGCCACTGTTACTACATGGCCACTGCTACATCGTGCGCCACCCCTCCCCCCCCCCCCCCGGGCATATATCGGGACCGTTATCGGGCAGGGGAGTTTATCTGGGCAGGTCCTTGGCAGGGACGCTACCTTCAGGGGACGGCTGCAGGAAAAAAGCAAGCCGTCTGCCACATCCAGGCGCGGAGGGGGCCGCTTTCTTGGCGTGAACGGCGCCATTTCAGGCCGGCACTTCATGATCCTTGGGGGTTAAAATCATTTTGCCGCGCGCGCGCGGCTCTGCTTCAGAGCGGCAGAGAGGGGGCGGAGCTTCCTACATGCGCTCCGCTACTTCCGGGTTCATCGCACAGTGCTGCGTGGAATCCTCTCTGCAGTGCGATCCGAAGCCGGTGCTGCTGCCTCTCCTCCACAGCCTCCTCAGTCTGTTCCCCTTACCGCTGCCGCTTGCATCATCTGGGTCTGGTAGGACTTTTAACCCCCTCCGTGCCACAGTACTGTCGCTTGGGTGTTATCCCCGTTTCTTTCCTTGGGGTCTCCCACTTTAAGTGCAACATCTTTGTTCCACCATGTCAGACCCTTCTGCAGCCGCCAAGCCTTGGTACCATGCCTGTACTGCTTGTAGGGAACCCTTTCCCCGGGGGCAGTCTGATCCGCACTGTACTGCATGCCGGGCTCCACCGCAGCCTCAGTCGCCCGCTGTGTCGCTCCCTGCTGCCTCTGACCCGCCTGACTGGGCTAGATCCCTGTCCCAGGCCGTGGAAAGCCTCACTCATGTCGTGGGCCGCCTAATAGACAGGCCGCCTACCCCGCAGGACGCCACTCTTACTGTCGCGCCCTCCGGGTCCACCGCTTCTGCCGCTGCAGCGGGTTCACTCTCTTTTAGTGACCCCTCCCGAGCTAGGCACTCTCAGAAGCGTATTAGAGTAGAGCGAGCCTCCTCCTCGGATGCCTCCCTCTCCCCGCCACGCGTGCGCACCCAGACGAGCCTCTCCTCTCCAAAGGATTCGCTCTCTGAAGGTGAATTGGCGGTTTCAGATTTGGAAATGGACTCGGCCCTGCCGTCCAAGCTAGCCTCAGCGATGGGTCAACTCATCTCTGATATTCGTGACACCTTTAAGGTGCAGGATGATCCCCCTAGCTCGGACGCAGCTAGCGTCTCATTTATCAGACCCAGGCAGGTCTCAAAAGTCTTTCCAATCCACTCTGATTTCTCCTCTGTGGTGTCTAAGGCTTGGGCTCGCCCGGACGCCCGTTTTGTCAACCCCAAGAAGCTGGACATTTGCTATCCTTTTCCAGCAGATGTCGTGGCCACATGGTCTTCCCCACCCAAGGTGGACCCCCCTGTGGCCCGGCTGTCAAAGAACACGGCCATCCCTGTTCCCGACGGGTCCTCTCTTCAGTCAGCGGAGGACCGTCGCATGGAGACCCTTTCTAAGGGCATTTTTGCTGCCTCCGGTTCTGCTCTCAGACCGGTTTTTGCCTCTGCTTGGGCAGGGAAAGCAATTTCTGCTTGGGGTGCGCAGCTGGAACAGGAGTTGGACTCGGACGTCCCTATCCAGGACCTGCGTTCCTTGGCCCAGCTTATTGTTCGGGCCGGGAATTTTGTTTGTGAGGCCTCCCTTGATGCGGGAGCCCTTATTGCACGCTCCTCCGCCCTGGCAGTTTCCGTCAGGAGGGAGCTCTGGCTGAAGGTTTGGAAAGCGGACGCTGCCTCCAAACGTT
The DNA here is from genome assembly GCF_905171765.1 of Bufo bufo. NCBI lineage: Eukaryota > Metazoa > Chordata > Amphibia > Anura > Bufonidae > Bufo > Bufo bufo. The sequence continues at coordinate 401,063,856 of NC_053394.1, read as the reverse complement.
CCTTGGCGGGGCTACCGTTTGCGGGTTCCCGCCTTTTCGGGGTCCGCCTAGACGAACTTATTTCGGAGGCCACGGGTGGTAAAAGCACCCATCTTCCTCAACCCCAAGCCAGGGGCGCCCCCCGCGGACGCCCTGGTGCGTCTCGTTTTCGGTCCTCCCGCAGGGCCTCTGGGGCTCCCACCACAGCTGCCGCTTCGGCTCCTCCCCAGGACAAACATAGGAAGCCGTTTTTTCGGGCGCAGCCCTCCTGGCGCAAGCCGCAGGCTGCCCGCACACCCGCAGCAAAGCAATCCTCTGCCTGAAGGCGCGCCCCCACCCACCCGGGTGGGGGGCCGGCTCCTCCTTTTCAGGGACGTCTGGTTGGCTCACGTCTCCGACGCCTGGGCCCTCGAAATTGTGTGCTCCGGATACAAAATCGAATTTGCATCCTTCCCTCCAGATCGGTTCTTTCGCTCCCGCCCGCCACGGGACCCGAAACGCGCGGTTGCGTTCTCCGCGGCCGTTCAAGCCTTACTGGACAGGGGGGTGATTACCCCCGTTCCTCTAGAGGAAAGGTTCCAAGGGTTCTACTCGAACCTCTTTGTAGTTCCCAAGAAGGGAGGTTCCATGCGGCCCATTTTGGACCTCAAAAAGCTCAACCGTTTTCTCCTCCTTCGACGGTTTCGGATGGAGTCCCTCCGTTCCGCGGTGGCTTCCCTGGAGCAGGGAGATTTCATGTCTTCCATCGATATACAGGATGCCTACCTCCATGTTCCGGTAGCCCGGTGTCACCATCGCTTCCTCCGATTCGCCGTGGGGGACCTCCACTTCCAGTTTGTCGCCCTTCCCTTTGGGCTGGCAACAGCCCCCCGGGTGTTCACCAAGGTCCTGGCCCCGGTTTTGGCCTTACTCCGTTCCAGGGGTGTTTTTCTGCTACCGTACTTGGACGATATCCTCATCAAGGCTCCGTCCCTTTCTCAAGCGGTTGCCAGCGTGGATCTCACTCTAGAGACTCTGACGAGGTTCGGTTGGGTCATCAACTTCCCCAAGTCCTCCCTTCCCCCCTCCAGACAACTGGTCTTCCTGGGAATGCTTTTAGACACGGGAGCGGCGGAAGTACGTCTTCCCTCGGAAAAACGTCTGATCCTCCGTGGGGCGGTTCGGGGTCTCCTTCTCCACCGTCGACCGTCCTTCCGCTTCTGCATGCGGGTCTTGGGGCAGATGGTTGCCTGCTTCGAGGCGATCCCGTTTGCGCAGTTTCACTCCCGCCCTCTCCAACGGGCGATCCTCTCCTCCTGGGACAAATCGCCGCAGTCTCTGGATCATCCCTTCCATCTATCGCCTCCGGTGAGGTCATCTCTCCGCTGGTGGTTACAGTCCCCTCTTCTGGGCAGGTCTTTTCTGCCACTCAACTGGTTGGTGGTTACAACCGATGCCAGTCTCTTGGGCTGGGGAGGCGTGTTTCCTCCCCGATCCGTCCAGGGCATTTGGTCTCCGTTGGAGTCCAAACTCTCGATCAATGTCCTGGAGCTGAGAGCGGCCCTTTTTGTCTCTACGACACTGGACTCATCTGTTGAAGGGTCATCCAGTTCGTGTACAATCGGACAACGCCACGGCTGTGGCGTACATAAACCACCAGGGGGGCACTCGCAGCGCTGCTGCAATGAGGGAGGTCTCCAGCATTCTCCGTTGGGCGGAAGCCCACGTCCCGGCCCTATCGGCAATTTTTATTCCAGGGGTGGACAATTGGGCGGCGGACTTCCTCAGTCGCACCACTGTCGACCCCGGCGAGTGGTCTCTTCACCCGGAGGTATTCGAGGCCATTTGCTTTCGTTGGGGCATACCGGACGTGGACCTCATGGCCTCCAAGTTCAATCACAAGGTCCCCGCCTATCTGTCCAGGGCCAGGGATCCGGGAGCTTGCGGAGCCGACGCCCTCGTTCTTCCTTGGCGAGGCTTCGCGCGTCCATACATATTCCCTCCCATCCCACTCCTGCCCAAGGTCCTTCGGAAGATCGCGGCGGAAGGCGTCTCGGTAATTCTGGTCGCTCCGGACTGGCCCCGCCGGTCTTGGTATGCCGACCTCATGCTGCTCCTGGCAGACGCGCCCTGGCCGCTGCCCGCCAGGGAAGATCTTCTCTCTCAGGGACCGATCTTCCACCCGCGTTTAAGGTCCCTACGTTTGACGGCGTGGTTGTTGAGACCACCGTCCTGACACGTAGGGGTTTTTCTGCGGACGTCGTCCGCACCATGATCCGCGCCCGTAAGCCGTCCTCTTCTAGGATCTATTATAGGACCTGGAGGACCTATTTGGGGTTCTGTGCCGATCTGGGGATTCCTCCGCTCCGCTTTTCTCTCCCCACCGTTTTGTCCTTCCTGCAGAGCGGACTTGCCCAAGGTCTGGGTCTTAGTTCTTTGAAGGGTCAGGTGTCTGCGCTGTCCATTTTGTTTCAGCGCCCACTGGCCCCCCTTGGTCCTGTCAAGACCTTCCTTCAGGGCGTGGCTCACGCGGTTCCCCCGTACCGGCCTCCGGTACCGCCCTGGGACCTGAACCTGGTTCTCTCAGCGCTCCAGGCTTCTCCTTTCGAGCCTCTGCGGACGGTTTCCTTGCGACTTCTGTCCTGCAAGGTTATTTTCCTTGTAGCCGTCACCTCTCTTCGGAGGGTGTCCGAATTGGCTGCACTCTCCTGTCTGGAACCTTTCCTAGTGTTCCACCAGGACAAGGTAGTTCTTCGTCCAGTCCCTTCCTTCCTTCCTAAGGTGGTCTCCGCCTTTCATCTGAACGAGGACATCGTTCTCCCCTCTTTGTGTCCTTCCCCTTCCCACCCTAGGGAGAGGGAACTTCATCGCCTGGACGTTGTCAGGGCGCTCAAGGTTTACCTGGAGGTAACCAGCTCTTTCAGGCGTACTGACTCGCTCTTTGTGGTCCCGGAGGGGTCGCGCAGAGGGTTGGCGGCATCCAAGGTTGCTATCGCCCGTTTTGTCAAGATGGCTGTTACTGAGGCTTATCTCGCCAAGGGCAAGGTTCCGCCCCTCGGTGTTACCGCTCATTCCACTAGAGCGGTCGGGGCTTCCTGGGCTCAGAGAAATCGGGCTTCTACGGAGCAGATTTGCAAGGCGGCCACTTGGTCCTCCTTGCACACCTTCACCAAGTTCTACAGGGTGCATACTCATGCGTCGGCTGACGCTGCTTTAGGCCGTCTGGTGTTGCAGGCGGCAGTTGATTGATGCCTCCGGTGTTGGTCTAGTTTGTTCTGGTCCCTCCCTTCTGGGACTGCTCTGGAACGTCCCATGGTTTCCTGTGTCCCCCAAGGAATATGGGCGAGAAAAGGAGACTTTTGTATTACTTACCAGTAAAGTCTCTTTCTCGCTCTTCCTTGGGGGACACAGCACCCGCCCTTCATTTGGGTTTACAGTTGTGGTTCCGGCTTGGTTGCCCCCGTTGGGGCTTGACGGTTCTTTTTTCCGGTTGGTGGTTATCTTTCACTACTTGGACACGCAACTGGCAGTCTCTTCTCCAGGCTGAAGGGTATAGCTGATGGAGGAGGGGCTTACAGCTTTCACTTAGTGTCACGCCTCCTAGGGAGCAGAGCTATACCCATGGTTTCCTGTGTCCCCCAAGGAAGAGCGAGAAAGAGACTTTACTGGTAAGTAATACAAAAGTCTCCTTTTCTGCTGCTTCTGGTCATAATACACACCCTAGCTGCTGCAGAACCTGAGAATACACATCTTAGCTGCTGCAGAACCTCACAATACTCAACTCAGCTGCTTCAGGTCATAATACACTCCTTAACCACTGCAGGTCATAATACACACCCTAGCTGCTGCAAAACCTCAGAATGAATATCTTAGCTATTGCATAACCTCACAATAATCAACTCAGCTGCTGCAAAACCTCATAATACACAGCCCAGCTTCTGCAGGCCTAAATACACACCTCAACCACTGCAGGTCATAATACATACCCCAGGTACTGCAGAATCTCATATTACACACCTTAGCTGCTGCAGAACCTTATAATACTCATCTCAGGTGCTGCAGAACATCATAATACACAACTCAGCTGCTTCAGGTCATAATACACAACCTAGTTGCTGCAGAACATCATAATACACACCTCAGCCACTGCAGGTCATAATACACACCCTAGCTGCTGCAGAACCTCATAATACACAGCCCAGCTTCTGCAGGCCTAAATAAACACCTCAACCACTGCAGGTCATAATACACACCCTAGCTGATGCAGAACCTCCTAATACACACCTTAGCTGATGCAGAACCTCATAATACTCACCTTAGATACTGCAGAACCTCATAATACTCACCTTAGATACTGCAGAACCTCATAATACACACCTCAGCTGCTTCAGGTCATAATACATACCTCATCTGCTGCAGAACCTCATAATACACACCTCAGCTGCTGCAGAACCTCCTAATACGCACCTTAGCTGCCCATAGACTAGCTCGAGGGCTCCTTTTGTAGCCGTAAACCGCCTCTACAAACCCTGAAAATGTGGGCTACCTAACCCCAAAAGGGGCAGCTGGACAGGACTTCCATGGGGGGTCACTTTATGGAAATCGCTACCCAGAAAAGGTGCATCCTAAGCCTGCTAACTAACTCTGACTTTGATCCACTGCCATTCCTCGTTAAAAGGTCCCACAATCTAGCTTGACTGCCTCTTGACTCACCCCACATCTAACACTCAGGGAGTGACTCAGTCACACTGTGACACTGACTGTCACTCACTGCTGAAAGCCAAGCAGCAGGCAGTGAAGTGCCATGAGAGCCAGGCCAAGCAGGTGGCAGTCAGGGTGCTGGTGAAGGATGACCAGAGACAGTACTACCCAGAGGATGCCATCTCTGCTGCCCATATACCAGGCCTACCAGTATTACCCTTTCTTATACTGCCTGCCCGCCTGGTCAGGGTGACCAGGAGGTATATGAAGGGGTAATGCTGGTGGTAGGCCTGGTATATGGCATCCTCTGGGCAGTACTGTCTCTGGTCATCCTTCACCAGCACCATAAACTGTTTGCAAGAAGGGCTGGAAGGCAGGGGGAGTGATGTATCTTACATGGGACTGTATGCTGGAGGGGCTGAAGGCAGGCGGCGAAGAGAAGGAGTGTGATATTATTTACATGGGACTGTATGCTGGAGGGGATGAAGACCGGGGGAGTGATGTATTTTACATGGGACTGTATGCTGGAGGGTCTGAAGGTGGCGAGGGGTTGTATCTTACATGGGACTGTATGCTGGAGGGGCTGAAGGCAGGAGAGTGATGTATCTTTCATGGAACTGTATGCTGGAGGGGCTGAAGGCAGGCAGCGAAGAGAAGGAGTGTGATATTATTTACATGGGACTGTATGCTGGAGGGGATGAAGACCGGGAGAGTGATGTATTTTACATGGGACTGTATGCTGGAGGGTCTGAAGGTGGCAAGGGGTTGTATCTTACATGGGACTGTATGCTGGAGAGGCTTAAGGCAGGGGAGTGATTTATCTTACATGGGACTGTATGCTGGAGGGGCTGAAGGCAGGGGGAGGGATGTACAGTATTTTACATGGGACAATAATACTACATAGGGGGCCATTATAATAATAATAATGCAGAGGGGCCATTATATATTATAAGTATACAGAGGGCATTATACTTATGGGCACTACGGGTGAGGGTGGGGTTGTTATCTGAGGATGATAGTAAAGTGAGGAATCTAAAAAAAATTCTGTGAAACTGCAGAGACGAGACGCGGCTGAAAGAAGGTATCATGGCGGTCTTATCTCCGACTGAAGACGCTGAGGAAAGTCTACATCACAGGAGATGTCACTGCATGTAACAGGTATAGTGCGGTATTCTCCTGTATATTTCATAGCAATGTATGTTATGTACATTCACATATCTGTTTACAGTAGGGTTTGGGGGTGATGGATATAGAATTTGGTCCACACTGCCTCAGCCTGGCACCAGACTTCAGGTCACACTGTGTGTTTTCTGAATTCTGGGGCCTCACACCCATCTACTACATTATATGTACTCAGAGAGTTATTACTGTGTTATCTGTGGTGTTACATAGGACTGCAGGTGATATCTACTGCATACATTTTTTTTTTAACCACCTCAGCTCCCCTAGCTTAAACCCCCTTAATGACCAGATCACTTTTTACAATTCTGACCTACACTACTTTCACGGTTTATTGCTCGGTCATACAACTTACCACCCATATAAATTTCACCTCCTTTTCTTCTCACTAATATAGCTTTCATTTGGTGGTATTTCATTGCTGATGGCATTTTTACTTTTTTTGATATTAATCAAAATTGACCGAAATTTTGGCAAAAAAATGTCATTTTTCACTTTCTGTTGAAATTTTTTTCAAATAAAACTACATTTCTATATAAATTTTTCTCTAAATGTATTGTTCTACATGCAATAAGTGTATATTTATTGGTTTGCACAAAAGTTATAGCGTTTACAAACTATGGTACAAAAATGTGAATTTCCGCATTTTGAAGCAGCTCTGACTTTCTGAGCACCTGTCATGTTTCCTGAGATTTTACAATGCCCAGACAGTAGAAACACCCCACAAATGACCCCACAAATGACCCTAAGGTATTCGCTGATGGGCATAGTGAGTTCATGGAAGTTTTTATTTTTTGTCACAAGTTAGCGGGAAATTATTATTTTATTTTTTCTTACTAACTTGTGACAATTTTTTTTTTTTTACATGAACTCGCCATGCCCCTCATGAAATACCTTGGGTGTCTTCTTTCCAAAATAGGGTCACTTGTGGGGTATTTATACTGCCCTGGCATTTTAGGGGACCTAAAGCGTGAGAAGTAGTTTGGAATCCAAATGCGTAAAAAATGCCCTGTGAAATCGGAAAGATACTCATTGGAATTTTGGCCCCCTTGCGCACCTAGGCTGCAAAAAAGTGTCACACATGTGGTATCGCCGTACTCAGGAGAAGTAGGGCAATGTGTTTTGGGGTGTATTTTTACATATACCCATACTGGGTGAGAGAAATATCTCTGTAAAAGACAACTTTTCCCATTTTTTTTATACAAAGTTGTCATTTTACAGAGATATTTCTCTCACCCAGCATGGGTATATGTAAAAATACACCCCAAAACGCTCTGTGGCCCTTTCACAGAGCTTATACAATTTGACCCCATACCGGGCGCGCTTGCTTGGGATGTATTGTTTGAAGCCAAAGCGCCCGGTAAAATGTATCAGGGACTCGTCTATGCAGATGTTTTGCTCAGGGGTATACAAATCTGCAAATTTGGTGTTAAAGTGGTCTATGAGGGGCCGAATTTTGTGGAGCCGGTCAAAAGCTGGGTGGCCTCTGGGACGAGAGGTGCTATTATCACTAAAGTGCAGGAAATGCAGGATGGTCTCAAATCGTGTCCTGGACATGGCAGCAGAGAACATGGGCATGTGATGAATTGGGTTCGTGGACCAATATGACCGCAATTCATGCTTTTTTGTCAGGCCCATGTTGAGGAGAAGGCCCAGAAAAGTTTTAAATTTGGAAACTTGGACGGGTTTCCACTGGAAAGACTGGGCATAAAAGCTTCCCGGGTTGGCGGCTATAAATTGAGTGGCATACCGTTTTGTTTCTGCCACGACTAAGTCTAAGAGCTCCGCAGTGAAGAACAGCTAAAAAAAAAACAGTGCCGATCCGATCTGAGCTGTCTCAACCGAACTCCAGACTGGGCGGTGAAAGGGGGAACTACTGGTGCGGCTGAAGATGGGGGCTGCCAATCTGGGTTTGCAAGCACCTCAGGGACTCTAGGGGCTCTACGGGCCTGTCTGTGCGGTGGCTGCGACGGGGGAACTACTGCACGTGCCACCGTACCAGCTTCAACTGCCCTTCTGGTGCTCGCCACTTCACCATGTTCTACGGCAGTGCTGGTACTAGGTCCAGGATGGGCTGCGCTGCTGGTGTATGCCTCACCACGTAATCTGACAGCGCCAGCCCCACTCTGCTGCCCTTGAAGCGGATCCTGCGCAACCTGTGGTCCAGCAACACGGGGCCGGGTACGCCTGGTGGTATCAGGGACCTCAACCTCATCGTCCGAACTTTGGGTCAGAGTGCCACTGCTTTCTACAGGTTCGTATTCTGATCCGCTGGATTCGTCAAATGAGGGTTCCCATTCCTCACCTGACTGAGTCAGAAGCCTGTAGGCCTCTTCAGAAGAATACCCCTTCCTTGCCATTTGGTCAACTAAATTTAGGGGGTATTCCCTGAGACTACCCAAGAAAAAAAAGCAAGCCTGTCATGATTTATAATGCTAGGTGCCTCTGCTTGACCTTATTTCTACAGAATCATACTGACAGCTTTATGTCACTATGATTCTGTGGAACAAAAGGCCATGCAGAGACACATAGCATTATAAATCATGATAATGCCATGCGTTCCTGCAATCCAGAGCAGAGGATCACACTCACACACAGAACGTAATTCCCGCAATGGACTCGCTCGTGTGAAACAGCCCTAATACTATTATAGATCTGACTGTGATCAGTTCTGATCACTTACAGATAACTTTTTTCCCTTTCACTAGTGATTGACAGGGGTGATCAAGGGGTTAATTGGGGTGATGGGGGGTGATCTGGGGCTAAATGTGTTGTGCTTGGTGTACTCACAGTGATATGTGCTCTCTGCTGGGACCAACCAACGAAAAGGACCCAGCAGAGAGCACAGAAGCCATTTAAATATAATGTGTTAAATGGCTTGTCATTCGATTTTTTAAAAGTCACCAACCTGCCAGCGATGATCATAGCCTGGTCATGAATCGAGTCAAGGGCTCTCATGAGAATAATCAGGATGCAACAGGCTTCAGGTGTCATGCCCTGCCCTGTGAGTGATCTAAGAAGATCTGTCAGACTTGCTGCACGTGGTTCTATCTGACAGATTGCTTTGGGCAGGATCCCACCTCCTCTCAGGTTCTGCTCATTAGTTTGTTAGTGATGCTATTTATTCCTGCCTCTCACTATAGCCCTTGCGGTTTATAGTTTCTCCTGGAGTTCGCTGCTGGTGTTTTGTGGATCTCCTGCTCCCAGTTCGTCTTCAGATAAGTCCTCCTTCCTTCCCTTCTGTTGTTTGTATGGGCTAGGCCTTAGGTAGACATGGGTTCCTTAACCTGGTGCAAGGAATTAGTTGTCTTTTCACCTGCTCCCTAGCTGAGGGTTTGTATCAGTTGCATCAGGGTTTAGGTTCAAGTGCATGAACACTTCTATCATTTGGTGACCTTTCCCTGTTCCCTAGCTGTGGGGGCCTAGCCTGCTATTTTGTGTAATTTTGTTGTGTTTTGTTTGCTTCCCTTCCCTCACCTTCCGTGACATCAGGATAAGATGAAAGAATAGTTGGAAACATGGCCGAGGATTAGGACAAGAAGGAGTACAATGGGAAACAGCAGACAATCTAAAGAATAAGGCAGTAGTGCCATCATGGAAAAAATCTGTGGTCAGGATTAGTATCAAACTCAATAGTTAAAAGTGAGGAAAGAAATATACCTCAATGACCAGGGAACAGAGGTAGGATGCCGTACGTGGTTTTATGTTCAAGCATTGATGACCTTGGCCAGCCGACTCTGCTGAGCAGTCAAAGCAGAAGAGCCAAACATGATGAAAAACATAGTTATTGTGTATTTATGAGGCTCGAGTCTAGAGAGTAATATGGACCCTTAGTGCAAGGTCTAGACACCGGCCAGGGTCAACCTCGTCAGGGAGGTTACTCGAATTCTATGACAAATACTTACAGGGAAAATGAATAGTATGAATATGAATAGTACGCCATAGTTTCCAATATTTGCCTTTCAAAAACCTGGAAAAGCTGAGTAACAATGCATTCAGAGCTGTAATAGGGTGCTGAATACTAAATGTACCTAAATAAATCCCCCTTCTAGCTGCCAAATTGTGGCTTAGCTAGTCATTTTCGCCTGTCAGGGTCTCGGGAAGGCTGGGTAGTTGGCACAAAGTAAATACCAAGCGTGGCGGTTTCACAGCATTTTACTGCAGGTCTTTTTTTTATTTTTTTTATTGTTCTGTAATTTTCTTATTAGAATTCTAAAAGATCTAATCACAAAGTAAATGCAGACAGCAACCATACTACCCTCATATATCTGTGGTGTAATTCCCAGAGCTTCTCCGGTCGCCTCCTTCTGATCCTCCAGCACTATACACGCTATGTACTCCATTATCATCAATGGGGACTAAGCTCCTCCACCTTTCCCTTGATTTTGCAGTTTTGTGATCTAATGCTGGTGCACACAGTCAGCCTCCAGCCGAAGATGGTGAATTTAGTGAGAAAGCTCCTCTCTTCCTTTAATTATTTTTTATGTGTTTGGAGGTTTAGGGACCCTTTAGGTTTTGTAGATTGTAAATGAATTTGGAATCTCACAGATTTTCTTTGGAGCTGGTTCTCCTTATTAAAATACAGTATTTAGGTTCCTGGCTAAATTCTTTTGCGATTTCGATCTGATCATCGACACGTTCCAAATTATTTTTCTCCTCTTCCAGCTATAAATAGGGACGGACTGGCCATAGACCATACAGAGAACTTTCCCAGTGGGCCAATGCCCAGAGGGCCACCCGTGCCCTCCTCACTGTGGAAACTATAGGATCATTATTAGAGGAACACACAACGAACAAAAATATATGGATCCACCATATATAAACAATAAGATAACCACAAATTGTAATCAATAATCAAATAATTTATTATTCACATGATTGACTTAGCACAATTCATAAAAACATGATTAAAAATAAATAGGACTGGTAGTGCATGGTTTATGGGCATATAATAAAGTGCAAGTGCAACAATTGGCCAACATAAAGTGCATTACATGTATAATGATCAATTTTGATAAGACTATAAGCACAAGTTAAGTCTGATCTCAAATAGAATGATACAAACAGAAAGTAACCTGTAACTATACAGTTAATATATTTTTTGATTCCAGAGGGGAAGCAAACCAGGCTGGTGCAGTGAGCTGCATTTAGATTAATATAAGCAGATATATAGCGCGAGTTCTTTGTTCAAGATGTGAGCAAATTACCCGTTTGGAATCGCTAATCGAGTCTCTAAATGGGCAAGTTGCAACACTGAGAGGCATTGACAATTTGCAAAAAAGTTTGCTTCTCACCGAGCAAGCACTCTTTGGGGTAGATGAGGGAGAGGGTGACAGAGAGGAGGCTGAGGAAAGTGAGGTAGCTAGCTGGGTAACATTTAGAAAGCGGGGTAGAGGGAAGAGTGCCAGGGAGGCTAGCCCTGATCTGACACACCCCAACAAGTTTGCACGTTTGGCAGATGAGGGGGATATCAGTCCAGGGACGGCACTGCCGCAGCCGGACACTTCCTCTGCCAGTCAGGGGAATGTCAGCTCCGGTAAGCAGGGGACCAGGAGAGAAGGGCAGGCCAGACAGGTGCTGGTAGTGGGAGACTCAATTATTAGGGGAACAGATAGGGAAATCTGTCACAAAGACCGTGATCGCCGAACAGTGTGCTGTCTTCCTGGCGCTAGAGTTCGACATATCGCGGATCGGGTTGACAGATTACTGGGAGGGGCTGGAGAAGATCCAGCGGTCATGGTCCATATCGGAACCAATGACAAAGTTAGGGGTAGGTGGAGAGTCCTTAAAAATGATTTCAGGGATTTAGGGCAAAAGCTTAGGGCAAGGACCTCAAAGGTAGTATTTTCCGAAATACTACCGGTACCACGGGCCACACAAGAAAGGCAGCGGGAGATTAGGGAAATTAACAAGTGGCTCAAGAACTGGTGTAGGATGGAGGGGTTTGGGTTCCTGGAGAACTGGGCCGACTTCGCTGTCGGCTACAGCCTCTATCGTAGGGACGGGCTGCACCTCAATGGGGAAGGAGCAGCTGTGTTGGGGAAGAAGATGGCTAGAAGGTTGGAGGAGTGTTTAAACTAGGGACTGGGGGGGATGGGTAATTACACTATAGAAGGGGAAGATAGTGCAGATAGAGACCGGGGGCAAGGTAGTGGGACTGGGGGAGAAATGGAAGGAGGGACAAGAACAGTTCAGAAGGAAAGGTGTAGGGTAAAAAATATACATAAACCTCTCATATGTATGTATACTAATGCCAGAAGCCTGACTAATAAAACTGGTGAACTGGAATTAGTGATGTGTGAGGAGGACTATGACATAGTGGGAATAACTGAGACATGGCTGGATGATAGCTATGACTGGGCAGTTAATGTACAAGGTTACAGTCTGTTCAGAAAGGATCGTCAAAACCGGAGAGGTGGAGGGGTCTGCCTTTATGTAAAATCTTGTCTAAAGCCCACACTCCGTGAAGATATAAGTGAGGGACATGAACATGTGGAGTCACTATGGGTAGAGATACATGGAGCTAAAAACAACAATAAATTACTAATAGGAGTCTACTATAAACCACCTAATATCCCAGAGTCCACAGAAAATCTACTACTAAACGAGATAGACAAGGCGGCAAATCATAATGAGGTGGTTATTATGGGGGACTTCAACTACCCAGATATAGACTGGGAAACTGAAACTTGTATATCTCATAAAGGAAACAGATTCTTGGCAATAACCAAAGACAATTATCTCTCCCAACTGGTTCAGGACCCGACTAGAGGGACGGCCATACTGGACTTAATATTAACCAATAGACCTGACAGAACAACAGACGTGCAGGTTGGGGGACACCTGGGAAATAGTGACCATAAAGTAATAACCTTCCAATTATCATTCAAAAGAGCGTTTCTACAGGGAGAAACAAAAATACCAAACTTCAAAAAAGCTAAATTTAGCCAACTAAGAGAGGCCATAGGCCTAACTAACTGGGACAAAGTCCTCAAAAATAAAAATACAGCCAAAAAATGGGATATCTTTAAAAACATCCTAAAATCTCATTGTGAGAGGTACATACCGTATGGGAATAAAAGGTTAAGGAACAAAAAGAAACCAATGTGGATAAACAGAACTGTAAAGAAAGCAATAAATGACAAAAAGAAAGCATATAAAACCCTAAAACAGGAGGGTAGCACGGAAGCACTGAAAAACTATAAGGAAAAAAACAGAACATGTAAAAAACAAATAAAAGCGGCCAAACTAGAGACCGAGAGATTAATTGCCAAACAGAGTAAAACTAACCCTAAAATGTTCTTCAATTATATAAATGTTAAAAAGTATAAATCTGAAGGTGTCGGCCCTTTAAAGAGTAATGAGGGGGGAGTCGCAGAGAGCGACGAGGAGAAAGCAAAGCTGTTAAATATTTTTTTCTCCAATGTATTCACTGAGGAAAATAAACTGTCAGATGAAATGCTGAATGCTGAAATAAATTCGCCATTAAAAGTGTCCTGTCTGACCCAGGAAGAAGTACAACAGCGACTTAAAAAAATCAAAATAGACAAATCGCCAGGACCGGATGGCATACACCCCCGTATCCTAAGGGAATTAAGTAATGTCATAGCCAGACCCTTATTTCTGATATTTGCGGACTCTGTACTGACAGGGAATGTCCTACAGGATTGGCGCATGGCAAATGTGGTGCCAATATTCAAAAAGGGTCCAAAAACAGAGCCTGGAAACTATAGGCCGGTAAGTTTAACATCTGTTGTGGGTAAACTGTTTGAAGGTTTTCTGAGAGATGCTATGTTAGAGCATCTTATGGGAAATAAGCAAATAACGCCATATCAGCATGGCTTCGTGAGGGATCGGTCATGTCAAACTAATTTAATCAGTTTCTATGAGGAGGTAAGTTCTACACTTGGCAGCAGCGAATCAATGGATGTCGTGTATCTGGACTTCTCCAAAGCATTTGACACTGTACCTCATAAAAGGTTAGTATATAAAATGAGAATGCTCGGACTCGGAGAAAACGTCTGTAAGTGGGTAAGTAACTGGCTCAATGATAGAAAACAGAGGGTGGTTATTAACGGTACATACTCAGATTGGGTCACTGTCACTAGTGGAGTACCTCAGGGGTCAGTATTGGGCCCTATTCTCTTCAATATATTTATTAATGATCTTGTAGAAGGCTTGCATAGTAAAATATCAATTTTCGCAGATGACACTAAACTGTGTAAAGTAATTAACACTGAAGAGGACAGTGTACTACTACAGAGGGATCTGGATAGATTGGAGGCTTGGGCAGATAAGTGGCAGATGAGGTTTAACACTGAGAAATGTAAAGTTATGCACATGGGAAGGAATAATGCAAGTCACCCATACATACTAAATGGTAAAACACTCGGTAACACTGACATGGAAAAGGATCTAGGAATTTTAATAAACAGCAAACTAAGCTGCAAAAAACAGTGTCAGGCAGCGGCTGCCAAGGCCAATAAGATAATGGGTTGCATCAAAAGGGGCATAGATGCCCGTGATGAGAACATATTCCTACTACTTTACAAATCACTGGTCAGACCACACATGGAGTACTGTGTACAGTTCTGGGCTCCTGTAAACAAGGCAGACATAGCAGAGCTGGAGAGGGTCCAGAGGAGGGCAACTAAAGTAATAACTGGAATGGGGCAACTAGAGTACCCTGAAAGATTATCAAAATTAGGGTTATTCACGTTAGAAAAAAGACGACTGAGGGGAGATCTAATTACTATGTATAAATATATCAGGGGGCAGTACAGAGATCTATCCCATCATCTATTTATCCCCAGGACTGTGACTGTGACGAGGGGACATCCTCTGCGTTTGGAGGAAAGAAGGTTTGTACACAAACATAGAAAAGGGTTCTTTACGGTAAGAGCAGTGAGACTATGGAACTCTCTGCCTGAGGAGGTGGTGATGGTGAGTACAATAAAGGAATTCAAGAGGGGCCTGGATGTATTTCTGGAGTGTAATAATATTACAGGCTATAGCTACTAGAGAGGGGTCGTTGATCCAGGGAGTTATTCTGATTGCCTGATTGGAGTCGGGAAGGAATTTTTTATTCCCCTAAAGTGAGGAAAATTGGCTTCTACCTCACAGGTTTTTTTTGCCTTCCTCTGGATCAACTTGTAGGATGACAGGCCGAACTGGATGGACAAATGTCTTTTTTCGGCCTTATGTACTATGTTACTATGTTACTATGTTACTATATGAGACCAAAACACAAAAATCAATATTGTAGATATAAACACAATTGTATACTGACCAATATAAAGCCTACAAAGACAACAGCACCACCAGTCCACTCCCCGATGCGCGTTTTGCAGTCTGCTTCCTCCTTGAGCATCAGCCTTATTGACTTCCGTTGTCCTGCTCCGTTATAGGAGCAGAACGACGAAAATAATGTAAATGCCGGATTCGGCACATGACTGACATGAACGTAGCCAAAACAGATGTCATTGACCATCATAGGATCCATTAAATTTCTGTCCAGAAGAACGGTTTTTAGCAGAGAAAAAAGTCCTCCATGCAGGAGGTCATCTTTGCTGTATTCAAATAAATCTATGGCTGAGGCGCCGCATGGAGCTTTCAAACCAGATATGAACATGCCCTTAGTAGACTAACGCATTGTTGTGGGAGTAAGCTTTAATACTCCGTATATCCTTGACTGTTTTTGACTTCAGGATGTATTGTGTCACCTTTCATCCATCTTGTGCTTTCAAATGGAATGTTTTAATACTTTACAGATTAAAAGTGATATTTTCTATGGACTTGGCTTTGCCTCTATAATTCTCACGGACGTTCCCCCCGACAGGTGGCAGGAGATCGGTGAGACTGGCAACACGAGGTTTGATCTGACATGTTTTCCGTTTGGATCAAATGACGTCTGTGTTGTTTATGGTGCTTGCCACACCTTCCTTCCCCAGGTGTGGCTATTATGATCATTTAACCGCCTCTATTTATTGTTGTTTCTCCCACTATGCTATGCGGTTTATAGCTTCTGTTTGAGTTGTGGATAGCTGGTGTGTGGATCTCGGCTGAGTTCCTAGTGCTGCCATAGCCACTTTAAGTTAAGTGTTTTCTTTCCCTTTTGTATGGGTTATTTTGTGTGTTGCATTTCCCTGTCATTTGTATTAAGGCCTGAGGGAGACTCCTGTTCGTCCTTCCTTTTGGAGGAACAGGTTGTCTCAGTCCTAACATTAGTACCAGGGTCCGATAGGATGATTAAGAACATTAGGTATTCCTGTTTATGAACTCACCTACTTCTGGGGTCTATTCATACTAGTAGTTAGTCAGGACTTTGATTAGGGTTTTACTAGGAGGTGTCCATCTCCTTTCCCTAGTTTCCAGGCCTTATTCCCTCACCCCTTTCCCTCCTATGTTCGGTGTGGTGTTTCCCTCCCACACCCGAACGTGACAATAATTGAATTCAAATAAAAACTGCACATGCTTGTCCACCAGGTAAATCATCACTAGTAGGATGTGCACCCACTCTTAAGGTCATTGTACAAGGCCAATAATCAGCAACAGTGAACGATTGTCAGCTAATCAGATCTGTTCAGCTGGAAAATATCTTGTGTAACCAGGAGATATGTTGCCAACATAATAGGTGTACGAGGGACAAAGGATCATAGGAACTTTCCATTGGAGTACGTAAAGGATCTTTATACGAGTATAAATCAAATGGTTTTATTGCTGATAGATGTGTCACAAATTTACCTGTCCGGGCTCCAGCAGTGAGATCTCCAGCTTCGGTACAACTGCGCCAGGGCGAGGCGGGGGGGACACGCTGCTAAGCCACACCCCCGGGTGATGCGACAGCGTCATTAGCAATGGGATTCAATGCTGTTTCTCCCCAGAGTGGATGTGTGCTGGAGGAGACTAGCAGTGGGCTGATTGTTCAGCTGATCTCTCCTTTGGGCTTGGTTCTGACAAATGGAGCGCCGAGTCATGACCTATCAGGTTCTGATCCATAAATTCTGTGCTCTATTTCAACCCCTGCTGGCAATACTCCCTTGCTAGTTATAGGTTTTCCTTGCTGTGCTCCAGTTGCTTTTATGAGGTTTGGATTGTTACTATTGGATTTCACTTCGGCTTGACCTCTCTCTGCTCTGTGATTTGGCACTGTATTGACCTCCCGGCTTTGGCCTTTTCCTGCACAACCTCTCTCTGTATGTTTGTAAGTTCTGGATTCCAGTTGTGTTAAGGCTGGGTTCACACGAGCGTGTCCGGATTAGTTCCGGATGCGTCCCGGTGTGTTGCGGCAAACCCGCGCGAGTAGGAATGCAATTGCAGTCAGTTTTGACTGCGATTGCGTTCCGATGTTCAGTTTTTATCGCGCGTGTGCAATGTGTTTTGCACGCGCGTGATAAAAAACCGACTGTGGTACCCAGACCCGAACTTCTTCACTGAAGTTCAGGTTTGGGTTCGGTGTTGTGTAGATGTTATTATTTTCCCTTATAACATGGGCATAAGGGAAAATAATAGCATTCTGAATACAGAATGCATAGTAGGTGATCAATTGAGGGTTAAAAAATAAAAAAAATTAACTCACCTTGTCCTCTTGTTCGCGTAGTTCTCCCGGTCTTTAGTTCTTTAAAAAGATGAACTATGGGCTAAAGGACCTTTGGTGACGTCAGATCACATGCTCTAATCACATGGTACATCACCGCGGTTATGTACCATGTGATTGGAGCATGTGATCTGACGTCACCAAAAGTCCTTTAGCCCATGGTTCATCTTTTTAAAGAACTAAAGACCGGGAGAACTACGCGAACAAGAGGAGAAGGTGAGTTAATTTTTTTTATTTTTTAACCCTCAATTGATCACCTACTATGCATTCTGTATTCAGAATGCTATTATTTTCCCTTATAACCATGTTATAAGGGAAAATAATACAGTGTATAGACTGTCACCTAGCAACCGTGCGTGAAAATCGCACCGCATCCGCACTTGCTTGCGGATGCATGCGATTTTCACGCAACCCCATTCACTTCTATGGGGCCTGCGTTGCGTGAAAAACGCAGAATATAGAGCATGCTGCGATTTTCACGCAACGCATAAGTGATGCGTGAAAATCATCACTCATCTGAACAGCCCCATTGAAATGAATGGGTCCAGATTCAGTGCGGGTGCAATGCGTTCACCTACCGCATTGCACCCGTGTGGAAATCTCGCCCATGTGAACGCAGCCTTAAGAGGTTCCTGCAGTTTTTACCGCAGGCACTTGGTTTGACTCCCTGCACCTACCAGCATCGGGACAGTCGACCAGTGGTGGACTTGCCACTTAGAGCTTGCTCTGCAAGAAGGCAGGGACAGCGGGTTGGGTGCAAGTCAGGGCTCACTGTGTAAATGTGTTTTCCCTGCCTACTGTGCTGACAAGATGCTGGTTATGGCCTTAAATCCTGCCATGTAAAGACATTCTTACACAATAAGGCGCAATTGTTGGTTTATCTCAGAACATTTTTTTAATCGTTGCTCAAAATATGAGTCTTCTTTGCTTTATTTAGTGGTTACTACTCACCTGGGCGGTTATCTGTAGGAATATCTTCTATACTCACAAATGTCTCTGTAACATACTTAATGTTCAGATCTTCAACCGGATTCACAAGCTGTGAAACAAATATTGTAAAAGTCATCAGACGGTTGGAGAAGTCGTGTACAAGGTTTTGTATGACCAGAAAAGATCAGTAATTAGAATGACAACCAATAACCAGATAACAGAAGATATTTGACCCACAAATCTGCAGGTCTCCTGTATAAATCTAACAGGTTCCTTTTTCCGACCAGTAGTCTTTACAGCCAGAAAACTGTAAGAGAATCTAGACGCCATGTAATGTCTATGGTCGGTTATAACCTTGCCATCTCCACCTTTCTCATTATACAAGGATAAATCATATAATACTGGTGGATAAAACAAGACTGAACACAAGATCTTCACAGCCTTCTACAAATCATAGGAGACATTTTATGAGACCTTATCTCCATCTACCTGATCATCCTGTGGGACATTGTGATGTTCTTCTGAACCATCCTGTGGAAGAAGAGGACTGGGACATCTCTCCGGTGTTCTTCTCTCTTCCTTAACTGTAGGAAACACATCCAGTGACTGAATTCATTCCTAACATACAGATAATGAGAGGACGTGTGTATTTAGTCATGTCTATTACCTGGTAATGTGAGAGGCCGGTGATCCTTCATCATGACGTCCTTGTATAGATCTTTGTGTCCTTCTAAATACTCCCACTCCTCCATGGAGAAATAGACTGACATCCTGACACCTTATAGGAACCTGACAACACAATGATACAGTCATCCCCCAGATCCCTTCATAGCGTTCCTGTGTAATGTCCCAGCATTCCCAGCAGTGTCACCTCTCCAGTCAGCAGCTCAATCATCTTGTTGGCGAGTTCTAGGATCTTCTCTCTATTGATTTCCTCATGTATCAGGAGGTGAGGTGGAGGCCCTGCGATTGGGCTCAGGGTTCTTCCCCATCCTTCATCCACAGGGTCCTGACAGCGCTCACCAGAGGTCTTCTTCACTACCGTGTAGTCCTGGTTATGGAGAGACACAGTAATAAATATCACTCCATACATCTCCAGAGTCCCTCACCTCTCCAGTCATGTCCATCTGTTAGTAACATAGATAAGATGATGTAATGTGACATCATCAGAATCTCTTACCTCTCCAGTAAGCCGGAAGAGAATCTCTAGGGTGAGATTTATTATACTCTCCGCCATCTTGTCCCTGTTCCAATCCATCCTTGACGGGTCAGTCAGGAGAAGGATCTTATATAGAAGATCTCCACTGAGCAGATCCTATATTGTAGGAACCTGAATGGAGAGAAGATGAGACCATGTAAAATCCTACAAAATTCCATATAAATGCAGTTACTGGAGATAATAGCGAAAATATATACTGAGTCCACTGCCAGCAGGTCTCCAAGTAGTAGTAGTAGCAGGCTCAGCTATATATGTCTGGTTGCAGACATGTAATACTTCAAATGCTGTGGTCAAACATCTGAGTGCTTTAAATAGCGGAAGTCCGTGCTTCCTGTGATGTTCTGGCTCCCCAATGCAGCAATCAGAGGAGCCAGAGCAGCAGCCCCTGTCATAGTAAATAGGAATCCAGTAATTCTCTCGTAGACTTTAATGCTAATTCCCAATGGGAACTATTAAAAAGTGTAAAAAAAACATAAATAAAGGTTTTAAAAAAAAAAAATAATAATTAAAATCACCCCCCCTTCCCCAAAATAAAAAAACTAAATAAAAAAAAAATACACATCATGGGTATCGCCATGCGCAATAATGTCAATACGGCAAACGTCAAAATGGCCGATTCGCTGTTTGTGGTCGCTTCATTTTCCACAAATAATCAAAAAGTGATCAAAAAGTCATACACTCCCCATAATGGTATGAATAAAAGGTAAAGATCACCCCGCAAAAAATGAGGCCTTACATTGCTCCGTACACATAATTACAACGTTCTAGGGGTCAAAATATGGCGCCGAAAAATTGAAACTGATTATTTCCAAGATTTTTTTTATTTTATCAGTTTCAAAACGTAAGAAAAACTATACATATTGCCGGATTCGTACTGACCTGTAAAATAAAAGTAACTGCTCTGTTTAATCGTTGTAAATAAAAAAAAACATCAAACTGTGGCAAAACTGCTTTTTTTTTTTTTCAATTTCACCCCATTTGGAATTTTTTTCCCGTTCCCCACTACATCATATGCAATATTAAATGGTGTCGTTGGAAAGTACAACTCGTTCAGCCCTGATACGGCTATGTGAATGGAAAAATAAAAATGTTATAGCTCTGTAAAGGCAGGGAGCCCAAAACGAAAACCCAAAAAACCTCCAGGGTAAAAGAGGTTAAAACCAATCAGAATTTCTCTGCTTGTCAGACTGCTTGTCATACCTCACACCCTGGTTAATAATTAAAGGCAGGCAGTATATAGTGATGGCCTATGATCAGGATAGGTCATGAATATCAGACTGGTGGTGGTCCAACTCCCGTCAATGAGGAGGGGAGAGGACCCTGTGGCCACTGCCACCAATGATAATTAACCTTTAATACAGATACAGGAGGCGGGTACCGGCGGCACTCGCCTCCTGTATTTGTATTAAAGGTTAATTATCATTGGTGGCACAGTGGCCAGGCACCTGCTATGCTGGCTTCTTGACTCTGGGGAGGACACTCAGGAGGAGTAGGCTGCTGCCGCTCGCCGAGCTCACTAGCTCAGACGGCGCAGCAGTGTATTCCCTCCCCCGTCCCACCTCCTGCTTTAATTAATAGCGGCACATTCATTGGTGGCAGTGGTGCGGGCAACTTCAGAGCCCGCTTCCCTCCCTCTCCACTGTCTGCGCGCGTGCCGAGAGCCATAAGAGGAGAGTCAAAAAAATGAACATCCTGATACCGAATCGATACTGGCATAAAAGTATCGATTGGGTATCGAAAGTTCGATACCCAAAACAACCCTAATTCCAAGTACTCGCTCCATGCATTTAAATGGAGTGAGTACTTGTAATTACACTACGCCCGCCACAGGCCTTGTAATGAAGAGAAAGCCTCCTCTTTAAACAGCTGATCAACAGGGTGCCTGGAGTCGGACCTGCACCGATCAGATATTAATCACCTCTCCCGAGGATAGGCCATCACTGTACGCTGCCTGCACAACCCCTTTAACATTTACCATGTCATTTTTACATGGGGTGATAGGACTGAAATGGTTTCGGGTGCCATGTTCCATTTGATGAGACCCAGTGGTATCGTTTTGCAAACTACATGGCTGAATAAATAATATAGTTACATAGTACGGTTTAAATAAGACATTAGTCCATCAAGTTCCGCCAAAGGATGTGGGGGGAGGGGAAGGGGGGGTCTATTCCAGAGATTCACAGTTCTCATAGTAAAGAAGCTTTGACGCTTCCGGAGACTGAACTTTTTCTTCTCCAGTCGGAGGCAGTGCCCCCTTGTCTTCTGAGGGCATTTTACATGGAACAGTTTCTCACCTTATTTTCTGTATGGCCCATTTATATATTTGTCTAGGTAATTATGTTCCCCCCTTAGACATCTCTTTCTTCATAACTAAGACCCTCCATGCCCCTTATCAGTTTAGTCGCTTTCCTCTGTACTTTTTCCAGCTGCAGGGCGTCCTTTCTATGGACTGGTGCCCAGAACTGGACTGCATATTCCATATTCCAGATGAGGCCGCACCAACGCTTTGTAAAGTGGTAATATTACATCCCTGCTCCGCGAGTCCATGCCTCGTTTAATGCATGACGATATCCTGGTGGCCTTAGAAGCAGCTGATTGACATTGTATGCTGTTATTAAACCCTAGGATACCAGCCCGTAACTGTACGGCGTTGGGGACTATGACTTAAATCCCAGCGCTGTACAGCTACAGTGTCCTGCACCTGCCCAATCAGCAGCAGGGGTCCGGCTGTTCCTGTTACCGATACCTGCGTATTAACTCTAGCTGTGCTGCAGTCAGCACTGAATGCAGCATGTGCGATGTGTCTGGAGGGAGATTGCTCCTTCCCCCCCATCCCCATTGGGTCACCATGCTGCGGTGACGGGGACCCGATGGCTGGGAAGGCAGCCCAATGCCTTCCATAGGCATCATGCTGCCTTCTATGTAAGCCTGTGCGATCCAGCCCCCTGGGTCTCACAGGCAAGCAGGCTGAAGTGTATTACACAGTGTAATACACTTACGACCAATGCGTTACAATACAGAAGTATTGTAATCCATTGTACAGGGGATCAGACCCCCAAAAGTTGAAGTCCCAGAGTGGGACAAAAAAAAAAGAAGTAAAACCTTTTCCCAAAATAAAGTTATAATTTTTTTTATAAAAAATAGGGAAAAAAAGAAAAATGGACATATTAGGTATCGCCGCATCCTTATTGACTGATCTAAAAATATCACATGATCCACCCACTAAATAATTTTAGTCGCCAAATTTAAAATGCATATAATTAAAAAAAGGACTTGACAGAGAAGATGAGATGCAGGTCACAGTAGTGAGCCAGCACTACATACCTCTCACATCCAGTGACATCTTTTGGGGGACAGAGTGACTAAAAATGGCGAATTGCGCGGTTTTGATTTTTTTCCTGTTACGGCCTTCACCAGAGCGGAAATATTTTTTAATATTTTAATAGCTCACACTTTGTCGGATGTGGCGATATGTAATATGTAAATTTTTTATTGTTTGTAAATTTTATATGTAAAATTGGGAAAGGGGGCAACTTAAACTTTTAGTATTTATTTATTTATTTTTACTTTTTTTAAACTTTTTATTTAATAACCATTTCCCCCCTTAGGGGCTATGACCTGGATCTTTTCATCCCTTGTCCTATTCACCCTAATAGATCTCTATCAGGGTGAATAGGACCTCACACTGTCCCTGCTGCCCTGTGTATAGTACACACAGCAGTGCTGGCTGCCATGGTAACCGATCGGAGCCCCAGCAGTGTAATCTGCCACTGCCACCAATGGGGAGATAGCAGGGATGGAGGAGGGGAGGAGCTGTGGCCACTGCGCCACCAATTAATGTAAAACATACTTACAATAATATAGGTAGCGGTATCACAGACCCGGCCTCAATAACAGGGCATGCGATACGCTGCAATTAACCCCTCAGGTGCCACATCTGAGGGGTTAATTGCCGTGGATCGCATGCCCTGTTATTGAGGCCGGGTCTGTGATACCGCTGCCGACACTTGTATGCATCAGTTAAAGAGGACCTTTCATGGGTCCAAAAAATATGAACTAAGTAGCAGGCTACATAGAGCGGCGTCCAGGGATCTAAGTGCACTTACTATTATTCCTGGGCGCCGCTCCGTTCGCCCGCTGTGGCCCCCGGTATTTTCAACAAGATGCATGGAGGGTGGGACATTCGCCCCTGATAAGGCAAACCAGGCGAAACCTAGGTCGGGCAAACTTGTAAACGTGGATATACGTTTTTTATTCAATGCATGTTCAACTTTTTAACTTGTGAGTATAATAAATCTCCTTTTATAGGGTCTATCTGGCGGTACTTCAGTACGTACATCAATCTTTAAACTCCCACAGAAGGTCTTCGCTAGAACCTGCCTTGGCCGCCCGATTACAGCCTGTAATCGGGGGGCCAAGGCAGGTTCTAGCGAAATGCGCTAGCCGGCGCATGCGCACTTCGCATAACGAGGCCTCTGCCAGGAGTGAACGATCAACTGAGGTAGGCGGCTCTAATGGAAGGGAGGGCGGATATTTCAATTCAGAAGGCGGCGCTGGGCCCCGAAAGGAGATGGCTGCAGCCGGGCACCCTGCATCGTGAGACGTCCCCTTGGACACATTTTGACATGAGTGACAGGTTATATAAACCTGTTTTATATGATTATAGAGCCACAGGCGCATTTGATAAGGTCACTTTAGGATTCTGTGTTTTAGTAGGGATCTCGCCATATGTTTAGGTTATAGGCCTAAATTCTGATGACAGAATCCCTTTAAGCTGCTGCTGATGGAGCTGGTTCTGCTCCTGCCCCCCCCCCCCCCCCCCCCACCTTCAGCAGTCATGGCAGTGGAACGTGAGTGCAGAGGTCCCCCCCTGTCAGACCTTCGTGAGGATGGGCGATGACGCACATAGGCAGTGGCCAACTGACTACATAGGATACCTCAATAGTAGTTGAGTTTATACTCCCTATCAGCAGGTGATAAAAAGGCCCCCATTTTGGAGCGGTAGCGGGGGTCTAACATCATCAACCCTATGCCAAATGGTCTGTCACTACTCAAGCAACTCAGCATGCACCTGTCCATTTGAACAAGGGAATTGAAAGAACTCCCTGCCTCGATCTCCACTGCATATTACCATGGTCTGTTGGGGTCATCTGCCTGGTCTTCCTCATCACCCTCCAGCTCCTCCCGTTCCTCTTCTGTCGCTTGGGCAGATAAACCACCTATTCCACAGGGCTCAGGTGGCTGTGAAATGTAGGCGCCATGTCTCCAGTCCCCTGACCAGCCAGATTTATCAGCATCTGCTCTAGGATATGAAGAAGTGGAATGACATAATTAATCTCGTAGTCTTGGCGACTGACAAATAAAGTGGCCTCCTCAAAGGGCCTTAGCAAACGTCAGGTGTCATGTGTGAGCTGCCACTGGCTAACAAAGTTACAGAGGAGTGCTCCAGTTCACCTGCATCATCAAGAAATCATTCATGGCCTTCCTCTGCTCATATGGTTGGTCCAACATGTGGAGGATGAGTTCCAACATGTGGAAACGTCGCAAATGAGGTGATATTGGGGAACACCATTCTGCCTTTGCAGCTCAAGGAGGGCGTGTTTTGCAGTGCAAGAGTGGCCAAAGTGCATGCACAGTTTCCTGGCCATTTTCAAGATGTTTTGCAGTTGGGTGGAAGACTTTAGGAACCGCTTTACAACAAAATTAAAGAAGTGCGCCAAGCAGGGTGCATGGGTCCGCCCTCCTTGACTCAGCACCGACACAATGTTCTTCCCATTATCGGTGACCATGGTTCTGATCTTCAGTTGTCGAGGATTCAATTTCTTGGTTGATGACGCCGAGCAGTTCCTCCCCGGTGTGACTCATGCTCTGCATAGATGGCATTCTGGAGGCTGAGAACAAGGTGGAGGATGAAGAGGTGGAGAAAGTTGGCGTCGCAATCACAGCATGAAAACACGAAGGCGGCATTGCCATCACCTGGCCAAATTGCTGGTGTGCCTGGGCCAGAACCACATTTATCCAGTTGGGTGTAAAGGAAATATAATGTCCTTGACGATAGTTACAGCTCCACGCGTCGGTGCTGCCATAAACTGTACCAGACACTGAGAGGCTCAAGGACTGGCCCACCTTCTGCTACGTATGCAGAGCTTTTTTAGAGATGTAGCGACGTCTTGGGACTGGCTCAGCAAAAGTCATCAGTTCTCTGAAATGTGCAGAGTCCACCACATGGAAAGGGAGGGACTGTAGTACCAGCAATATGGCCAGGAGCACGTTCAGCTTCTGTGCTGTTGGATTAGTGCACGCATAATGTTGTCTCCTTGCAATCGTCATGGTAATCGATTGGTGGCGAAACATGTGACGAAGAGGAAGAACATCAGGATCAGTAGAAGATGGGAAAGAAACACAGCTCCCTTCTGCTGAGTTGGTGGAGCCCTGACTGCTGGAGAAGAGGTGAGGGCAGCAGAGAGATGTGTCAGGCTGTACCATTACATTAATGCCATTTTTTTTGCATGCCACTTTACGATGATGCTGTATGTGTTGACACAGGGCCGTGGTGCCAACATTGGCACACTGGCCACGCTTCACCAGCGAAAATGACATTTTACCCCCGCCACTGCGTGATGACTGCCTGACGCTGCCTCTATGAAGCCGTGCACTGTTAGATGTTTCTGGACAGGTAGGCTCCTGAGTAGCAGACGTTCTACCTCGGGCACGTTTGGCTCCACATCTTACACTGCTGGCTCATGGCCACGCTTGCACCCTGCTGGCTCAGCAGAACGCTTCCACCATGACACTGTCTCACGGGCCAGCTGCTACCATCGCCCCCCTCATAATGATGATGAAGCCCCCTCTTCACCCGACTACCACGTATGTTCGGCTACATCACCATCCACTACTGTCTGCTCGTCACTTATGTCACCCTCACCAGTCTCATGGCCGCGTCCCTGACCACTGGAAACACCTTCTCCCACACAACTCTCAGAGTCACTACTTGCATGCCTACAGGGAGAAGCAGTGGACCAGTCCTGCAAATCTGTGCTGGGCATTAGCTGCTGACTGTCCTCAATCAGCTCGTCCTCGCTGAAAAGCGGAGCAGAGCCGGAAGCATACATTACTTGCCTGGCAGTAGGAGCAGCAAAGGAAAGAAGCAGTTTCAGGACAGGTGGGGGCACAGAGCTTGTTCCTGGGCCATGCCAACTAAGTGTGGTGTCAGAGAAACCCACAGACTGATGGTTGGGCGGGGGGGTCTGATGTCAGTTGACATGATGTTGAACCATTTCAAGAGAGCGGGATTGGTCGTCAAAACACGACCGCTGGATGACAGTGGCAGCTCTGGCCTGTTGCTGCGGCTGCACCCCAAAAACAGTTATATTACACAGGTTATTCTCCCCAATATGAGAATGAAAGTGCAAAAGAATTGCTTATCGATTACACAAGGTGGACACCCAATAACAGTTATATTGCACAGCTTATTAACCCCAATTTGAGAATAAAGGCCTAATGGAGTTGTTTATCTATGAAACAAGCTGAGCACAGTTCAATTAGATATCTGTGCTCTACACAGGGGATCTCCTAAGGATCCCTTCAGCTTACAGACCCTGCACTGTGCCGCAGTCTCCCTATGCCCTCCCTACAGTGTCTGAAAACTCCCTACTATCTCCCTACACTGTCCCTGCAATCTTAATATCCCAGATTATACTATTAAAAGCTTTTTAAAAAACTTTCCCTAGCACTTGTCACATCTCTCCCTATGCTCAGTTCACTGTAAAATGGTGGCGATCGGGCAGGATGAAGCTTTTTCTAGGGCCGTGACATCACAGTGGCTGGCTATCTGCTGATTGGCTGACTGTTGAGATGTGGGAGTATATGCCGTTAAAAACAGTCTAAACTCAGTTCTTGGCAAAAGCAACGCTCATATTTGTTTTGAGCAAAAATAAAGCAATAGAAAAACAAAATAACAGCGAAATAAATGATCCTCATGGGTCTTTGCAACTACCTTGGTAGCAAGGAGCTCCCCCAGTGTCCAGCTTAGGCCTCTTTCACACGGGCGAGATTTCTGAGCGGGTGCAATGCATGAGGTGAACGCATTGCACCCTCACTGAATCCGGCCCATTCTTTTCGATGGGTCTGTGTACATGAGCGGTGACAGTAAGGACAGGGTGTTATCCTGTTTTTGTTTGGCAGAAATGTCTTTTCCCCATTGTGGAAAATAGAAAGGCCCTTTTTCTAAGAGTTTTAAGTGTTCAGATCGCCATTTCTCACGGGCAAGCCGCTTTTCTCTCTTAGAAAGATGACTCTTGCCATTACCATCGAATATATCTGTCACTGCCACGTCTGTGAGAAGGTCTGACAGACGTCCTTTTCTACCTCTTGCATGATGTTCTTTGTTTTGGTTTCACTTTGTCATCTCATTTCCTTCTCCCAGGTGTCACCTATTTACACTAATCCTCTTTCCTTTATATTCCCTCCCATACTGCCTCACTTTGCGGTTTATACTACTTCCTGGATTGAAGTGTTCACTGCTGGAGACTTCTGTTCCTGCTTGTTCAGATAAGTCCTTTCATGTATTGTGTTTTCTTGCTGGCCGTATTAAGTGCAGGGAGCCGGTGGTCGTGTCCCCTCACTATTATAGGGTGTTCAGGTGTCACACAGTCTAGGTACGAGGGCATGCAATCGTCTACCTCTGAGACCCTTGTATGTGCTTAGCAGTCAGGGTGAGCTCTTAGGGTTTTATAGGGGTCACCTTTATGCTCCTTAGTTTGGGATCAAGCCAGTCGGATGTTTATCCATAACTTCCAGCTATCTGCAACATCATCCGTGACAATATCATCATCAAATGGAGATAGGTTACTCAAAACATCTATATCAGATACCTTTCTAGTTTGAGATCTAGTAGTAACTGCAGAAACCACATTGTGTCTTTTAGGCATATTACAAAAAACAGGTAAATCCTCGCCTAGTACTACAGGATATGGCAGATTAGGCACTATTCCCATTTCTACTGACATTTGTTTGTCAGCTACTTGCATAGGTATCACTGTTTTAGGATACACCTTTTTGTCACCATGCACACAGGGCCGTTGCAACCATATAGGCGAACTAGGCGTTCGCCTAGGGCGCCGGCCTGCTGGGGGCGCCCTAGTGGGCTCCCCCTGACTGGGGCTGCAGCCCTGGGCGAGCGGCTCTTGAGGGGGGCCAGGAGGTGGAGGTCCTTCTTAAATATGGCAGAGCAGGCATCTGCTTACCCTGATGGCAGGTGCCTGCTCTGCCAGTAAATTACCGGAGAAGAGGAGGCGGGCGGCAAGGGAGGCTGTTCTAGCAGCTCCCCATTCCACCCTCAATGGCGCGGGGATGGCGCGCTGTGAGAGACCTTGCTTTTGCAGTTCAACAACCCGACCACGTTAAAAAAGGGTGAGTCTTTTTGCCTTTGCCATCACAACGTGTGACTACCTGACAGAAAATGACAATGAATCCACATCTTTGCACAGATTTGGCCTTTTAAAGGCATGTGGTCCTAAACTTTTGATCAGCTGAAAAACAGCCTGTTTCAGTTTATTTGTTGTTTTCATTACATTAAATGCTAAAAAAATGTTTTGTCTCACTCCCATTTCTTCTTGTTGCATGTTGAAGCTCTACTTGGAACCTTGTTAAGATCCAGCCATGCTAAATATGATTTTTTGCCATTTTTCAAGTGGTCTTAAACTTTTGATCAGGACTGTATGTGTATTGTAATGCATTGCCTGTCAGTGTATTACACAGTGTAATGCACTAACAGGTTGCCTAGGACAGCGGTCCCCAACCGCCGGGCCGCGGCCCAAGACCGGGCCCTGGGAGATATGTTGCCGGGCCACAGAGGAGAGAGGAGCGCAGACGCCCGACGCGTACATGTTGCCAACATTAGTGGAGACGGAGGGAGGGACGGAGGGAGGGAATACCTCCCTCCCATGACGCGGCCGCTGCAGAGCCCAATACAATGAGCGGGCTCTGAGGCGCCGCACCACTGCCACCAATGAATATGTCTAATATTAAAGTAGGAGGAGGGTTTACCGCTGCACGGTCTCAGCTAGTGTGCTCGGCAAACGGCAGCAGCGGCAGCCTCCTCCTCTTCCTGACTCTGTTCTCAGACCAGTCCCTGCAGCCATTAGTGATCTGGAAAGCGCAGGTACCCACACACTGTCCCACAGATGGGGTCACCTATTATTAATCTGATGTACATGGTGCTATTACATTAGTACCCCATGTACCTCAGATTAAAAGTATGTGGCCCCCAAGCACATCATCACATAATGGGCAACATTGGGTTAACCATTAATATGAGGTACACATAATGAGGTTTCTTACTATTAATGTGAGGCACATGCAGGTCCAAATTGATAAAACAATGTGCCTCATATTAACAGCAAGTACCTGATGCCATTAACCCCATGTTGTCCATTATGTTAAGCGGGATACTTGACGAGGTTGCTATTAATATGTGGCACATGGTTTCATCAATTTAGACTTCATGTGCCTCACATTAATAGCCAGTAACCTTATCATACTGTAGTACCCAACACCAGCCTACACATTAACCCCATGCTGCTCAATGTCCATTATGTCAGGAAGTACTTGCTGGTGTTACTATTAATATGAGGCACAAGGCTTTATCAATTTAGACCTCTATTTGCTTCACATTAATAGTAAGTGACCCCATCAAGTACTTCCTCACATAATGGGCAATTGATACTTAGCAAAAAGTAAAAAATACTCACACGTTAACCCCATGCAACATGAGGTTAACGTGTGAGTATTTTTTTTTTCATGGTATCGAATTGGTGTTGCAATACTTTTTTTTTTGAGTCACATTTAAATAATAAATGTAATCGTTATATAGTGTTATATATTTTAATATGCACCTTGTGTTTTGTCGTGCGCGTGAATCAGTCAGCGCCGACCAGCACCCCCATAAACCCCGCCTACCCCCTAAGCCCCGCCCCAGAACCCCCTCCACCCCACCCGATCCCTGGAAAAATTGTCTTACATGAAACTGGTCCTTGGTGCAAAAAAAGTTGGGGACCACTGGCCTAGGAGACTGGGCCTGGGGCTGGATCTCTTAGGCTTCTGTAGAAGGCAGGTCCCGATGCATCATTGCGATAGTCTTATGTAGGGGCTCATTTTTTGCAGGGTGAGGTAACGGTTTGATTGGTACTATTTGGGGGTGCATATGACTTTTTGATCGCTTGGTATTACACTTTTTGTGATGTGCGGTGACAAAAAAATTGCATTTTTGGCATTTCTTTATTTTATTTTTTTCCACGGTGTTCACCTGAGGGGTTAGATCATGTTATAATTTTATGGAGCTGGTTCTTACGGATGTGGGGATACCTAATGTCTTATACTATTTAAAATGTATTTCTCTCCTAAACACAATAAAAGTATTTTTGAAACCAACAAAATCATGTTTTAGTGTCTCCATATTCTGAGAGCCATATCTTTTTTACATTTTTTGGGTGATTGTCTTATGTAGGGGCTCATTTTTTGCAGGATGAGGTGACGGTTTGATTCGTACTATTTTGACTATTATGTCATTCGTCGGGAACGGGTTAATGTCCCCTGATGAAGCATTCCTGGAAAAACGCATTGGGTGAGTGAGAACTCCTCAGGCAGATCACTGTCATTTTCTTTGCCGCACTCCTTGGTTCGACTTTACCTCTATGGGATAGTTCTTGTTACTGATATTTATGGCCATCTTTAGCATTGTTTAGAACTGGATCTGCACCTATGCATTTTTTAGGCAATCCTTTTTGGGTGCTGATGTATTTTCCTACATTATTTTAGATTGTTTGGTGCTCTTGTCCACATGCAGTAAATATTATGTCTGCCTCACATTGATTTTTCCGTTCACCCCTTGTGGTGTATACTTCTCTTCTTTAAACGGTGATCCATGTGAATTTTAATGTATTGAAATAAAGGATTTGTACATTTTTATGCAACTTGTTTTTGATTATTTGCTTTGGGTATTCACACCAGTATTTTGTGTAGGTTTATTTGATGTTTTGGTGTGCCTTGGTACTGAGGTCTAATTAGTATAAGTGCTTGATATAATTTAAAAACAGTGCACACAAGTCATAGTTACAGAAAAGACAATACAAAGGAAGGTAAAGCAAAAGGCATTACATAAAAACTAAACTCTTGTCCCTAAAAGATGTGGTGAAGGAATTCCAGCCACTGGAGTTTGGTGTTAGGCTCTTGTAGTGATTCAATGTTATAGCATAGCTCCATACACACAGACTCGCCACCACGCATATTCGGGTGGGTGTAAAAAACTTTCCTGGGCAAACATACCCTATATTTATTTTGCTCATTCATATGATAACATATAATGTTATCAGATGTGTCGTGTCCTCCAGCCAATCCATTTGGTAACCAGAGCTAAATGGTTTGAGGTTCATTTCCAGTCTCTTCAAAGACAAAATTGAGTCTAAAAATTCACCCACTCGCCTTGCCCAGTATCAGAGAGAGTTTTATTAATTAACTCTTTGAAACACCGAGCAAGAAAATAAAAACAAAAAAAGCTTTGTGGTATGGACACATGAATCGAAAGTAGAACATCAAATCGAGTGAGCAGGAGGATCAGTTGCAATGTGAATCTACATTAGAATGGGAAAAGCAAGTTATCGGAATGACTTCAAATGGGGCATGGTCATCATTGCCTGACTAGACAAGGCCAGAATATGAAAAATTGCCTGGCAGTGTTTTCTTCTGCAACAAAGACCGAGGAAAACATCCAGTGAAAGGGGATCCTGTGGACGGGACGTAAGCAGTAGTTTACAAAAATGAACACAGAAGAATGTCAAGAATCGCTCCAGACAAACAGGTGGTGCACAGTCAAGTAAAGCGTAGCTGAATACAACGCTGGTGCCCCAACTAAGGTTTCCGAATGCACAACTTGTAGTTCCTTAGCATGGGTGAGTTAAATGGTGTGGGAAATGTTTTCTTGGCAGACCCTTGGTACCGTGTGGATGGGCGTTTGGCCAGTATGGCTTACTTAAGCATTGTGGTCAACCAACTTCATCTATTCATGGCAGCTGTTGACACTGTAGCATAGGGACACTTTCAGCAGGACAATGCACCATAACACAGGGACTGTTTAGTCATGGACTGGATCCAGGAACAAGATAGTGAGATTTCCTTGCTTCCCTGGCCTTCATAGTCTCCAGACCTTAATCATAAGAGCATCTCTGGGTGGAATAAAATGAGCTGGTCAGACGATGTCAGTGCTTCCAACTAATATCCTGTCCACCTGGGCCAATATTCCTGCCGAATGATTTCAACACCTAGTGGGATCTATGCCAGTCTATCACGGCAGGTAATCATGGCCGTTGTATAACATGCTTCTCTCCTCTCGACCTGTGCTGCTAACTACCAACCTGTTTCTAACCTCCCCTTCATCTTTAAACTCCTTGAATGTCTCATCTACTCTCACTTAATAGGCTATCGCTGTGCAAACTCTGTTCTTGACCCCTTACATTCTGCCTTTCGCTCTCTCCACTGTACAGAAACTGCCCTTCCTAAAGTGTCTAATGATCTCCTGACAGCAAAAAGGAATGGTGATTATTCTCTACTGATTCTTCTGGATCTATCTGCAGCTTTTGATATCGTAGACCACAAACTCCTCTTCACCATGCTCCACTCAATTGTTCTTAAGGGCATTGCTCTCTCCTGGTTCTTTTCCTTTAGTGTATTATTTTCTGGCTCTATTTCTTCTCCTCTTCCTCTTGAAGTTGGCGTTCCTCAGGGTTTAATCCTAGGCCCTCTACTCTTCTCTCTCTCTCTACACAGCCCTGATTGGACAGACTCAGTAGATTTGAAACAGCAAAACTACTTTTCCATATAAAGTAACACTAACCCATATAAATGATAACATTAATGGCACCGGACGGGGTTAAAAGCAGAGTGTGCTTGGCTTGCATGCTGACCTGCATTCCCTGGACTTTGTGTGGCTGTCATGGCCCATAAACAGGTAGGAACTAGTGTTAGGGACCACTCAAATGAGGCGATCTTGACGTGGTGAGTGGCTTATTACGCTTTGGCCAAAATGTACACCAATGTCTCATCCAGCATGGAGGCAGGGCAGAGTGCTGGATGTAGAGTGCGATCACATTTGCATTTTCCGTTTGTATATGTATTTCGCCATAGTGATGTGCACCTACATACAGGTTGTGCTGACCCAATCCCCCACATTTTTTCTTAACAGCTTGGTATGCTTACTGTTTTTTTTAATTATTTTGTTAATCTATTATGTGTACTAGGTGTATACTAGGATATATTTATTTATATGCAAGTATAGGCTACATTGTATCGATTGTAACTGCGTTTACCGTCCATTTATCTATGCACATTTGTATCCTGTCCTCAGACCACTATATTTGTCTTGTTAATAAAAACTTTTTTAACCTGTGTCTTGCCAATCATGTTCTGATTTATGTCAATAAAATGAATTATTTCATCATGTTTAACGCGTGGTTATGAGATTCTAATATACTATTTAAACTCATATATTCTTATTTATCAATAGATTTGGCTTCCAGTACCATCTCTATGCTGACAATACCCAGCTTTACACTTCATCCCCTAACATCACCCCTGCTTTACTCCAAAACTCCAGTGGTTGCCTGGCAGCTGTGCTCAAAAACTGAACTTCTTGTCTTTGCCCCATCTAAACTTGATATTTAAATTCTGATCTGTGGCACTATCATAACTCCTGGGCAACATGCCCGCTGTCTTTGGGCCATGTTTGATTCGGATCTTTCCTTTATTCCCCATATACAATCACTTGCTCGCTCTTGACATCTGCACCTGAAGAATATCTCCAGAATCTGCCCTTTTCTTATGGTGGAAACGGCAAAAACTCTTGTCATTGCTTTGACTCATTTTCGTCTTGACTACTGCAACTCATTACTAATCGGTCTCCCTCTCACTAAACCCTCCCCTGTTCAGTCTGTCCAACCGCTATACTAATGCTACTAGCCTGTGCCAGTCACTTCAATGGTTCCCCATTCACCACAACATACAGTTTAAATTTCTCACCCTCACCCACAAAGCTCTCGACAGTGCTGCACATCCATACATCTCCTCCCTCATTTCCGTTTACCACTTTACTCATGCTCTCCATTCTGCCAGTGATCTAAGATTAACATCCTCCATAATTCTTACCTCTCACTCCCATCTTCGAGACTTTTCTCGAGCTGGACCTACTCTCTGGAATGCTTTGCCCTGGAATATCAGGTCAATTCCCAACCTTCACATCTTATCAAGCTTCCTAAAATGACTGTTCGCTGAGTAACCCTACCCCCACCAACTCCTCAGGCCTGAACTAGATCTTCTAACAGTCCCACACCTGAAGCAGATCGGCCTTCACCACATTTTCTGTACAATAATGGCTTGATTACTACATATCACACTCAACTACCTTTTTTTATCACCCCCATTTCCTCATCAATTGGAAGCTCTTCTGAGCAGGGCCCTCACTCCTAGTGTTTTAGTTCTATACTATCCAGTTACGTTGTGATGTCTTTTGTTTTGTACATGAACCCTCTGAATTTATAAAGCGTTATGGAATATGGTGGCACTATATAAATAAATATTATTATTATAGCTCCAATGCTCTACTAGATGAGTGTTTCTTACGTAGCGGCCATTCAGTGTATAGTCATGTGAAATATTGTATGTGCATGATTAATTTACAGGTTTGTTATCTGTATTGTATTAGTTTTTGGGATAACAAATGTTTATTGGCATTGGTTTTATAGACATTTCTTAAACATCATTTAATGTTCCAAAATGCTTTACTTTGACTATAACAAATACTTCCATGTGTAAATGCATTGATGTTTAGGACAATGCTATTAGTGGCTAAAACATAACCTAAATTTAGAACATTATTATCGGTTCCCCCGTGTGAATTCTGATGGTAACATTTGATTTTCAATTAAAACATTTTGCACATTATGAACATGGCTTCTTCCCTGTGTGAGTTCATTAATGTTCAATAAGCTCTCATTTCTGTTTAAAACATTTGCCACATTTTGTTCATGAATATAGCCTCTCCCCTTTGCGAGTTCTCTGATGCCTAACAAGTTCTGATTTAAAGCTATAACATTTCCAAGTCTGAACATAAAAATGTCTTCTCCCCTGTGTGAACTCGCTGATGTTTAACAACAGCTGATTTCTGGATAAAACATTTGCCACATTCTGAACATGAATATGGTCTCTCCCCTGTGTGAGTTCTCAGATGTTTAGCAAGATCTGATTTCTGTTTAAAACATTTTCCACATTCTGAACAGGAAAATGGTTTCTCCCCTGTGTGAATTCTCTCATGCGTAATAAGACTTGATTTATTGTTAAACCATTTCCCGCATTCTGAACATGAAAATGGCTTCTCCCCCATATGAATTCTCTTATGTGAAATAAAACATGATTTATCGCTAAAACATTTCCCACATTCTGAACATGAAAATGGCTTCTCTCCTGTGTGTCCTCTCTGATGTTTATTAAGATCTGATTTCTGGATAAAACATTTTCCACATTCTGAACATGAATATGGTTTCACTCCTGTGTGAATTTTCTGATGCTTAGCAAGATCTGATTTATGTTTAAAACATTTTCCACATTCTGAACATAAAAATGGCCTCTCCTCTTTGTGAGATATTTGATGCATAATAAGACTTGATTTCATCGTATAACATTTCCCACATTCTGAGCATGAAAATGGCTTCTCCCCTGTGTGAATTCTCTCATGTCTAATAAGACTTGATTTATCGCTAAAACATTTCCCACATTCTGAACATGAAAATGGTTTCTCCCCTGTGTGAGTTCTCTCATGTGTAATAAGAGTTGATTTACTGCGAAAACATTTCCCGCATTCCGAACATGAATAGGGCTTCTCTCCTGTGTGAATTCTCTGATGTGCCAGAAGATCGGATTTCTGTTTAAAACATTTACCACATTCTGAACATAAAAATGGCGTCATGCCTGTGTGAGATCTCTGATGTCTGACAAGATGTGATTTAAAGCTGTAACATTTCCAACATTCTGGACATGAAAATGGTCTATTCCATGTGTGAATTCTTGGATAATCACCCCTTCTGTGTTCTTTATTTTGCTTAACAGTCTGTGATAAATCAAAAGGTAGGACACTTTGAGAATGGTCAGATGATAGACTTTTGCTTTGCAGGTCTGAGGATATATTTGGAATAACGACATTCTCTTCATAAGTATCTGGTATGATAGTATGATCACTGGGTTTAAAATCTTTAGGTATCAGATGTCCCTTTGAGCTCCTGAGAAAGTTATCTGCCAAGAAATGTTTTTTTATTATTATTTTTTTAATAACGTCCTTAACATTATATTTATATAGGTCTGGTACTATGTTATCCAGTAGAAAAATATTTTATCACACTCTTTAAGAGAAACAAAATAGAGTCTTACAGGTATAATGCCTATTAATGGCTGAAAAAATTAGGTCACAGTACTTGGGAAGAAGTTATGATTCTTGGAAGACTCTTAATTTGCTTCTCTTCTGATAAAACATTAAAATCATACTGATATGTTGTAAAATTTCTATATTCGATTTTCATACAAATTAGAAGACATATAGTAAAATTGAATTCTTGAATGACTAAGACAGTGGTTTGCACAACAGTGGATTAGTAGATTATGATGTTAGGCCACCAGGCTGTTCTCTTGTAGTTTTGCACTTCTGTCCTGATGCTAGAATCTTTATAAGTTCACGTTTCAGTGTGTCTACCACCAGTTCTTTCTAGTAAAATGATCAGTGGAAAGGGATTTGCTATTAGGTGGTTATCTCTATCTCTATCTCTATACACACACACAGAGTGGTCCCTCGAGATACAATATTAATTAGTTCCAGAACAATCATTGTATGTTGAAACCATTGGAACTTGAGTAATTGGTTCCAAAGCCCCAAAATGTCATCCAACATATGAGAAAATGAAGATTTAAGAAAAATAAGCAGATAAAGACAGATAAGACAAGTCCTTACATATAATAGTCAGGAACAACTGCTAACTAGCAACTAATACAGCTATTTTACCAAAGAAGTGGCCTTGATCGGTTGGATCTGAGTCTAAGACGTTGTATGTTGAGTCTAGTTTCAACTTTACGATGGGTCAGTAAGGACCATAGTATATTGAAAATATTGCATCCTGAGGCCATTGTATCTTGAAGGATCACTGTATTCCCTTACAGCTACAAGAACTTTAGTGCAGGGCAGTAGCAAGGAGTGGTATGGTCATGTACAATGAAGTCATGGCTATGATCGGGCATAGATTTGCATGATAATTCATTCCAGTTTCTGACGTAAGTTAGTTAATCTTTTGGGCCATGGGATCTTTATTGACAGGTGGGCAGGATATAGCATTTAGTGGTGGACTTTTTGACTGCTCAGCCAGCTCCGGTTTTGGCTCTGCCAATACAATCCTTTTAGTACTGCTGAATTAGAGTTAATAGAACAGGTGATAAAACCTAGTTTTCTGATCAATGCTGTGGGATGTGATCCACTGTTACCAATTGTGCTCAGAAGTTATACTAGAAAATAACTATTCGCATTGTTTTTCAATTGTGCAATTTTTGGAACTTGTAGATTCTCTAAACCAGGAATGCCCAACCTGTGAACCTCTAGCTGTTACAAAACTACAATTCCCAGCATGCCTGCACAGCCTACAGCTATCAGGGCATGCTGGGAGTTGTAGTTTTGCAACAGCTGGAGGGCCACAGGTTGAGCATCCCTACTCTAAACCGAAATCCATTTGGTGCGAGCTAGATTGTGGTGCAGATTCTACAGGATCCCCTGATCTTCTCCCACAAGATGTTATGCCCATTTTTACAGGAAGATTCCCACATTGCAATCGCTTGATAAATCATTAATTGACAGGAGTAACACTGAAATATTGGTTAGCCTGGTCGTGAATGGAGTCAAGGGCTCTCATGAGAATAACCAGGATGCAACAGGCTTCAGGAAAAGATGAAAGAATAGTTAGAAACATAGCCGAGGATTAGGGCAAAGAGGAGTACAATGGGAAACAGACAGACAATCTGAAGAATGAGGCAGGAGCGTTCTCATGAACAAAGCTGTGGTCAGGATAAGGATCAAACTCAATAGTCCAAGCGAGGAAAGAAATGTGAGATGCTGGACCTGGCTTTATGTTCAGGCATTGATCAATTTAGCAATCCAACTCTGCTGAGCGGCCAAAGCCACCACCATGCAGATGAAAAGTCTTGAAGGCATATCTAAAGGCCGTTTCACACTTGTGTTGTGCCATTCTGGTTTTGAGATCCGGCAGAAGATTTCAAAACTGGGCCAAAACGGTTCAGTTTTGTTCCTATTTATTGTCAATGGGGACAAAAATGATGAAGATACAATCTGTTCCGCTTTTCTGACCGGGCACAAAACCGCTGCAAGTTGCGGTTTTGTGTCCGGTCTGCGAAACAGAACAAACTGGATTCGGCAGCAAAATCAATGTAAGTCAATAATGCCGGATCTGTTTTTCGGATCTGTCACCCATTTACTTACAATGATTTTAGTGCTGGATCTGGTTTGTTCCTTTTCGATGTAACACAACTAAAGCCTAACGGAATGGATGCACCCGGATGTGTTAACATCAAACTTAACCGTTTTTGTCCAGTTTTGAGATCCTTTGCTGGAGATTATGTGTTTGGAGGTTTAGGGTCCAGGCTCATTTTCACCTTAAAGGGTTTCTACCACTTCGTTGTCACATAATTAGCTTTCAGACACTAGCGATCCGCTAGTGTCAGCTCTACCGATCCTTCCTAATATAATTGCTTTTGGGGCAGCTGTTTCGCTAAAAAAAGAATTTATATTGATATGCTAATGAG
This sequence comes from Bufo bufo, assembly GCF_905171765.1. NCBI lineage: Eukaryota > Metazoa > Chordata > Amphibia > Anura > Bufonidae > Bufo > Bufo bufo. Next base: position 401,024,377 of record NC_053394.1, on the reverse strand, counting down.
CCTCTAGGTGCTATAGGGGAGTCATTAGCACCTAGAGCCTCGGTCTACCTTCACAACTGCCGCCGCCCAGCGCGTCCCTCCAGCCCGCCCATCTCCTCCGGAATGCGATCCTCCCTGTGAGCGTATGTATTCGGCGCATGCGCAGTGAATGTCTGACCGCTTTCTGCGCAGACATCTCCACTCCGCCTGTTCCTCGGAGCACTATGACGTCATCGGCGCAGGCGCAGTGGAGATGTCTGAGCAGGGAAGCGGTCAGACATTCACTGCGCATGCGCCGAATACATACGCTCACAGGGAGGATCGCATTCCGGAGGAGATGGGCGGGCTGGAGGGACGCGCTGGGTGGCGGCATTTTGTGAAGGTAGACCGAGCCTCTAGGTGCTAATGACGCCCCCATAGCACCTAGAGGCTCATTAGCATATCAATATAAGTTCTTTTTTTTGCGAAACGGCTGCCCCAAAAGCAATTATATTAGGATGGTTCGGTAGAGCAGACACTAGCGGATCGCTAGTGTCTGACAGCTAAATATGTGAAAACGAAGTGGTAGAAACCCTTTAAGGACCAGACCATTTTTTGCAAATGTGACCATTGTCGCTTTATGTAGTGATAACTTTAAAACGCTCTGACTTATCCAAGCCATTCTGAGATTGTTTTTTCGTCACATATTGTACTTCATGACACTGGTAAAATGGAGTAAAAAAAAAATCATTTTTATTTATAAAAAAATACCAAATTTACCCCAAAATTTTAAAAATTTGCTAATTTTTAAGTTTCAATTTCTCTACTTCTATAATACATAGTGATACCTACAAAAATAGTTATTACTTTACATTCCCCATATGTCTACTTCATGTTTGGAATTATATTTTACTTTTTGGGGATGTTACAAGGCTTAGAAGTTTAGAAGCAAATCTTGAAATTTTTCTGAAATTTTTAAAAACCCACTTTTTAAAGGACCAGTTCAGGTCTGAAGACACTTTGTGAGGCTTACATAATAGAAACCACCCAAAAATGACCCCATTCTAGAAACTACACCCCTCATGGTATACAAAACTGATTTTACAAACATCGTTAACCCTTTAGGTGTTCCACAAGAATTCATGGAAATAGAGATACAATTTCAAAATTTCACTTTTTTGGCAGATTTTCATTTTAATATTTTTTTTTCCAGTTACAAAGCAAGGGTTAACAGCCAAACAAAACTCAATATTCATGGCCCCGATTCTGTAGTTTACAGAAACACCCCATATGTGGTCGTAAACTGCTGTACGGGCACACGGCAGGGCGCAGAAGGAAAGGAATGCCATACGGTTTTTGGAAGGCAGATTTTGCTGGACTGGTTTTTTGATACCATGTTCCATTTGAAGCCCCCCTGATGCACCCCTAGATTAGAAACTCAAAAAAAGTGACCCCATTTTATTATCTTGGGTAGGGTATGATTTTTGCAGGATGAGATGTCTGTTTGATTGGCACTATTTTGGGGTGCGTATGACTTTTTGATCGCTTGCTATTACACTTTTTGTGATGTAAGGTGACAAAAAAATGTATTTTTTTACACAGTTTTTTTTTTCTCCATACATTTCTAAGCTAAGTACTGGTTGCCTTCGCTGTTTCTTACTATCTGGTGTGTGTTGTTTCTAGGCCTAAGGGAGACACAGGTTCCTTCATTCTGGAAGGAACCAGCTGTCTCATCCCCTGCTAGCTATCCTAGGGCTCGTCAGTTTTAGCAGGGCTTTAGGTATACGGTGTATGAGTATTTCCACCATCAGGATCTGCTCATACTGGCAGGAGTTAGGGAAAGGCCTAGGGATTACTAGGAGGTCACCATCTCTCTTCCTTAGCTTTTGAGGTCTACATTGTTGTCTATTCGTTGTGGTGTGTGTTTGCTGTTTTCCCTTCCCATTAACCTGTGACATTTTGACTTTAAATTTAGTTTTTATGTTAATTTGACACTGTTTTTACACTCAGATGCCGCGATCATGTATTAACAATGAAGGGAGTGGCGCTTTAACAGATCCCTGTCATGCAGCCGCTACTACTTGTAAAATGCGGCGAATCAGCCAAATCGAACTTTTCAAAAATTTGATCTGTTAAGTTGCAAATATCTTGTGTAAACAGATGCGTTGTCAACATATAGTGTACAGAGGGATAAAGGATAATAGGAACTTTCCATTGGAATGCATAAAGGATCTTTATACGAGTGCTGATCAAATAGTTTTATTGCTGATAGATGCTTGTTACAGCCTTGTATCCTGCCATGTAAAAAGATCTTTACACAAGAAGTACAAGGGACGCAATTGGTTTATCTCAGCATATTTTTTTTAAACGTGCATCAAATATGAGTCTTCTCTGCTTTATTTAGTGGTTACTACTCACCTGGGCGGTTATCTGTAGGAAAGTCCTCTATACTCTGCTCCTCACCCTTCACATATGTCTCTGTAACATATATAATGTTCAGATTTTCACCCGGATTCAAAACCTTTGAGACAAATAATGTGGAAGTCATCAGACGGTTGGAGAAGTCGTGTAGAAGGTTTTATATGAGTTGAAAAGATTAGTAATCAGCAGGACAACCAGCAATGACCAGATAACAGGAAATATTTGACCCAAATATCTGCAGGTCTCCTGTATAAATCCATCAGGTTGTCTATTCTGACCAGCAGTCTCTACATCCAGAAAACACGTAATGTCTATGGTCAGCTGTAATCCTGCCATCTCCACCTTTCTCATTATACAAGGATAAAACATATAATACTGGTGGATAAAACAAGACCGAACACAAGATCTTCACAGCCTTCTACAGATCATAGGGGACATTTCATGAGACCTTATCTCCATCTACCTGATCACCCTGTGGGACATTGTGATGTTCTTCTGACCCATCCTGAGGAAGAAGAGGATTGGGACATCTCTCCGGTGTTCTTCTCTCTTCCTTAACTGTAGGAAACACATCCAGTGACTGAATTCATTCCTTACAAACAGATAATGAGAGGACGTGTGGACTTAGTCATGTCTATTACCTGCTGATGTGAGGGGTCGATGATCCTCCATCATGACGTCCTTGTACAGATCTCTGTGTCCTTCTAAATACTCCCACTCCTCCATGGAGAAATAGACGGTGACATCCTGACACCTTATAGGAACCTGACAACACAATGATACAGTCATCACCCAGATCCCTTCATAGCGTTCCTGTGTAATGTCCCAGCATTCCCAGCAGGGTCACCTCTCCAGTCAGCAGCTCAATCATCTTGTTGGTGAGCTCTAGGATCTTCTCTCTATTGATTTCCTCATGTATCAGGGGATGAGGTGGAGACCCCATGATTGGGCTCAGGGTTCTTCCCCGTTCTTCAGACACAGGGTCCTGGCAGTGGTCACTAGAGGTCTTCTTCACTACTGGGTAGTCCTGGTTATGGAGAGACACAGTAATAAATATCACTCCATACATCTCGAGTCCCTCACCTCTCCAGTCATGTCCATCTGTTAGGAACATAGATAAGATGATGTAATGTGACATCATCAGAATCTCTCACCTCTCCAGTAAGCCAGAAAAGAATCTCAAGGGTGAGATTTATTATACTCTCCGCCATCTTGTCCCTGTCCCTATCCATTCTTGATGGGTCAATCAGGAGAAGGATTTTATATAGAAGATATCCACCGAGCAGATCCTATATTGTAGGAACCTACAATGGAAAGAAGATGAGACAATGTAAGATCCTACAAAATCCCATGTAAAATACAATTACTGGAGATAATAAGAGGGGAAACTCAGATATATGTATATATAGCTTGACAAAGGCTTCATTGAGTAGGCCGAAACGTTGCTGGGGAATAAAGTTTGGGGTCTTCACCCTTTCACCGAAATCTGGAAGTACTGCCTCGTTTTTTGGAAAGTATACATCGTGGAGGATAAGCCGGCCTCCGTGAGGAATTGCACCCAGTGCACGCGGTCTGACTGTGCTGCTGCGGTATTTGCTAATATATATATATCACACTATTAAAACCAATCAGAATTTCTCTGCTTGTCATACCTCACACCCTGGTTAATAATTAAAGGCAGGCAGTATATAGTGGCCTATGATCAGGATAGGTCATGAATATCAGACTGGTGGTGGTCCAACTCCAGGCACCCCCGCTGATCAGCTCTTTAAAACTCTGCTTCATTTCACTGCCGTCGTCTCAGAAGTCTTGGGGGTGCAGTGTAATTCCAAGTACTCGCTTCATGCACTTAAATGGAGTGAGTACTTGTAATTACACTACGCCGCTGCTGCGAGTGAGACCACAGGCATTGTAAAGAGGAAGCCTCCTGATTGACAGGGTGCCTGGAGTGGGACCTCCACTGATCATATTTTAATTACCTATCCCGAGGATAGGCCGTCAATGTACGCTGCCTGCACAACCCCTTTATCATTTACCATGTCATTTTCACATGGGGCAATAGGACTGAAATGGTTTCGGGTGCCATGTTACATTTGATGAGACCCAGTGGTATCGTTTTGCAAACTACATGGCTGAATAAATTATATAGTTACATAGTACGGTTTAAATAAGACATTAGTCCATCAAGTTCCGGCAAAGGATGGGGGAGGAAGGGGGGGCGTGGAACCCATTTACACAAGCATTAGAATTTATCTAAACCCTTTTTAAAACTGTCCACTGTGACCACGTTCCTGAGGTGTCTATTCCACAGATTCACAGTTCTCACAGTAAAGAATCTTTGACGCTTTTGGTGACTGAACATTGTCTTCTCCAGTCGGAGGCAGTGTCCCCTTGTCTTTCGAGGGTATTTTACATGGAACAGCTTTTCACCGTATTTTTTGTATGGCCCATTTACATACTTGTACAGGTTAATCATGTCCTCCCTTAGATGTCTCTTCTCAAGACTAAATAAATTCAATTATTTTAAATCTTTCTTCATAACTAAGACCCTCCATGCCCCTTATTAGTTTAGTCGCTCTCCTTTGTACTTTTTCCAGCTACAGAGCCTCCTTTCTATGTACTGGTGCCCAGAACTGAACTGCGTATACCAGATAAGGCCGCACCAGCGCTTTGTAAAATGTTAATATTACATCCCTGTTCCACGAGTCCATGCCTCGTTTAATGCATGACAATATCCTGGTGGCCTTGGAAGCAGCTGATTGACATAGTATACTGTTATTTATTCTACCATCTACAAGGACACCCAAATCCTTCTCTATAAGTGACTCTCCCAGTGTTACTTCCTGTTAAGCCTGGGCCTTCTGCCATACCTCCCGCTGTGTCACCTGCCATATCCCCAGCATCTCCTGCATTGCTGCTGTCTCAGCCAGATGTGGCAGGCGAGTGCTTGCCAGACACATCCTTTGGCCACGCTACCTCCATGCTCCATCCCATGCTGGTGTCCCATCTGGACCCGCTGCTTTGTGTCATTTATGCTTCCTGCTTCCCAGCACCGCCCCTGGGCGGGGTTACAAGGTTAAATAGCAGCTTCCACTTCCAGGAAGTTGCCTGAGTATTGAGTTACTATCAGTAATAGCGAATGTGTCCTGTTCTTCTGTGTTTGACCATTCTGTTTGCCTGCCGACTTCATCGACTACTGGACCTCTCTGACCCTGAGCCTGTCTGATCCTCTGTACCGCGCTACTACCTGTTAATACAAATAAGTCACAGGGGCCTGATGGGATACACCCAAAGCTATTAAAAGAGCTCAGCGTTGAACTAGCAAAACCATTAACAGATTTATTTAACCAATCGCTGGCAACAGGAGTCGTCCCAGAAGATTGGAAATTAGCAAATGTTGTGCCCATTCACAAGAAAGGTAGTAGGGAGGAATCGGGCAACTATAGGCCAGTAAGCCTGACATCAATAGTGGGGAAATTAATGGAAACCATACTTAAGGAGGGGATTGTGGAACATCTAAAATCCCATGGATTGAAGGATGAAAAACAGCATGGGTTTACTTCAGGGAGATCATGTCAAACTAATCTTATTGATTTTTTTGATTGGGTGACTAAAATAATAGATGGAGGAGGTGCAGTAGACATCGCTTATCTAGACTTTAGTAAGGCTTTTGATACTGTCCCACATAGAAAGCTTATCAATAAAGTGCAGTCTTTGGGCTTGGACTCCCATATTGTTGAATGGATTAGGCAGTGGCTGAGGGACAGGCAACAGAGGGTTGTAGTCAATGGAGTATATTCAGACCAAGGTCTTGTTACCAGTGGGGTACCTCAGGGATCTGTTCTGGGACCCATATTGTTTAATATCTTTATCAGCGAAATTGCAGAAGGCCTCGATGGTAAGGTGTGTCTTTTTGCTGATGACACAAAGATTTGTAACTGGGTTGATGTTCCTGGAGGGATACACCAAATGGAAAAGGACTTAGGAAAACTAGAGGAATGGTCAAAAATATGGCAACTAAAATTTAATGTTGATAAGTGCAAGATAATGCACCTGGGACGTAAAAACCCAAGAGCAGAATATAAAATCAGTGATACAGTCCTAACCTCAGTATCTGAGGAAAGGGATTTAGGGGTCATTATTTCAGAAGACTTAAAGGTAGGCAGACCATGTCATAGAGCAGCAGGAAATGCTAGCAGAATGCTTGGGTGTATGGGGAGAGGAATTACCAGTAGAAAGAGGGAGGTGCTCATGCCGCTCTACAGAGCACTAGTGAGACCTCATTTGGAGTATTGTGCTCAGTACTGGAGACCATATCTCCAGAAGGATATTGATACTTTGGAGAGAGTTCAGAGAAGAGCTACTAAACTAGTACATGGATTGCAGGATAAAACTTACCAGGAAATATTAAAGGACCTTAACATGTATAGCTTGGAAGAAAGACGAGACAGAGGGGATATGATAGAAACTTTTAAATACATAAAGGGAATCAACAAGGTAAAAGAGGAGAGAATATTTAAAAGAAGAAAAACTGCTACAAGAGGACATAGTTTTAAATTAGAGGGGCAAAGGTTTAAAAGTAATATCAGGAAGTATTACTTTACTGAGAGAGTAGTGGATGCATGGAATAGCCTTCCTGCAGAAGTGGTAGCTGCAAATACAGTGAAGGGGTTTAAGCATGCATGGGATAGGCATAAGGCCATCCTTCATATAAGATATGGCCAGGGGCTATCCATAGTATTTAGTATATTGGGCAGACTGGATGGGCCAAATGGTTCTTATCTGCCGACACATTCTATGTTTCTCTGTTACCGGCTTCTGACCTCTGGCTTGTCACTGACCATGCTTCAGATCATCTGCAATACCACTTCTCACCTCCGTGTCTGCTATTAGACTCAGTTCGCACTAAGTGCAGGTCTGACCGTGACTTGAGCTATTGGAGTGTTACCTGTTGTCTGTCTGTAGCCTATTCTGTAGGTAGTGGTTCAGTTTCTCTCTGGCTGCGTTCTGTCCTGTCTCCTGAGAGAGTGCTGAATAACACCCACGGGGTTAGTGGCTGCCATCCCTTGGTTGACAGAGAGAATCCTCTGGTTCCCCCACTGGTCGTAACATCCCCTAGGACAGTGATGGCAAACCTTTTAGAGACCGAGTGCCCAAACTGCAACCCAAAACCCACTTATTTATCGCAAAGTGCCAACACGGCAATTTAACCTGAATACTACAGTCCAATATAGTATATTTTCCATGTACTTTACATTTAGCTATAATAGCCTGCCTACATTCAGTGCTCTGCTTGTGCCGATGAATGGCAGGAAAAGACTTAGGGTACTTTCACACTAGCATTTTTCTTTTCTGGTATTGAGTTCCGTCCTAGGGGCTCAATACTGGAAAAGAACTGATCAGTTTCATCCCCATGCATTCTGAATGGAGAGCATCCGTTCAGTATGCATCAGGATGTCTTCAGTTCAGTCAATCTAATGGTATTTGGCCAGAGAAAATACCGCAGCATGCTACAGTATTTTCTCCGTCCAAAATTCCGGAACACTTGCAGGAATGCCGGATCCAGCATTATTTTCCATTGAAATGCATTAATGTCGGATCCAGCACTAAGTGTTCCGGCAAAACGGATCCGGATTTCCGGTCTGCGCATGTGCATACCTTTAAAAATGCAAAAACATAAATACCGGATCCGTTTTTCCGGATGACACTGGAGAGAAGGATCCGGTGTTTCAATGCATTTGTTAGACGGATCCGCATCCAGATCCATCTACAAATGCTATCCGTTTGCACACGGATTTCCGCATCCGGCAGGCAGTTCCGGCGACTGAACTGCCTACCGGATCTTCACAACGCAAGTGTGAAAGTACCCTAAGGCATATTGGTACCCCATAGACTTTTTCCAGGGCGTGGGTGCCAACAGAGAGGGCTCTGAGTGCCGCCTCTGGCACCCGTGCCATAGGTTCGCCACCACTGCCCTAGGACATATGATGCACAGAGATTATTACTACCAAGAGGCAGAACTTTACATTTATATAAGTTGATGCCCAATCGCTCAGAGTCCAAGTCAGCTTGTAGTTTATGGACATCGTCCATGGACTGCACAGTACTACATAGCTTGGGGTCATCTGCTAAAATAGAAACACTACTACTACCCCCATCCTCTATATAATTAATACTTTATATAATAGGGCAACGAGCACTGAACCTTGGGGTCACCACTTATAACCGGGGACTATTCGGAATAGGAGTCTGTAACGGTCACGTCCACACACACACACAGGGGGAGGGATAGTGACCACTGCGCTCCACCCTCACCCCTGGCCCTGCCTACTTGCCTCACGAGTCCTGATGACAGGGGACAACTGGACGACAGTCCCTAACTTAGGATACGTGCAGGGAAGACAGACAAGACAAAATACGGAACATGAACGGACCGGGTCAGAACCAAGAGAGCTACGCAGTACAAAGGGTTAAGCAAAGAATGGTCAGGAGAAGCCGGGGTCAAATACCAGGAGAGCAGAGAAGTACCAGAGGAGTCCTAAGAGAGTAGTCAGGTGGGAGCCGAGGTCACAATACCAGGACGGATGCGCAGTACAGGAGGAGCAGGCAAAGGATTGTCAGGGAACGGAATCAGGTGAGTATTCAGTAGTCCAACAAATAGCCAGGAACCTAGAAATTAACAGGCAACCTGTGGCTAGCAGGCTGCCTGTATTTATAGTGGGGAGTGAGGGTCATGTGACGTGGCCAGCGTCACATGACCGACAGACCAACCAGTTGAGCACCGAGTGATCAGCTCGGCGCTCAAGGCAGACTTAGGAGCAGGGAGCCACCCAGCAGTAAAGCCGCCCTGGGAATGAGGTCAAACACAGATCCACATTCCCAAAGCTAAGCAACAGGTCTGCGGGAAATGGGGGACCAAGTGCACCTTCGGAACCCCGTTACAGAGTCATTGACCACAAGTCTCTGGACATGGACTGTACTCTCTAGGCCTGTGGACCTGATCTTATCCATTAGACATCTATGAGGGACAGGGTCAGATCATCACCTTATTTATCCTGCCTGGCGAACGCTTTAAAAAAAAATTATGCCAGAATTGCAGTTTTTTTTCAACCTAATAAAACTTCACAAAACCCCCTAAAATTATGTTTTTTTCCTTTCACTCCATAAGTAATTTTTATTTTCACAGTTTCTTGATACTTTCTTGAAACATTAAAGAGAACTTTTCATGTGATTTTATTAAAGGGGTTTTCTCATCTCTGACAATGGGAGCATATCGCTAGAATATGCCCCCATTGTCTTATAGGTGCGGCTTCCACCACTGGGACCCGCACCTATATCGAGAACGGAGCCCCAAAAGTGAAGGAGACCGCACTGCACATGCTCCCTTCTCGATATAGGTGCGGGTTCCAGCGGTGGGACCCGCACCTATCAGACAATGGGGCATATCCTAGCGATATGCCCCCATTGTCTAAGATGGGAATACCCATTTAAGGGAGGGCTGATGCTGCCACCCTGCTTGATTTTTTTAAATATGCCTCTTATGCCCCGCTGGATTTCTCCCGCTCATTGTGCTAATACATTAGCATCGGAGCAAATGGGAGGGGACTGAGTTGTTCTCCCTGAGCGCCTCCTTCTCCCTGGCTGTAGCGCTGTCCATTCGCATCAGAGAGCGTCACAGCTAGGGAGAAAAAACCTCCCAGGCTGTGACGTTCTGCCTGCGATTGGACAGCGCTACAGCCAGGGAGAAGGAGGCGCTCAGGGAGAACAACTCCCTGGTATATGATATTACTGTAGGGGAAAGCTTGAGATCTAGTGATCACCAGTCAGTGTGGTTTACTATAAGTACAGTGACTGAGTCACACCACACAAAAACAAGTTTTAGATTTTAGAAAAACTGACTTTTCTAAAATTAGATTAGTGGTATACGAGTCCCTATCAGATTGGAACAGTTTCATTGGAGTCCAAGAGAAATGGGACTACTTAAAAGTGGCAATATTGAAGGCAACAGAAAATTGCATTAGGCTAGTCAGTAAAAGCAAAAAAAGGAAAAGACCACTGTGGTACTCAGCAGAAGTGGCCAAAATCATTAAAAACAAAAAGATAGCATTTAGTAATTATAAAAAAAATAAAACGAGGATGACAGGCAAATTTATAGGATTAGGCAGAGAGAGGCCAAACAAGTTATAAGAGCTTCTAAAGCACAGGCAGAAGAGAAATGAGCTCAGTCAGGGAAAAAAGGTTATAAGACATTCTTCAGATACATAAATGAAAAAAGGAAACTAAAAGAAGGAATTACCAAATTAAAAACAAAAGAAGGAAGGTATATGGAAGAAGATAAAGAACTAGCCGACTGCCTCAATGAATACTTCTGTTCAGTTTTTACAAAGGAAAATGAAGGAAAAGGATCTCAGTTAGGAAAGAAGACTAATTAATCTTTTGATGCATGTGTCTTTACAGAGGAAGAGGTTCTAAGGGTACTCTTTCTATTGGTAATGCAGCTCTGTCCCCATTGACTATAATGGGGATGGGGGGCGGAGCTCCAGCGCAGCACGGCAGTGCACGGCGAAAGGCCGCCGGACTAAAATTAATGCATGTCAGGCTTTCGCCGTCCACCGCCGTGCATGCGCCGCAGCTCCGCCCCCATTATAGTCAATGGAGACGGAGCGGCAGTCCGGCGGCACGGCGAAATAGCCGCAGGACGGATCCGACATGGTGAACAGCATGTCGGATCCGTCCTGCCGCAAGTGTGAAAGTAGCCTAAGTCAGCTGTCTAAAATTAATACAAATAAGTCACAGGGGCCTGATGGGATACACCCAAAGCTATTAAAAGAGCTTAGCAGTGAACTAGCAAAACCATTAACAGATTTATTTAACCAATCACTGGTAACAGGAGTCGTCCCAGAAGATTGGAAATTAGCAATTGTTGTGCCCATTCACAAGAAAGCTAGTAGGGAGGAATCGGGCAACTATAGGCCAGTAAGCCTGACATCAAAAGTGGGGAAATTAATGAAAACCATACTTAAGAGAGGATTGTGGAACATCATGTCAAACTAATCTTATAGATTTTTTGGATTGGCAGACAATGTCATAGAGCAGCAGGAAATGCTAGCAGAATGCTCGGGTGTATAGGGAGAGGCATTACCAGTAGAAAGAGGGAGGCGCTCATGCCGCTCTACAGAGCACTAGTGAGACCTCATTTGGAGTATTGTGCTCAGTACTGGAGACCATATATCCAGAAGGATATTGATACTTTGGAGAGAGTTCAGAGAAGAGCTACTAAACTAGTACATGGATTGCAGGATAAAACTTACCAGGAAAGATTAAAGGACCTTAACATGTATAGCTTGGAAGAAAGACGAGACAGAGGGGATATGATAGAAACTGCTAAATACATAAAGGGAATCAACAAGGTAAAAGAGGAGAGAATATTTAAAAGAAGAAAAACTGCTACAAGAGGACATAGTTTTAAATTAGAGGGGCAAAGGTTTAAAAGTAATATCAGGAAGTATTACTTTACTGAGAGAGTAGTGGATGCATGGAATAGCCTTCCTGCAGAAGTGGTAGCTGCAAATACAGTGAAGGAGTTTAAGCATGCATGGGATAGGCATAAGGCCATCCTTCATATAAGATAGGGCCAGGGGCTATCCATAGTATTCAGTATATTGGGCAGACTGGATGGGCCAAATGGTTCTTATCTGCCGACACATTCTATGTTTCTAACTCCGTCTCGTCCTCATTGGTCCGATGCTCAGTATTAGCACACTGAGCGGGAGAAATCCGGCGGGGCATAGGAGGCATATATTTTTTTTTAAATCAAGCAGGGTGGCAGCATCAGTGTGGGGTACCCCGCAAGTACAGGTAAATATCTCCCTTAATAAAATCGCATATAAGGCTACTTTCACACCTGCATTCGGTGCGGATCCGTCTGGTATTTGCACAGATAGATCCGCACCGATAATGCAAACGCTTGTATCCGTTCCGAATGGATCAGTTTGCATTATTCTTTTTAAAAAAAAGTCAAAGTCAAAACGGATCCGTCCTGACTTACATTGAAAGTCAATGGGGGACGGATCCGTTTTCAATTGCACCATATTGTGTCATTAAAAACGGATCCGTCCCCATTAAGTCAGGACGGATCCATTTGGCTCAGCAACGCCAGGCGGACACCAAAATGCTGCAAGCTGCCTCCAGAGCGGAATGGAGGCTGAACGGAGGCAAACTGATGCCTTCTGAGCAGATCCTTATCCATTCAGAATGCATTGGGGCTGAACTGATCTGTTTGGGGCCGCTTGTGAGATCCCTGAAACGGATCTCACAAGCGGACACAGAAACGCCAGTGTGAAAGTAGCCTAAGGTCCTCTTCAAATGCTGACACTAAAAGAAATAAAACGCATTCCCCAAAATCCCCCTACGGCTCCGACAACCTAGGAATAAAAGACTTAAACGGCTTACGGAAGACGGGGAGAAAAAACAGCAACGCACATGCCCAAATTGGTTTGGTCCAGAAAGGGTTAACTCCAGCTTCTGCTCAGCGAGTTCAGAAAAGACACCTCTGTAGCTGGAAACTACGGGTCACCGTCCGGGACAAACTTCCTCCAGTTCTGAGAAGGCGGATTCTGTCCTCACTGACTGATTACCTGCCCCAGTAATCCTGACAGACGATGGCGGTGACTGTACACCTACCTCCATCTGCACCGCTGGACACTACATGTATGGGGGAGACTAGTGGGCTAAAGGACCTTTCATGATGTCATGACCATGTGATCATGTGAAGGGAGGAGTCAGGTTCTGCGCTGTGCTTATAGAGGTAAAGGACCTGTGATTATATTATTACCATGTGATCATGTGTGGGAGGAATCAGGCTCTAGGCTGTGCTGCTGGGGCAGGTAAAGGACCTGTGATGATGTCATGACCATGTGACCAAGTATAGGACAAGTTAGGCTCCAGCATGTTGTGAAGGGATAAAGGACCTTTGATGACATTGTGACCATGGATGGGAGGGATCTGAGATCACATGACCAGGTGCTGCTGTTACAGACTTTTCTCCTTGGTGTATGCAGGATGTAAATACAGTGTATATGTAGCAGAGCTGTCTCTGTGTGATGTGTATGTAGCAGAGCTGTCTCTGTGTGATGTGTATGTAGCAGAGCTGTCTCTGTGTGATGTGTATGTAGCGGGGCTGTCTCTGTGTGATGTGTATGTAGCAGAGCTGTCTCTGTGTGATGTGTATGTAGCAGAGCTGTCTCTGTGTGATGTGTATGTAGCGGAGCTGTCTCTGTGTGATGTGTATGTAGCAGAGCTGTCTCTGTGTGATGTGTATGTAGCAGAGCTGTCTCTGTGTGATGTGTATGTAGCAGAGCTGTCTCTGTGTGATGTGTATGTAGCGGGGCTGTCTCTGTGTGATGTGTATATAGCAGAGCTCTCTCTGTGTGATGTGTATGTAGCGGAGCTGTCTCTGTGTGATGTGTATGTAGCGGAGCTGTCTCTGTGTGATGTGTATGTAGCGGAGATGTCTCTGTGTGATGTGTATGTAGAGGAGCTGTCTCTGTGTGATGTGTATGTAGCGGAGCTGTCTCTGTGTGATGTGTATGTAGCGGAGCTGTCTCTGTGTGATGTGTATGTAGCGGAGCTGTCTCTGTGTGATGTGTATGTAGCAGAGCTGTCTCTGTGTGATGTGTATATAGCAGAGCTGTCTCTGTGTGATGTGTATGTAGCGGAGCTGTCTCTGTGTGATCTGTATGTAGAGGAGCTGTCTCTGTGTGATGTGTATATAGCGGAACTGTCTCTGTGTGACGTGTATGTAGCAGAGCTGTCTCTGTGTCATGTGTATGTAGCAGAGCTGTCTCTGTGTGATGTGTATGTAGCGGAGCTGTCTCTGTGTGATGTGTATATAGCAGAGCTCTCTCTGTGTGATGTGTATGTAGCGGAGCTGTCTCTGTGTGATGTGTATGTAGCGGAGCTGTCTCTGTGTGATGTGTATGTAGCAGAGCTGTGTCTGTGTGATGTGTATGTAGTAGAGCTGTGTCTGTGTGATGTGTATGTAGCAGAGCTGTCTCTGTGTGATGTGTATGTAGCGGAGCTGTCTCTGTGTGATGTGTATGTAGTGGAGCTGTCTCTGTGTGATGTGTATGTAGCGGAGCTGTCTCTGTGTGATGTGTATGTAGCGGAGCTGTCTCTGTGTGATGTGTATGTAGCAGAGCTGTCTCTGTGTGATGTGTATATAGCAGAGCTGTCTCTGTGTGATGTGTATGTAGCGGAGCTGTCTGTGTGATGTGTATATAGCGGAACTGTCTCTGTGTGATGTGTATGTAGCGGAGCTGTCTCTGTGTGACGTGTATGTAGCAGAGCTGTCTCTGTGTGATGTATATGTAGCAGAGCTGTCTCTGTGTGATGTGTATGTAGCAGAGCTGCCTCTGTGTGATGTCTATGTAGCAGAGCTGTCTCTGTGTGATGTGTATATAGCAGAGCTGTCTCTGTGTGATGTGTATGTAGCGGAGCTGTCTGTGTGATGTGTATATAGCGGAACTGTCTCTGTGTGACGTGTATGTAGCAGAGCTGTCTCTGTGTCATGTGTATGTAGCAGAGCTGTCTCTGTGTGATGTGTATGTAGCGGAGCTGTCTCTGTGTGATGTGTATATAGCAGAGCTCTCTCTGTGTGATGTGTATGTAGCGGAGCTGTCTCTGTGTGATGTGTATGTAGCGGAGCTGTCTCTGTGTGATGTGTATGTAGCGGAGCTGTCTCTGTGTGATGTGTATGTAGTAGAGCTGTGTCTGTGTGATGTGTATGTAGCAGAGCTGTCTCTGTGTGATGTGTATGTAGCAGAGCTGTCTCTGTGTGATGTGTATGTAGCGGAGCTGTCTCTGTGTGATGTGTATGTAGAGGAGCTGTCTCTGTGTGATGTGTATGTAGTAGAGCTGTCTCTGTGTGATGTGTATGTAGTAGAGCTGTGTCTGTGTGATGTGTATGTAGTGGAGCTGTCCTCTGAGGAAGCTGACGCGTAACATGTGTTGGGGTCTCTTGGAGGTGCCGGGTCTGTATTGTGTATATGTTGTGAATCATGTTTTTTTATCTCGGTGATGTCCCAACGTCTTTCGTGCACTCTCCATGTGGCTGTGTTTGTCTTTGCCAATGTATGCATTTATTTATTTGTTTTATTGATTCCAATAAAGATATATTTTCCCTACACCCATGACAGCACCATAGAGAGATAATAATAATAACATTTATTTATATAGCGCCACCATATTCCGCAGCACTTTACAAGTTCATAGGGTTCATGTACAAAACAAACGTAACTGGATAATATGCAACTGAAACACTAGGAGTCAGGGCCCTGCTCGCAAGAGCTTACAATCTATGAGGAATTGGGAGTGACACATAAGGTAGTTCATTGTGATAAGTAGAATTTGAGCCATTATTGAACAGACAGGAGTGGTGTCGGCCGATCTGCTTCGGGTTTGGGACTGCGAGAGGATAGAGTTCAGGCCAGAGGAGTTGGGGGGGGGGGGGAGTTTAGTCGGGGAATAGTCAGTTTAGGTAGCTTGATAAGCCTGCCTGAAAAGATGTGTTTTTAAGGCACGTTTGAAGGTGGAGAAGTTGTGGATTGACCTAGTATTCCGGGGCAGAGTATTCCAGAGAGTAGGTGCAGCTCGAGAAAAGTCCTGAAGACGGGAGTGAGAGGTACGAATTATGGAGGTTATTAATCTTAGGTCGCTAACAGAATGGAGAGCACGAGTAGGGTGGTAGATGGAGATGAGGTAGGAGATGTATGGAGGTGCAGCACTGGGGAGAGCACGAGTAGGGTGGTAGATGGAGATGAGGGAGGAGATGTATGGAGGTGCAGCACTGGGGAGAGTACGAGTAGGGTGGTAGATGGAGATGAGGGAGGAGATGTATGGAGGTGCAGCACTGGGGAGAGCAGGAGTAGGGTGGTAGATGGAGATGAGGGAGGAGATGTATGGAGGTGCAGCACTGGGGAGAGCAGGAGTAGGGTGGTAGATGGAGATGAGGGAGGAGATGTATGGAGGTGCAGCACTGGGGAGAGCACGAGTAGGGTGGTAGATGGAGATGAGGGAGGAGATGTATGGAGGTGCAGCACTTGGGAGAGCACGAGTAGGGTGGTAGATGCAGATGAGGGAGGAGATGTATGGAGGTGCAGCACTGGGGAGAGCAGGATAAGTGGTAGATGGAGATGAGGGAGGAGATGTATGGAGGTGCAGCACTGGGGAGAGCAGGAGTAGGGTGGTAGATGGAGATGAGGGAGGAGATGTATGGAGGTGCAGCACTGGGGAGAGTACGAGTAGGGTGGTAGATGGAGATGAGGGAGGAGATGTATGGAGGTGCAGCACTGGGGAGAGTACGAGTAGGGTGGTAGATGGAGATGAGGGAGGAGATGTATGGAGGTGCAGCACTGGGGAGAGTACGAGTAGGGTGGTAGATGGAGATGAGGGAGGAGATGTATGGAGGTGCGGCACTGTGGAGAGTACGAGTAGGGTGGTAGATGGAGATGAGGGAGGAGATGTATGGAGGTGCAGCACTGGGGAGAGTACGAGTAGGGTGGTAGATGGAGATGAGGGAGGAGATGTATGGAGGTGCAGCACTGGGGAGAGCAGGAGTAGGGTGGTAGATGGAGATGAGGGAGGAGATGTATGGAGGTGCAGCACTGGGGAGAGTACGAGTAGGGTGGTAGATGGAGATGAGGGAGGAGATGTATGGAGGTGCGGCACTGGGGAGAGCAGGAGTAGGGTGGTAGATGGAGATGAGGGAGGAGATGTATGGAGGTGCAGCACTGGGGAGAGCAGGAGTAGGGTGGTAGATGGAGATGAGGGAGGAGATGTATGGAGGTGCAGCACTGGGGAGAGTACGAGTAGGGTGGTAGATGGAGATGAGGGAGGAGATGTATGGAGGTGCAGCACTGGGGAGAGTACGAGTAGGGTGGTAGATGGAGATGAGGGAGGAGATGTATGGAGGTGCGGCACTGTGGAGAGTACGAGTAGGGTGGTAGATGGAGATGAGGGAGGAGATGTATGGAGGTGCAGCACTGGGGAGAGTACGAGTAGGGTGGTAGATGGAGATGAGGGAGGAGATGTATGGAGGTGCAGCACTGGGGAGAGCAGGAGTAGGGTGGTAGATGGAGATGAGGGAGGAGATGTATGGAGGTGCAGCACTGGGGAGAGTACGAGTAGGGTGGTAGATGGAGATGAGGGAGGAGATGTATGGAGGTGCGGCACTGGGGAGAGCAGGAGTAGGGTGGTAGATGGAGATGAGGGAGGAGATGTATGGAGGTGCAGCACTGGGGAGAGCAGGAGTAGGGTGGTAGATGGAGATGAGGGAGGAGATCTATGGAGGTGCAGCACTGGGGAGAGTACGAGTAGGGTGGTAGATGGAGATGAGGGAGGAGATGTATGGAGGTGCAGCACTGGGGAGAGTACGAGTAGGGTGGTAGATGGAGATGAGGGAGGAGATGTATGGAGGTGCGGCGCTGTGGAGAGCTTTGTGGGTGAGAAGTTTGAACTGTATTCTGTGGTGGATAGGCAACCAGTGAAGTGACTGGCACAGGCTATAGCATCAGTGTAGCGGTTGGTTGGATAGATAGATAGATAGATAGATAGATAGATAGATAGGCCTGGCTGCAGCATTTAGAACAGACTGAACGGTGAACGGGGGAGAGTTTAGTGAGAGGGAGACCGATTAGTAATGCGTTGCAGTAGTCAAGACGAGAATGAATCAAGGCAACAACAAGAGTTTTTGCTGTTTCCACCGTAAGAAAAGGGCGGATTCTGGCGATATTCTTGAGGTGCAGACGACAAGAGCGTGTACGTGATTGAATATGGGGAACAAAGGAAAGATCAGCGTCAAATGTGGCCCCAAGACAGCGGCCATGTTGCACAGGAGTTATATTAGTGCTGCAGACCGAAATTGAAATGTCAAGTTTAGGGGAGTTAGTAGATGGGGGAAAGACAAGAAGGTCATTTTTTTGAGAGGTTCAGTTTTAGATACATAGAGGACATAATGTTAGAGACAGCTGCCAGACAGTTACTGGTGTTTAGGAGTAAAGTAGGGGTGATGTCAGGGGATGAAGTGTATAGTTGGGTGTCGTCAGCATAGAGATGGTATCGAAAGCCAAATCTACTGATAGTTTGTCCGATGGGGGCTGTATAGAGGGAGAAGAGTAGAGGACCTCGTACTGAGCCCTGAGGAACTCCAACATCAAGAGGAAGAGGAGAAGAAGAAGAGCCAGCGAATGATACACTAAAGGAGATGGATCCACCCCCACAACTGGACAGGAATCCCCAGAGCAATCAAAAGGGGAACACCTACTTCCTCCGTCAGTGTGGTTTCCTGTCCTCTGGGCAGAGGAGCCTGGAGCATGCAGCCTCCAGGGCTATGAAACAAGGAACACCTTATGAACTTAGGTTATATAGCGAATATTTGTGTTGTGTGGTTGGTATGAATTTGTCTGGTACCTTTAGCATGATTGATAGGTTTGAATATTTGTGTGGCTTCAGGGCCTGGTTGTCTGCCTCATGGCTTCAGGGCCTGGTTGTCTGCCCCATGGCTTCAGGGCCTGGCTGCCTGCCTCTGGGCTATAGGGCCTGGCTGCCTGCCTCTGGGCTCCAGGGCCTGCTGCCTGCCTCTGGGCTATAGGGCCTGGCTGCCTGCCTCTGGGCTCCAGGGCCTGCTGCCTGCCTCTGGGCTATAGGGCCTGGCTGCCTGCCTCTGGGCTTCAAGGCCTGGCTGCCTGCCTCTGGGCTATAGGGCCTGGCTGCCTGCCTCTGGGCTTCAGGGCCTGGTTGTCTGCCTCTGGGCTTCAGGGCCTGGCTGCCTGCCTCTGGGCTTCAGGGCCTGGCTGTCTGCCTCTGGGCTTCAGGGCCTGGCTGCCTGCCTCTTGGTTTTTGAGGCCTGATAGCATTGGGGCCTGGTTAGTTGCTTATTGGCTTCAGGCTGAATGCCTTTTGATCTTATGTTGGTTTCATTGAATTCCGATGCCCTGTGTATGCTTGGCTGTATGGCTGTGCGGCTATGCCTGTCTGGCTGAACTTTTTTGCATCTATCCTCTATGCCGGCTTTGTTGAACGCCTAGTTGGCGGTCCACCTATGCATCTATACCTGCTTCGTTGAAAGGCTGGTCTGCTGAGCGCCTGTGCATCTATGCCTGGTTGGTTGAACACTTGTGCATCCATGCTGGGTCAGCTGACAGCCTTGGGGTCTATGCCTGTCTGGCTGACTGCCTTTTGACTCTTTGCCTGGTCGGCTGACTGCCTTTTGAGTATTTGCCTGTCTGTCTGCCTTCTGAGTTGTTGCCTGTCTGGCTGGCTGCCCTTAAGTATATGCCTGGCTGGCTGGTTACCCCTTTGGGTCCATGATTAAAAAATCATGGGAGCCCGGGGCTTTCTGGTTCACTGCCTTGAGCCTGTGGTAATAAAAAAAAAAAGTCAGTCTCTGTGGCAGGGTGGCTTTTTTCATGGCCTTATGTTCCTATAGAGCTGACTGCTTCTATGTTATGCTTGCCTGGGATGACTGCTCCTCTAGCTTTGCATTGTAGCTGGCTGCTTCTGCTGCTGGGCTTATCTAGTGCAGCTGTGTTTGTTCAGCTGCTTACTTTACATGGGCCGTTATTGCATGGTTAGTGGCTTCTGTGGCTCTGTTTGCATGATTGGCTGCTTTGGTCGCCATGTCTGTGGGGCTGGCGGCTTGTGCCGCCGTGTCTTGATAACTATCAGTTCTTGCAACAGTATCTGGATGACGGTACCTGGCTCTGAGCGGGTGTTTATGCGACCAACTGTACCTGAGATGCAACCATGTCTTGGTGTTGGTCTGCCTTGATGGCTATGCCTACATGATTAACTGGTTCTGTGGCTATTCCTGATTGACAGTTTGTAGTTTAATGATCTACAATAAGCATAGTACACCAACGAGGCCCTATAAGTCTCCTAGTTGGGAGTGAAGATATGGGCTGGACCATGTTGTTTGGATGGCCTACAAGACATATGGCGTACCAACAAAGCCCTCTATGGCTCCTAGTTGGGAATAAGAAGATGGGCTGGTCCATTTAGTCTGGATGGCCTACAGGAGCTATGGCTCATCAGCAAAACCCTATAAATACTTGCCGCCGATCTAGAACTTCCCAGGGAGACCCTAGAGGGTTGGCGGTTGTCTGCTGGGGTCCTTTGTGCGGTAGTTTCCAGCGGTGGGGACCCTAGGAGGTCTGAAGGGTCCAGGGGGCTCTTTGGACCTCTTGCAGCAGATCCGTGAGCTCCTCCAGATAAGGGGTTGATGCCACGGTAGGGTTCTATCATGGATGCCAGATTGCGAGAAAGTTTGGAGATTTTGGCATTTGAAGTTCTTCTGGTCCTCCAGTGGATCTTGGATCACTTGGTGGGGAGCATGCCGGGTGAGTTCCAGCTACGCGCTCCCTGAAGATTCAACAGTGCAGGTGGCGTGCCTTGGAAGGGCCTTTCCTGGGGAAGAAACATCTGTCGCGGAATATAATCTGCACCAAAGGAATCGGTGTTCAGCAATCATCTTCAGCTTTTGATCATTCTGCGTCAAGATAAGTACTTCTCTAAGATGTGTTGTTAAATCAGTTATGATTTATGTTATCATTTGATGAGAAACCCATATAAGATTTATTTTAATAGATTATCCTGGGTTTAAGATATAATGTTGAAATTCATGGGTTAGGATGTTTATTGTTCCCACTTTTTTAGTTGGACCTCTTGTTAGCTTTGGGCTCTTTATAGCTTAAGATTACTTTTCAAGCATGTCCCTCCCAAGGGGTGTTTTTTTTATCTCGGGTAGTCGATCTCTCTATGGTGCTGTCATGGGTGAAAGGAAAAATGATAATTACACTTACTGGTAATTAGATTTTCCAGAACCCAGGACAGCACCCCTCTAATTCCCTCCCTGGTGCCTATGGTTGATGAAAATTGTTTCCGTCTTTCAAGTAAAAAGAAAAAGGAAGAATGAGGTTATAGGAATTCTATTTTGTACGGCTCCTACTGATCTACTGAAATCAACACTGAGGGAGGAAGTGGGTGTTCCCTTTTTGATTGCTCTGGAGCTCCCTGTCCAGTTGTGGGGGTGGATCCATCTCTCTATGGTGCTGTCATGGGTTCTGGAAAATCCAATTACTGGTAAGTGTAATTATGATTTTTTGTATATATATTTTTGTATTATATTTCTATATATGTTGAGTGCCTGGGTTTGTCCCATCTAGGAGCTATTATGTTTTACACCTGAAAACATTTTTTTCAGAATCTGCATATTTTAACGAGCAAAAGACATCGGACACAAATCCGTTAATGGCGTAGATACTACAATATTTCCAAAGTCTACTGTACTATAGTACTGTCTGCAGTGTGCTGTTGGAAAGGGAAAGACATCGTATTGCACCTCCCTGTCTTCAAGTTCCAGGAAGCAAATTTGTAAACTGTCCTGTCCAGCACACAATCAACATCGGAGTCCTCACCATTCTGACTGCTTTTATCAGACTGTGAGATATCATGGTGGGTTCTTTGGCCCTCCTCCCCAGCTCTGCATTTGCCCTAACTGCCACTGTTGCTAGCCACAACAACAATACCGTGGCTACTACCACCGTGGCTGCTCTCACACAAGTTGTGGCTACTTGTCTGCTTGAAATAAAGAAGCAAATGAACCATTGGTGAGTGCTGCCTATTTTTTCTTCATCTCAGTTTGCAAGATTTAATGACTTTATCTTTTGGATTGTGCACCACCTTGTTGGTTTTTGTTTGGAGGTATCGAGAGGCTTGTGCAGGCACGCACCAGTGTGAACACGCCTCAGCAGTGCCACCTGTGATTCTTTTGCTGTTGAACTGCGACCTACTACTACTACTTCTGGCCGGTTAGTTAATGCTGCTACTACCCACATTCTGGCACTGGGTCCTTTCTTTGTATCACTGTGTACATTAGGGCCAAAAATGTCAGGACTACAGAAGGGTTCCAAAGTATGGAACGGTTTACAAATTTGCTTCCTGGAACTTAAAGACAGGGAGGTGCAATACGATGTCTTTCCCTTTCCAACAGCTACCTTGCCGCATGAAGCACTTGTCTGCTTGAAATAAAGAAGCAAATGAACCATTGGTGAGTGCTGCCTATTTTTTCTTCATCTCAATTTGCAACAAAAAAGCAAAGTGGGTCGCAGTTGGGTCTGGCTTCGGAAAGGCACAACATTATTGTTGAGAAGAAAAAGGATGAGATTGTGAATTGGATGCCTCAGTTCTCCTTTAGGTTGGAGCAGAATTATGTGGATGTGACTTTGGTTTCTGACACCTTGCCAAGGAGCCAGGGATCACAGCGTTCCTCCTGCTCCTCTTTGCAGCCCCAGAGAAGGCTTTCAGTGGAGTCCTCTCAGTCTTCACTGCCCCTTCCTATCGCAGATACTGAAGAGAGACTCCTTGTTGACAACTTGTGTGAGAGCAGCCACGGTGGTAGTAGCCACGGTATTGTTGTTGTGGCTAGCAACAGTGGCAGTTAGGCAAATGCAGAGCTGGGGAGGAGGGCCAAAGAACCCACCATGATATCTCACAGTCTGATAAAAGCAGTCATAATGGTGAGGACTCCGATGTTGATTGTGTGCTGGACAGGACCTGGGAGCTGAATCGGGATGCTGAGGAGGCAATATCAGAGGAGGAGGATGGAGGCAGTAATAAAGAGCAAAGACGAAGTACCTCCCAAAGAAGAGCAAGGGCCATGTCTGCTTCAGTATCTGGTGATGCTGCTGATACCATAGGTGGGTCAGGCCCAAAGAGTGCCAGAGCTATGCCAAGCTTGGCTGCCTTTAGCTCTGCCTAAGTATCTCCCGACTTACAGTTTGTCTCCACACTGCCGGAAGACAGAGACATTGCCCTGTGCAAGCTCTTCAAGAACAAAATAGGATGTGGGCATGCAAATGCAAACATAGGCACCACAACTTTATTGAACCACAGGAAGCAGCATCACCCCATACTGTGGGCAAGCAAAGGTGGCAGCCAGCACCAAAACAGGAGTTCCGTCTTTTTCCTGGCCTCCCTTGCGGCAGCCTGGCCGCATCCACAGGCAGTATGATGTCTTTCATATCATCCCTTTCTGCTTCTCCCACTCAGATGACTCCTCCTCCGCTCCATCGACACGCATCGATAATGGAATTGTGGACAGGAAACAACTCTATACAGCCAACAATCCCCTGGTGCGCAAGCTTAATTCCCACCTGGCCAAGTTGCTGGGGGTGCAGTTGCTACTGTACCATTTAGTTGAGTCTCCTGCCTTTAGGGAGCTGATGGCTTGCGCTCAGCCTCACTGGAAGATACCCAGCCGGAATTATTTCTCCCAAAAAACAATCCTGACATGGCAGAGAAGGTTCTCAGTGCGATTCTCAGTGTTTGGCAAAGTTCACGCCACAGTGGACACCTGGAGCATCTATTACCGGGGGGAAAGGTTAATGTTCAATTTAATTAAACTAGTATATAGGTGATCAGTACACCAATACACAGGTTAGTGCAGTGAGTGATAACATGGTATTAAGCATCAGGTCTGGCCCTTAATCATCCGTTTCTGTTTATTCTAGATCCAGATTCCACACAGTTGGGGGGGTTCAATTTAATGAAACCAGTATATATATATATATATATATATATATATATATATATACAGTACAGACCAAAAGTTTGGACACACCTTCTCATTCAAAGAGTTTTCTTTATTTGTAGATTCACACTGAAGGCGTCAAAACTATAAATTTCCACATGTGGAATTATATTCATAACAAACAAGTGTGAAACAACTAAAAATATGTCATATTCTAGGTTCTTCAAAGTAGCCACCTTTTTCTTTGATTACTGCTTTGCACACTCTTGGCATTCTCTTGATGAGCTTCAAGAGGTAGTCCCCTGAAATGGTTTTCACTTCACAGGTGTGCCCTGTCAGGTTTAATAAGTGAGATTTCTTGCCTTATAAATGGTGTTGGGACCATCAGTTGCGTTGAGGAAAAGTCAGGTGAATACACAGCTGATAGTCCTACTGAATAGACTGTTAGAATTTGTATTATAGCAAGAAAAAAGCAGCTAAGTAAAGAAAAACGAGTGGCCATCATTACTTTAAGAAATGAAGGTCAGTCAGTCAGTCAGCCGAAAAATTGTCACCGGACCTGAAACCAATCGAGATGGTTTGGGGTGAGCTGGACCGCAGAGTGAAGGCAAAAGGGCCAACAAGTGCTAAGAATCTCTGGGAACTCCTTCAAGACTGTTGGAAGACCATTTCAGGGGACTACCTCTTGAAGCTCATCAAGAGAATGCCAAGAGTGTGCAAAGCAGTAATCAAAGCAAAAGGTGGCTACTTTGAAGAACCTAGAATATGACATATTTTCAGTTGTTTCACACTTGTTTGTTATGTATATAATTCCACATGTGTTAATTCATAGTTTTGATGCCTTCATAGTCATGAAAATAAAGAAAACTCTTTGAATGAGAAGGTGTGTCCAAACTTTTGGTCTGTACTGTATATATACACTCACCTAAAGAATTATTAGGAACACCTGTTCTATTTCTTATTAATGCAATTATCTAGTCAACCAATCACATGGCAGTTGCTTCAATGCATTTAGGGGGGTGGTCCTGGTCAAGGCAATCTCCTGAACTCCAAACTGAATGCCACAATGGGAAAGAAAGGTGATTTAAGCAATTTTCAGCGTGGCATGGTTGTTGGTGCCAGACGGGCCGGTCTAAGTATTTCACAATCTGCTCAGTTACTGGGATTTTCACGCACAACCATTTCTAGGGTCTACAAAGAATGGTGTGAAAAGGGAAAAACATCCGGGCAATTCCATTTGTGACGGAATCACTATTTAAGTATGTGCTTCCACATTTGACGGTAAATAAGTCTGCTACTAAAGTATATGCTATATGCATTTTGGCATTGTGTGACAAAGCATATATGAGACTGTACATTTAAGCAAAAATACTTATATTTTTTGCTTTTGTTACATTGTGTAAATTGTCCATAACATGTTGTGACGGAATCACTTTTAATGGACACAAAGAGATGAGTTTGTTTCAAAAAGAATAAATCTCTGTGAATGTAAAAGAAAAAGATAATGTTTCTGTTATATATGTTATACATTACTTGGTATATAGCCTAGTAGCAGATATCATTTTTCTCACTTTGTTATACAACATAGCTTACCATCGAGATGCTTCGATGCTAGCCTCAGGGGAGCTGTCTGGGTGAAAATAAGGGTATTTCCAGGTTCAGCTCTGAACCCAGACAACCCCTTTAAGTGCTTTGCAAAGACTTTGCCTACTATTGAACAGAAATGATGAAGGTAAAGCATATTCATGACTGCATGGAGTATCGGCAACTGCTGTAGATATAGAAGCTTTATCTTGTGAACTGTCTTCTGCTTGTCTCTGTATCTTCTTTGAGCAATATTATGCTGTTTGTTGAATTTCTTAAGTGTCTTGGTGTCATTGCTGTCCGCTTGTCTTGCTTCTGATCCTTTAATTTCATTGCTTCATGCAGGCCTGCATCTTTTCTGTCTTTGTCGACTTTCACGTCGTCTCTCAGCATCAGTTTTGCCCATCTTTCTCACAAGTTGCTACAAACTCAAAGACCTAAAATAAATTGGATGCTTCAAAGACCTATACTACCACTCTAGTTAGCATGAAATAGCCTTATGGACATTCAGGTGATTCCGTCACAGTGCCATAACTGTCCTAATAACATGTGAAAATTTGTGACTTTTTACAGTAATAATCCTGGTAAAGGTAGTGCTTTGCACAAAACTTTTTACTGACCTGTATAAAATACCGACCCGTATAGCAAGAAAAATCTCGGTTATCGTGACGGAATCACATGCTCATGCACACCATCTTTAAACAGCTAGTGGTTGACTTGTAAACATGGTGGAAAGTCTCTATCTATTAATATCAAATCTCTAATGCATGCTACAAGTGACTGCACTTACCAAACAAATGTCAAAACGTCCTGGCTTACTTGATGGTATCACAAACTTGACAAAGAATGCACCATCTGTGCAAGCAAATCGGCCATCTTGGTTTACAATATTGCTACATCAAGGCGCCTTTTTTTTTAAAGTTACAAAACAATATTTCCTTGAACTTTAGATTGTGTACATTAATATTACACACATATTGTGTTTTTAAATACAATTTCATTTTTGTGTGATGGGGTTGACATTTCCATGGAATTGCCCATCCAGTATGCGGCAGTCCTGTGAGCAAAAATGCCTTGTGGATGCTAGAGGTCAGAGGAGAATGGGCCGACTGATTCAAGCTGATAGAAGAGCAACGTTGACTGAAATAACCACTTGTTACAACCGAGGTATGCAGCAAAGCATTTGTGAAGCCACAACACGCACAACCTTGAGGCGGATGGGCTACAACAGCAGAAGACCCCACCGGGTACCACTCATCTCCACTACAAATAGGAAAAAGAGGCTACAATTTGCACGAGCTCGCCAAAATTGGACTGTTGAAGACTGGAAAAATGTTGCCTGGTCTGATGAGTCTCGATTTCTGTTGAGACATTCAAATGGTATGGTCCGAATTTGGCGTAAACAGAATGAGAACATGTATCCATCCTCTGATGGCTACTTCCAGCAGGATAATGCACCGTGTCACAAAGCTCGAATCATTTCTAATTGGTTTCTTGAACATGAAAATGAGTTCACTGTACTAAAATGGCCCCCATTAACTGCAAGATGCTATCCTATCAATATGGGCCAACATTTCTATAGAATGCTATCAGGACCTTGTTGAATCAATGCCACGTAGAATTAAGGCAGTTCTGAAGGCAAAAGGGGGTCCAACACCGTATTAGTATGGTGTTCCTAATAATTCTTTAGGTGAGTGTATGTATATATATATATATATATATATATATATATTATATATCTCTCTATCAGTAGACCAATACACAGGGTAGCGCCCAAAATTATATGTGAGTGATAACGTGATATTAGGTGTCAGGCCTCAATCATCTGTTTCCATTTATTTCTGTCTCCACAGGGTTGTAATTTTATTTTTTTGGGGGGCTGTTCAATTTAATAAAACCAGCATATACGTGATTACTACACCAATACACAGGGTAGAGCACAAAAATTATATGTGAGTGATAACGAATTTAGGCCTAAATCAGTTTCCATTTATTTCTGTCTACACAAATTTCCAGTTCATTTTTTTTGGGGGTTGTTCAATTTAATAAAACCAGCATATCAATACACCAGGTAGTGCACAAAATTATATGTGAGGCCCAAAAATGTCACGGCTATGGAAGGGTTCCCAACAAATAACTCAGACCCAGAATTTGGGTAGTAGCAGCACCATGTATCCGGCGAGAAGTAGTAGTAGCACTAGGCCGTGGTTGTCCCTTTCACCTTCAGGCCGAAGGACAGGGAAGCCCTACATACAACCTGGAAAGGGGATCTGCTTTGACAACATCCTATGTAGAACATTGTGGCCCAGATTTATCATGCCTTCACTCCAGAATTCTGGCTTCAAAAAGTCGCTTTTGCTACTTTTTGCACTCACTTGTGCAGTTTTGTGACTTTTTGCATTTTTACACCAATCATTCCAGTTTTGTAAGGTTGCACACATCAGACTCCCAGCGGGAGAGTTTGGCAGCTCCCGTTCTAACCTCCCAGCACTGACTGTGTCGCATAGCATTATACAGGGAGTGCAGAATTATTAGGCAAGTTGTATTTTTGAGGATTAATTTTATTATTGAACAACAACCATGTTCTCAATGAACCCAAAAAACTCATTAATATCAAAGCTGAATATTTTTGGAAGTAGTTTTTAGTTTGTTTTTAGTTTTAGCTATTTTAGGGGGATATCTGTGTGTGCAGGTGACTATTACTGTGCATAATTATTAGGCAACTTAACAAAAAACAAATATATACCCATTTCAATTATTTATTTTTATCAGTGAAACCAATATAACATCTCAACATTCACAAATATACATTTCTGACATTCAAAAACAAAACAAAAACAAATCAGTGACCAATATAGCCACCTTTCTTTGCAAGGACACTCAAAAGCCTGCCATCCATGGATTCTGTCAGTGTTTTGATCTGTTCACCATCAACATTGCGTGCAGCAGCAACCACAGCCTCCCAGACACTGTTCAGAGAGGTGTACTGTTTTCCCTCCTTGTAAATCTCACATTTGATGATGGACCACAGGTTCTCAATGGGGTTCAGATCAGGTGAACAAGGAGGCCATGTCATTAGATTTTCTTCTTTTATACCCTTTCTTGCCAGCCACGCTGTGGAGTACTTGGACGCGTGTGATGGAGAATTGTCCTGCATGAAAATCATGTTTTTCTTGAAGGATGCAGACGTCTTCCTGTACCACTGCTTGAAGAAGGTGTCTTCCAGAAACTGGCAGTAGGACTGGGAGTTGAGCTTGACTCCATCCTCAACCCGAAAAGGCCCCACAAGCTCATCTTTGATGATACCAGCCCAAACCAGTACTCCACCTCCACCTTGCTGGCGTCTGAGTCGGACTGGAGCTCTCTGCCCTTTACCAATCCAGCCACGGGCCCATCCATCTGGCCCATCAAGACTCACTCTCATTTCATCAGTCCATAAAACCTTAGAAAAATCAGTCTTGAGATATTTCTTGGCCCAGTCTTGACGTTTCAGCTTGTGTGTCTTGTTCAGTGGTGGTCGTCTTTCAGCCTTTCTTACCTTGGCCATGTCTCTGAGTATTGCACACCTTGTGCTTTTGGGCACTCCAGTGATGTTGCAGCTCTGAAATATGGCCAAACTGGTGGCAAGTGGCATCTTGGCAGCTGCACGCTTGACTTTTCTCAGTTCATGGGCAGTTATTTTGCGCCTTGGTTTTTCCACACGCTTTTTGCGACCCTGTTGACTATTTTGAATGAAATGCTTGATTGTTCGATGATCACGCTTCAGAAGCTTTGCAATTTTAAGAGTGCTGCATCCCTCTGCAAGAGATCTCACTATTTTTGACTTTTCTGAGCCTGTCAAGTCCTTCTTTTGACCCATTTTGCCAAAGGAAAGGAAGTTGCCTAATAATTATGCACACCTAATATAGGGTGTTGATGTCATTAGACCACACCCCTTCTCATTACAGAGATGCACATCACCTAATATGCTTAATTGGTAGTAGGCTTTCGAGCCTATACAGCTTGGAGTAAGACAACATGCATAAAGAGGATGATGTGGTCAAAATACTAATTTGCCTAATAATTCTGCACGCAGTGTATGGATTTATGATGCTATGTAACCCTTAGAGGTCTGGAATGCATTGTTTAACACCAATGCCTCATGCACACGACCGTTGTTTTATTCCGTGTCCGTTGTTCCGTTTTTCTTGATTTTCTGCGGACCCATTGACTTTCAATGGGTCCGTTGAAAACTCGGCAAATGCACCGTTTGCCATCCGCGTCCGTGATCCGTGGTTCCAGTCAGTAAAAAAATATAACCTGTCCTATTTTTTTCACGGAAAACGGTTTGCGGACCCATTCAAGTCAATGGGACCGTGAAAAAACACAGAGGCACACAAGATTGTCATCCGCGTCCGTTTTTTTCCTATCATTTGCATGGCAAACTTGACTTAGATTTTTTTTACTTTCCTTCATGTCTGGTGATCCTCCAAAAATAAAGAAAGACACACGGAAACAAAAACGGAAACTAATCAAGGAACAACGGAACCCCATTTTGCGGAACGGAACACAACAACGGTCGTGTGCATGAGGCCTAAGGCTGAGTTCACACTGAGTTCAGTTATTTCCATCAGTTATTGTGAGCCAAAACCGGTAGTGAAGCCTACTTAGAGATCAGGTATAATGATTTGATTTGCATCTATTCTGTGTTTTTTACCCACGTCCAGTTTTGGCTCACAATAACTGATCGAAAAAACTGACCAAATAACTGAAGTGTTATACAATACATTCCAGAACTCTAAGGGTTACATAGCATCATAAATCAATATTATTTTATGCAACCCCATCAGTGCTGGGAAGTCAGGACGGGAGCTGCCGTATACTCTCACTGTGAGTCCAACACTGGGAACTTGCTCGTCTGAAAGGGACCTAATGTGGATGGAAAAGTCGGTGTGGTGAGCTATATAGCCTGTTGATTAAGAATCAATTGATTAATTACTGCTTAATAATGTGTCTCTATTTAGTTGCCAAAGACTATCAGGAATAGTATATAGGCGTGTTATCTGGATTCTATTCATTTTTAGGATAACAGACGTTTATTGATAATTTCACACATTTCTTAACATTTAATGCTCCATATTGCATTCCCTTTCTCTTGACTTTACTTTGACTGTAGCACAAAGATATATTTACTTCCCTGTGTAAGTTCATTGATGTTTAAGACAATTGTATTTGTCGGTTAAACGTCCGACATTTATAACATTATTATGGTTTCTCCGTGTGAATTATCTGATGTCTAATAAGAGATTTTTTCAAAGCAAAGCATTTCCCACATTCTGTACATGCAAAAGTCTTCTCCCCAGTGTGAACTTTTTGATGATTAACGAGGTTTGATTTCTGATTAAAACATCTCCCACATTCTGAACATGAAAATGGTTTCTCTCCTGTGTGAATTATCTGATGTTTAATAAGATCCGATTTATCATAACAACGTTTCCCACATTCAGAACATGAATACGGCTTCTCCCCTGTGTGATATCTCAGATGTTTAACAAGATCTGGTTTATCTGTAAAACATTTCCCACATTCTGAACATGGAAACGGCTTCTCTCCTGTGTGACGTCTCTGATGTATAACAAGCAATTTTTTAGATGTAAAACATTTGTCACATTCTGTACATGGAAATGGCTTCTTCCCTGTGTGAGTTCTCTGATGTGTAACAAGATGTGATTTAACGCTGTAGTGTTTCCCGCACACTGAACATGAAAAAGGCTTCTCCCCTGTGTGAGTTCTCCGATGGATAACAAGCTCTGATTTAACTCTATAACTTTTCCCACAATCTGAACATGAGTATGGCCTCTCCCCTGTGTGAATTCTCTGATGTATAACAAGATCTGATTTCTGAACAAAACATTTTCTACATTCTGAGCATATATATGGTTTCTCCCCTGTATGAATTCTTTTGTGTTTTTCAAGAGCATATTTAACGCTATAATGTTTTCCACAATATGAACATGAATATGGCTTCTCCCCTGTGTGACTTCTCTGATGTATAACAAGATATGATTTATTGGTAAAACATTTCCTACATTCTAAACATGGAAATGGTCTCTCCCCTGTGTGGGTTATCTGATGTTTGACAAGATCTGATTTATGTTTAAAACATTTTCCACATTCTGAGCATGAAAATGGTTTCTCTCCTGTGTGAATTCTCTGATGTCTAACAAGTTCCCATTTATGTTTAAAACATTTCCCACATTCTGAACATGAATGCGGCTTCACTCCTGTGTGAATTTTCTGATGTTTAACAAGATCTGATTTCCGTTTAAAATATTTTCCACATTCTGAACAGGATAATGGCTTCTCCCTTGTGTGAGTTCTTGCATGTTCCTCTTTTCTATGTTCTTTCATTTGGGTAACAGTCTGTGACAAATCAAAAGGTAGGTCACATTGAAAAGGATCAGATGATTGATTGCTGTTTTCAAATGCTGATGTATATAGGACAATGGCATTCTTTTCATAAGTATCTTGTAAGATACCAAGATCATCTGCTTTAAAATCTGAAGACCTCAGGTGTCCAGTTGGTGTACAGTCATCTGCCAAGAATAAAAGTGATAATCTTATCATTAAAAACAATACTATTATTACATATATAGTATTTAAAAAAGGTCTGGATTGTTAGCCAGTAGTAAATGTTTTATCTCTTATTAACAACTTAATTACCGGAGTACTTACCCCCTTTCTTACCAGGCAAATTTTTCAGGTTTATCTTTAGTTCTTATTGCAAATAACTATTAAAATTCCTGAGCCAACCTACATGTATTTGATATTATTTTTCATCAGACACTGTAGAACTGTTTTGTGCTGTTGGATAACTATTGATGTATATTTAAGGAGAAACTGTGAAAACTATGAATTTTTTAAAATAATTTTCCTCTGTTACTAAAGATTTCTAGACAAAACATTTCTAAAACCATTACCGTATTTTTGTACTATTGAAAATAGATGTTTTTTGTGTAATTTATCTACTGGCTGGGCCCACCACAAGACTGAAGCGCATTGGTGGCTTATTTTTCTATTGCTGGGGCACAGTGCTGGAAGAACAGATGTTGTACAGTGCCAAATACATTAGAAACTCCTTAAAAGAGACTTTTTTATGTTGACCTCCTAAGGGTTTTATTTTATCTTTCGGAAATTCAGATATGCTCAGCTTTTGTTTTTTGGCTATACTATTGCTAAAACTAACAACTATAGCTATAACTTTTTTATTTTTCTATTTTCTTTATTTCAATTTTTTCAAATTTATTTTTTACTTTTTTTAATGAAAAAATTGAATTAACCCCTTCTGGCCACAGTCAGGGCAGGAAAAGATTAATTCACAGACTGTAGGCTCACAGTTAATTTTACAGCGAGCAGGGGGCACTCACATCAAGAAGTGTACAACTCAGCTGGCTTTTTTCACTTTACATTGCAATGGATTGTTATCACATGCGCCATGCAGGGAGTATGTGTTATAGCACAGCCATAATGTTAATGCCATTGTTGCTGACCACCTTGTCCAGTTGGAGTTGGTGGGGAGACTAACAGGATGGTTGTTGCTTGCCAAGGCTGATCAGCTCCAGCACCACATGGCAACACTTTATTACTCATATGATAGGAGGGAGGGGGAGTGGAAGAAACACTGTCATATCAATAAGGAATGAGAGCATATCCACTGAGGAGGACATGAAGAAGGCAAATAAGCACCTCGTGTGGGATCCAGACTGAAACAAACAAACAAACACAGAGGTGTCAAGAAGACCTGTATTCACTTCTGTGGTGCTGCATCGCCTCTCCTACACAAAACAGTGACATGGTGGGCTGTGAAGCACATGTACACTGCCCACAACAGCTGCTCCAGGTGTCAATGGTGGTATGCACCTTACTGCACAGTGACAACTGCAAGGAGTAGCTCACGTTCTCCGCTACATGCCACTACAAGGCAGGGATGACTTCCCTACAGAAATAATGGCAGTTAGGTATCTTCCAGTAAGGCTGAGTACACGCCATAAGTGCTACAGAAGCAACTTGGCCAGATGGGTGTTAAGCTTGCACACCATTAAATTGCTGGGCGAGAAGAGTTGCTTCCTGGCCATACATTCTGTTATCAATGACGCTTATTCCAATGGCTTGCCAGTTCTATTTTCCCACTGTATCTGGTGCTGCAATAAAGCAACGGTGCCTTTGTTTGAGTTTAAACAGCTGATTTTTTATTTTTTTATAAATCAAACGTAAGTCTTCTCTGCTTTATTTAGTAGTTACCACTCACCTGGTTGGTTATCTGTAGGAATATCCTCTATACTCTGGTCATCACTCCTCACATGTGTTTCTGTAACATATATAATGTTCAGATCTTCACCCGGATTTACAAGCTGTGAGACAAATATTGTAAAAGTCATCAGACTGTTCGAGAAGTCATGCGGAAGGTTTTATATAATCAGAAAACATCTTTAATTAGCAGGATAAAAAAAATGACCGAACTGCAGGAGTTATCTGACATAAATATCTGCAGGTCTCCTGTATAAGTCCAACAGGTTCCTTATTCTGAACAGCATTCTCTACAGCCAGAAAACTGAGAAGATCCAGACAACATGTAATGTCTATGGTCAGTGGTAATCCTGCCATCTCCACCTTTCAAGGATAAAACATATAATACTGGTGGATAAAACAAGACTTAACACAAGATCTTAACAGCCTTCTACACATCATAGGGGACATTTCATGAGATCTTATCTCCATCTACCTGATCATCCTGTGGAACATTGTGATGTTCTTCTGAACCATCCTGTGGAAGAAGAGGACTGGGACATCTCTCCGGTGTTCTTCTCTCTTCCTTAACTGTAGGAAACACGTCCAGTGACTGAATTCATTCCTTACATACAGATAATGAGAGGACGTGTGGATTTAGTCATGTCTATTACCTGGTGATGTGAGGGGCCTGTGATCCTCCATCATGACGTCCTTGTACAGATCTTTGTGTTCTTCTAAATACTCCCACTCCTCCATGGAGAAATAGACAGTGACATCCTGACACCTTATAGGAACCTGATAACACAATGATACAGCCATCACCCAGATCACTTCGTAGTGTTACTGTATAATGTCCTAACATTCCCAGCAGTGTCACCTCTCCAGTCAGCTGCTCAATCATCTTGTTGGTGAGTTCTAGGATCTTCTCTCTATTGATTTCCTCATGTATCAGGGGGTGAGGTGGAGGCCCCATGATTGGGCTCAGGGTTCTTACCCATCCTTCAGACACAGGGGCCTGACAACGCTCACTAGAGGTCTTCTTCACTACTGTGTAGTCCTGGTTATGGAGAGACACAGTAATAAATATCACTCCATACATCTCCAGAGTCCCTCACCTCTCCAGTCATGTCCATCTGTTAGGAACATAGATAAGATGATGTAATGTGACATCATCAGAATCTCTCACCTCTCCAGTAAGCCGGAAGAGGATCTCTAGGGTGAGATTTATTATACTCTCCGCCATCTTGTCCCTGCCCATCCTTGACGGGTCAGTCAGAAGGATCTTATATAGAAGATCTCCACTGAGCAGATCCTATATTGTAGGAACCTGAATGGAGAGAAGATGAGACGATGTAAAATCCTACACAATCCCATGTAAAATACAATCACTGTAGCTAACCAGAAATATATTAACCCTTTATGGATGCAGTCAGGTTTTTTCTGTAATGATTATTAATGATGCTTTTATTTAAATTGATTGTGAGATATACACACATCTTACATTGTTGATTGTACGTTTTGTCAGTGTTGAAGTCCGGAATTTCTCAGCTTCTGAGACTGATTGTCATGCCACACAGACTGGTTAATAATTATCTCTCTGGTTCAAGAAAACAATTCACCTTAACTGGGAAACGAGCAGAACTGTCACCTGGTTCCTCCTTTTCATCTTTTTTGCTGCTGATCGGCAGTTCCTGGGCTCCTCCTCTGTTATCCAAGATCTTAGACTACTTGATGCATTACTGTGCTTTTGGTAGACACTTCCTCCGGCCTTAGATTGGCCGGCTCTGCCCATATGAACAGTGCTGGCCAATCCGAGAGCAGGGCTGGACAAGTAGAAGCTAAACCAAACATTCAAAAGGTCAGACTGTCTGGCTTTTTCCCTCCAAAACATGCTCATCTTTAAACCCTATGGCATCTATGCAAAATCACCAGCTTCTCATTCAAAGTCTCAAAAGTCTCTGAGCATTCATTAACCCTTTTTTTTGTTTAACCTTATCGCAAGACTTTAGATGGAACATTAAATGGTGCTGTTAAAAGAAATACAACTCATTCCTCCAGAAAAACTGTACAGTTATAGCAACCGAAAGGTGACTTACGGCTAATGGAAGAAGGGGAGATAAAAAAAACTAACAAAAGCAACGTAACTGCCAAAATTGGTTTTGTCCTGAAAAGGTTAATCCCATTTTCTGCTCAACATGTGCAAGAAAGACACTCAGTCTCCTCTGGAGCTGGAAACTTCCTTAGTCCTCAGAAGACAGATTCTGTCCTCACTGACCGAGAAGTCTCCAGGGAAATGTTATACAATCCTTACCTGCCCCAGTAATCCTG
The DNA here is from genome assembly GCF_905171765.1 of Bufo bufo. NCBI lineage: Eukaryota > Metazoa > Chordata > Amphibia > Anura > Bufonidae > Bufo > Bufo bufo. Next base: position 400,988,232 of record NC_053394.1, on the reverse strand, counting down.
ACAGACAGTGGCGATGACTGTACACATATCTCCACCTGCACCGCTGGACACTACCATGGATGGGGAGGGGAGACTATTGGGCTAAAAGACCTTTCATGATGTCATGACCATGTGTGGGAGGAGTCAGGTTCTGCGCTGTGCTTATGGAGGTAAAGGACCTCTGATGATGTTATGAGCATGTGATTATGTGTGGGAGGAGTCAGGCTCCAGGCTGTGCTATTGGAGGATCTAAAGGACCTGTAATGATGTCATGACCATGTGATCATGTGTGGGAGGAGTCAGGCTCCAGGCTGTGCTGTTGGAGGGAGGTAAAGGACCTTTCATGATATCATGACCATGTGATCATGTGTGGGAGGAGTCAGGCTCCAGGCTGTGCTGTTGGAGGGAGGTAAAGGACCTTTCATGATATCATGACCATGTGATCATGTGTGGGAGGAGTCAGGCTCCAGGCTGTGCTGTTGGAGGGAGGTAAAGGACCTTTCATGATATCATGACTAGGTATGAGCGAATTGACTTGACATGGTATATCCGAAGTCAATTCGCAAAAAAAAAAATTGTAATACTGTATGGAGTTTCCACTCCATACATTATTAGAATGTACTGGCCCCGTTGAGCTGAAGTTATTACTTTGTGAAGTCACGTGATACTTTGTGTAAAAACTTTGGGGATGAATTATTACTGTAAAAAAATCTTGTTACCGAACTCGGGTTCAGTTCAGTACCAAGGGCTTTTACAGTAGAAATTAATTTACCAAGTTATTACAAGAAGTCTCAGCGACTTCTCAAAGTAATAACTTCGGCTCATCGGAGCCAATGCATTCTAATACTGTACGGAGCGGGAACTCCATACAGTATGTACCATCCGAAGTCGATTCGCTCATCCCTAATCATGACCATGTGTGGGAGGAGTCAGGGATCGGATGGGCAGGTGCTCCTGCTACAGGCTTGCCTCCTCAATGTGTGCTGGATGTAGTGCAGGGTTGCCAAGCATCCAGAAATTTCTGGACAGTCCGTAAAAAAAAGGCGACTTCTTTCAGGTATCCAGGTATGAAAAAATAGATGTGTCCGTGATTTTTTTGAGGTTGGCGGTACATTACTTTACAGCTCACAGTAAATGTTAGTAATTAGATCATAATTAGTACATTGAGGTATGGACCTGTATCACTTATAATCGTCATCATTCCGTGATTGAAAGTGAAAAGCCTACGGGCTAATCCCGATTATTTCTACTACAGGGATGAAAGAGCGATATATCAGCGCTTCTCCTTCCTCGTTGTAGTGATTGTTGGCAATGTCAGCGCTCAGACCATCAAAAGCTTGGATATGAAACTATGACGTATCAAACGGTTTATAAAAGTTCAGGGCCACTGTAAAGCCACCTGCAAACCGTGTGGGTGATCGCACACAAGATCCACATGAACTTCCGTATGGATTTATGTGCGTTTCTGCAGCATATCCGCACTAAAATCCACAATTTCTAACAGCGTTTTTTGTGTATACACAAGTATGTACAGTACACATATATATAGTATATATACTTTATACAGCATATAAACAAGTATATACAGTACATATATACACACACATACTGTACACAGTATACACACATATAAAGGACATACACATATATACTGTATACAGCATATAAACAAGTATATACAGTACATATATGCACACATTTACTCTACACAGTATACACACATATATACAGTACATACACATATATATACTGTATACAGCATATAAACAAGTATATACAATACATATACCGTATTTTTCGCTTTATAAGATGCACTTTTCCCCCCCAAAAGTGGAGGGAAAATGGCCGTGCGTCTTATAAAGCGGATACTTCGCTGGCCGCTATGCTGCACAGCGCGGCCAGTGAAGTATCAGTGTAGAGGGAGGAGGCGGAGACACTCATGGCGGGGCCCGGTGCAGTGACTTTACTCTAATACACCGGGCCCCGCAGCTGTTAAGTACATTCAATCCGAATGGGTCTGCAATTACTGTACTTACTGTAGTACCTTATGCATAGCATTAAGACGGCGCAGACCGGCAGCTCCCTCAGTCATGCGCTGCCTGCTCCGCCTGCCCCAGCTCCCTCCTCATGCGCCGCCTGCCCCAGCTCCCTCCTCATGCGCCGCCTGCCTGCTTATCTCACTTTAGGAATGAACAGGCAGGCGGGGCAGGCAGCGCATGAGGAGGGAGCTGCGGCAGGCGGCACATGAGGAAGGAGCTGCGGCAGGCGGGGCAGGCGGCACATGACCGAGGGAGCTGCCGGTCTGCGCCGTCTTAATGCTATACATAAGGTACTACAGTACAGTAATTGCGGATCCATTCGGATTGAATGTACTTAACAGCTGAGGGGCCCGGTGTATTAGAGTAGAATCACTGCACCGGGCCACGACATGAGTGTCTCCGCCTCCTCCCTCCACACTGATGCATCTGATGGGGGATCTGTAGATGACACTTATGGGGATCTGTGGATGACATAAGTGTCATTCACAGAGCCCTATAAGTGTCATCCACAGATCCCCCATCAGTGTAATCCACAGATATCCCATCAGTGTAATCCACAGATCCCCCCATAACAGTGCATCATCCACAGATCCCCTCATACCAGTGCCTCATCCACAGATCTCCCCATAACTGTCATCCACTGTCATGCCCCACTCTGACGATGTGCGGAGGTCGGCCAGGATAGCTGCACGAGTTTAGTGTTTGTTTTGGAGCTGTGCTGGATCCGCCTCTCATCAGGTGCACTGGGTGGAGTCATTAGTTTAAATAGCACACCATCCAAGTGCTCTGAGCGGATTATAGGAATCATTGTGGTCTTGGAAGCTAGGAAGGAAGGTTGTCTGTTCCAGCTCAGAAAGATAAGTGTGATTTCTAGTTTGGTTGTTTTGTGTCATCTCTCCCATCCAGGTTCTGTGCGAGCAGGCTGCTCCTATTTCCCCTCTTCACCATCTTAGGGAATTTAGGGTATTTCAGCCCAGGCACGGGGACACATCATACCTACCATTAAGGTCTGCATGTGGGCTGAGCAGTGCAGGGAGAGAGGTCAGGGATTAGCTGTCTCTCGCCCAGAGCCTGGTTGGTGGGTTATCTGTGAGTCTGAGTGCACGCCCGCCGTGACATCCACAGATCCCTCATAACAGTACATCATCCACAGATCCCCCATAACAGTGCGTCATCCACAGAACCTCCCATAACAGTGCGTCATCCACAGATTCCCCCATAACAGTGCGTCATCCACAGATCCCCCCATAACAGTGCATCATCCACAGATCCCTCATAACAGTGCGGCATCCACAGACCACCATTAGTTCAAAACCTACCAAAAGCACAACTCTTGGTTCAAAATATTTTTTTCTTATTTTCCTCTTCAAAAACCTAGGTGCGTCTTATTATCAGGTGTGTCTTATAAAGCGAAAAATACGGTATATGCACACACAGTCACTTACAGACACCCTGGGGATTAACCTGGAGCAGGGTAAGGTGGAGAAGATGATCTCCTGGTCATCGCTGAGCTGTTTTTCGTTGCCTCCTGACAGTCCTGATTGCTTGCAGGCACAGGCAGTGTTTGATAACCTGTGACCCGTCACCCCACAGGAAGTTACTGTGGGGTCACAGGTTATCACTCAATGCAGCTGCTCTGTGGATGGGGACAAGAGCGGCTCTAAGACCTCATTCACACGTCAGTGTTTTGGTCAGTGATTTCCATCAGTGATTTTGAGCCAAAACTAGGTGCGGCTCTAAACACAGAACAGGTGCAGATCCTTCCCTTATACCTTATGTCTGTGGAGGCTCCAATCCTGGTTTTGGCTCATAATCACTGATGGAAATCACTGACGTGTGAATGAGGCTTAAGACTGGCTGTGCTGTTGGCAGTTGAACTGGACAGCTGTTAGAAGGCAGTAGGGACCTGCCGCCTCTGCTTCTCAATAGTCTTTATAGAAGAGCAGTGCACGTCTTCAGAGCAAGGCTGTTCTTTCACCACAGAGACAGTTCATAGAGTACTGGGCTGTCACCGTGAAGTACTACTTCTTATTGCCGTCCCATGTCTTCCCCTAGATGTCGCTGCCTAACCTTGCCTTTATGAAGGTGCGCCCCTGGTTGCAGACCTGTCTTTATGTGATGTTTTTGTCACGGAGCTGCCTCTGTGTGATGTGTATGTAGCAGAGCTGTCTCTGTGTGATGTGTATGTAGTGGAGCTGTCTCTGTGTGATGTGTATGTAGCAGAGCTGTCTCTGTGTGATGTGTATGTAGCGGAGCTGTCTCTGTGTGATGTGTTTGTAGCGGAGCTGTCTCTGTGTGATGTGTATGAAGCAGAGCTGTCTCTGTGTGATGTGTATGTAGCAGAGCTGTCTCTGTGTGACGTGTATGTAGCGGCGCTGTCTCTGTGTGATGTGTATGTAGCAGAGCTGTCTCTGTGTGATGTGTATGTAGCAGAGCTGTCTCTGTGTGATGTGTATGTAGCGGAGCTGTCTCTGTGTGATGTGTATGTAGCAGAGCTGTCTCTGTGTGATGTGTATGAAGCAGAGCTGTCTCTGTGTGATGTGTATGTAGCAGAGCTGTCTCTGTGTGACGTGTATGTAGCGGCGCTGTCTCTGTGTGATGTGTATGTAGCAGAGCTGTCTCTGTGTGATGTGTATGTAGCAGAGCTGTCTCTGTGTGATGTGTATGTAGCGGAGCTGTCTCTGTGTGATGTGTATGTAGCGGAGCTGTCTCTGTGTGATGTGTATGTAGCGGAGCTGTCTCTGTGTGATGTGTATGTAGCAGAACTGTCTCTGTGTGATGTGTATGTAGCAGAGCTGTCTCTGTGTGATGTGTATGTAGCGGAGCTGTCTCTGTGTGATGTGTATGTAGCAGAGCTGTCTCTGTGTGATGTGTATGTAGCAGAGCTGTCTCTGTGTGACGTGTATGTAGCGGCGCTGTCTCTGTGTGATGTGTATGTAGCAGAGCTGTCTCTGTGTGATGTGTATGTAGCAGAGCTGTCTCTGTGTGATGTGTATGTAGCGGAGCTGTCTCTGTGTGATGTGTATGTAGCAGAGCTGTCTCTGTGTGACATGTGCAGTGGCCGGGTTTGGGGTGGCCCCAATGCTACGCTGGGTTCCCCGGACACCATCAAGGCATCACCACGTGTTGCTGCTCTCTGGAAGGGATGGTAAGGCGTGGTGCACCCCAATGGGAAATAAGTCCAAAGAGTCAGGGTCTGCAGTAACCAGTGTGCTTCTTTACTGGAGCAATTCAGGTGAAAAACAATACAGGAGAGGCGTAGGGCTGGCTTCTCCAGTCTCCTCCAGGGCAGAAGAAGGGTTTGATGCTGAGGAAAGACCTGAGCTAGCTGTCCCTGTTTCTCTTCAGAAGGCTGGTACCCTGGTCCAAGGCTGGTGATCCAGGGTCTGTGGCAGCGTATTCCTGTCTCAGCGTCTTCTTCTGGTCTCCTCTTCCAAGCATTGTTCCCTAACAGCAGAACACTAGAGGTTCTGACTGCTCTCCTTATATACCATGTCTAGCTAGACTGGAACCTTCTAGTGGGAGAAGTGGAGTGGAGATGCTCAGCACAAACAGATACAATGTAACACTTTCCGTCTCTCATAGACTTACATTAGAGCTTCAAAGATACTCAATGGCAATGACGCAGCAGGTTTTCCAGACAAAAACAACAGAGCTAAAACCAGACATTCAAAAGGTCAGTCTGTCTGCTTTTTGGTGGTAAACAACGTCTGGGTTTTTCCCTCCAAAACAGGTTCTTCTTTAAACCTTATGGAAACTGTGGAAAATTACCAGCTTCATAATCAAAGCCCTGACAGTCTCTCAGTATTCATTAACCCTTTCCATGTAGCCATGTAAATATAGTGATAATGAACAGTATATATATATATATCACAACATATATATAAAATGCAGTTACACAGTATTAAACAGTGCAAGTTAACCCTTTTAGGAGAAATAAAGTAAGAAGTTTTAACTGTGCATAGAGGAAATAGGCAAATGTTCAAAAAAGTCCAAATTTCAAAGTACCTCCTGCTCCAGGGAACTACAAGTGTACCGTATGTAGCAGAGCTGTCTCTGTGTGATGTGTATGTAGCAGAGCTGTCTCTGTGTGATGTGTATGTAGCAGAGCTGTCTGTGTGATGTGTATGTAGCGGAGCTGTCTCTGTGTGATGTGTATGTAGCGGAGCTGTCTCTGTGTGATGTGTATGTAGTAGAGCTGTCTCTGTGTGATGTGTATGTAGCAGAGCTGTCTCTGTGTGATGTGTGTGTAGCAGAGCTGTCTCTGTGTGATGTGTATGTAGCAGAGCTGTCTCTGTGTGATGTGTATGTAGCAGAGCTGTCTCTGTGTGATGTGTATGTAGCAGAGCTGTCTCTGTGTGATGTGTATGTAGCAGAGCTGTCTGTGTGATGTGTATGTAGCGGAGCTGTCTCTGTGTGATGTGTATGTAGCAGACCTGTCTCTGTGTGATGTGTATGTAGTGGAGCTGTCTCTGTGTGATGTGTATGTAGCGGAGCTGACTCTGTGTGATGTGTATGTAGCAGAGCTGTCTCTGTGTGATGTGTATGTAGCGGAGCTGTCTCTGTGTGATGTGTATGTAGTAGAGCTGTCTCTGTGTGATGTGTATGTAGCGGAGCTGTCTCTGTGTGATGTGTATGTAGTGGAGCTGTCTCTATGTGATGTGTATGTAGCGGAGCTGTCTCTGTGTGATGTGTATGTAGCAGAGCTGTCTCTGTGTGATGTGTATGTAGCAGAGCTGTCTCTGTGTGATGTGTATGTAGCGGAGCTGTCTCTGTGTGATGTGTATGTAGCAGAGCTGTCTCTGTGTGACGTGTATATAGCAGAGCTGTCTCTGTGTGATGTGTATGTAGCAGAGCTGTCTCTGTGTGACGTGTATGTAGCAGAGCTGTCTCTGTGTGATGTGTATGTAGCAGAGCTGTCTCTGTGTGATGTGTATGTAGCGGAGCTGTCTCTGTGTGATGTGTATGTAGCG